>NC_140174.1:13291210-13819770 GCF_963971535.1 Notolepis coatsorum | reverse complement strand
GGGGCGTTACGGCGGCACGTCACCTGCTGTTTGATCCATGTTGACTTTCCAGTTGGCAAAACAGTGCAGGCGGCGGCGCATATGCTCTCCCCACATGGCCCCGCCCCCGCCGGTCTGGCTGACAGGAGCCGTGACGCGCGCCCGTCCTCACTGCTGCCGGTGCCGGAGTCGTGAGTCAGCGGCCCCCGCTCACTCACAGATCAAACAGGCGAGCCAGCCGGTGACACCCAGTGATGCTACGGATCACTTGTAAAAGTAATCTGATTACTGATTACTGATTACTGTGAGGTTTTGCCCGCTGCTCACCACCTTTTCTCTGTTTCTTTAAGCCTATACTGTTTATTTTCCCTTCTCACTCACTCTCTCTAGCCCCCACCCTCTCGTTCTTTACCCTCAGTGGCCACACCTGTTCGATTATCTATTATCTCTCGCACTGTGGTGGCAGGCTAATTAGTCCCCCTGTGGGCTTTAAATACGAGGGCGCTTCCCCTCGTTTCGGCGTGGGGTCGTGTTGTATTCATGCTGAGTCATATTCTCTAACATCTAGACTCTTTCGGGAGATCCTCTGGTCTACCAATGCTGTATATGGATTTCTCCAGCCTTGAGATGTTTTGCTCCAGCCTTCGTCTGCTGTCGCCGTAGCCTGTGGAGGAGACTGTTCTGCGCTCCCTGTAACTTCCACGGAGGCACCCCAGCGTTCCACTGCAGACCCCAGCGCAGCTGTTCGTCCTGACGCACATCTAGACCAACGCGCATCTTCCGGACCCTCGGCTTGGCACGCTCTCCAGTCACCAGCGCGCAACGCGCATCTGCAAGGGCTTGGTACGCTCTCCAGTCACCAGCGCGCAACGCGCATCTTCAAGGCTTGGCACGCTCTCCAGTCTCCAGCGCGCAACGCGCATCTTCAAGGGCTTGGCACGCTCTCCAGTCTCCAGCGCGCAACGCGCATCTTCAAGGGCTTGGCACGCTCTCCAGTCTCCAGCGCGCAACGCGCATCTTCCAAAGATCCTTGTGCTTGGCACACTCCTCCTCGCAGACGCACCCCGATGCGTCTCTCGGTTCCGACGCGCACACCAAGGTGTGGCGCGCCACTCTGTTCTCGGCTCCGACAGCGGCTACCCGGTGGACGACACCCTCGCCACCGCCACTGTTCCAGCACTCTGTTTCCCGGCTCCGACAGTCGGCTACCCGGTGGACGACACCCTCGCCACCGCCGCTGTTCCAGCACTCTGTTCCTCGGCTCCGACAGCGGCTACCGGTGGACGACACCCTCGCCACCGCCGCTGTTCCAGCACTCTGTTCCTCGGCTCCAACAGCGGCTACCCGGTGGACGACACCCTCGCCACCGCCGTTGTTCCAGCACTCTGTTCCTCGGCTCCGACAGTCGGCTACCCGGTGGACGACACCCTCGCCACCGCCGCTGTTCCAGCACTCTGTTCCTCGGCTCGGACAGCCAGCCACCCGGTGGCGATGCCCTCGCCCCGCTGCTGTCCCTGTACCATTACGCATACGCCTGGGTGAGTTTTGATTGTGATGTCACTCACCCAGCGTAATGCCTCTTGCCCCCGTTCCCGCTGCTGTCCCTGTACCATTACGCATACGCCTGGGTGAGTTTTGATTGTGATGTCACTCAACCAGCGTAATGCCCCTTGCCCCCTCCCGCTGCGTTTCCTGTACCATTACGCATACGCCTGGGTGAGTTTTGATTGTGATGTCACTCTCCCAGCGTAATGCCCCTTGCCCCGTCCCGCTGCGTTTCCTGTACCATTACGCATACGCCTGGGTGAGTTTGATTGTGATGTCACTCACCCAGCGTAATGCCCCTTGCCCCCTTCCCGCTGCGTTTCCTGTACCATTACGCATACGCCTGGGTGAGTTTTGATTGTGATGTCACTCTCCCAGCGTAATGCCTCTTGCCCCCGTCTCGCTGCTGTTCCTGTACCATTACGCATACGCCTGGGTGTGTTTTGATTGTGATGTCACTCACCCAGCGTATTGCCTCCTTTAGTTCTCACTTAGTTAGTAGTTTGGACATTTCATCTCCCACTCTGTTTTTGTTCTCACTTAGATAGTATTTTTGGACATTACATCTCCCCCTGTGTGTTTGTCACACGAAGATATTATTACTTGTTACTTTGTTTATTTGGACTGTTCTGCATCTGCTCTGTTTGTTCCCTTTTGAATATTAACCCTCTCCTCTGTTCTGCAGAGCGGCCCAGATGTTTTCCCACCAGTCCCCAGTTCCTCCCTGTCCCCAGCCCGCCTCCGCGGGTCTCTGTCCCCAGTTCCTCCCTGTTCCCCAGCCCGCCTCCGCGGGCCTCAGTCCCCTCTGTCCCTAGTTCTCCCCTTTCTAGTTCCACCTAGTTCCTGGTCCCAAGTTCTCCCCTTCTAGTTCCACCTAGTTCCTTGTCCCTAGTTCTCCTAGTCCCCAGTTCTCCTGTTCCCTAGCTCTCCTTGTCCCGACTTCTCCTAGTCTCTAGTTCCTCTGTTCCTTTAACCTTCCCCTAGTGTTCCTTAACCTTCCCCTAGCGTTCCTTTAATGTTTCCCCTAGCGTTCATTAACCTTCCCTTAGTGTTCCCTTTTCCTGCCCGCCTCTTAAAGGCACCTAGTTTTTCCCCTCTTGTTATATTCCTGTATTTGTGTTTTCCCTTAAAGGGACAGTGCCCTTTTTCCCTGTCTCTCAATAAATATCTGTTTCTTGGCAAACCATCATACCTGTCTTGTGTTGTGCGATTGGGGTCGGTTACAAACCATAACAGTACGACCCCACCAAATCGACGACCCCAGCCAGCACAGACGGTGTATGTTGAGTTTGCCTTTTTTTTCTTGTTCCCTCTAGTTCCCCTCTAGCTCCCCTGTTTAGCTCCCCTGTTAGCCTGTTAGCTCCCCTGTTAGCCCTGTTGGCTTCCCTGTTAGCCCTGTTGACCCCCCTGCAGCTTGTTAGGCCTCTACTACCAGCATGGCCCCTGTCTGCTAGCCTTGCCCCGGCTGCTAGCACAGCCTCTATGTTTATGCAGCCCTTGCTGCTGGCATAGGCCCTGTAGCTAGCCTTGCCCTGGCAGCTAACCCAGTCCCTCAGCAGAGCCCCAGTCTGCTAGCTTAGCCCCGGCTGCTAGCACAGCTTCTATGTTTTATGCAGCCCTTGCTGCTGGCATGGGCCCTGTAGCTAGCCATGCCAGGCAGCTAACCCAATTCCCTCTGCATGGCCCCGGTCTGCTAGCTTGGCCCCGGCTGTTAGCACAGCCTCTATGTTAATGCAGCCTTGCAGCTGGCATAGGCCCTGTAGCTAGCCAGGCCCAAGCAGCTAACCCGGTCCCTCTGCATGGCCTCCACTTTTTTGTGTAGCATCTCACACTGCTAGGACTGCCCCTTCAGCTAGCATGGTCAGTTTGCTCCCACTGCTAGGACTGCCCTTTCAGCTGGCAAGGTCAGTATTCCCACTGCTAGGACTGCCCTTTCAGCTAGCAAGGTCAGTTTATCTCACACAGCTAGGACTGTCCTTCCAGCTAGCTTGTTCTCTCATGCTGGTCCAGCCCTGTCTGCCAGCCTAGCTCCGGCAGCTAGCGCAGCCTCTATGTTAATGTAGCAGTACAGCTGGCATAGGCCCTGTAGCTATCAGTGCCTTGGCAGCTACCCTTTCCCCCTGCTAGCCTAGCTCGGCAGCTAGCGCAGCCTCTATGTTGATGTAGCAGTACAGCTAGCATAGGCCCTGTAGCTATCAGTGCCCTGGCAGCTACCCTTTCCCTCTGCTAGCCTAGCTCCGGCAGCTTGCGCAGCCTCTATGTTGATGTAGCATTACAGCTAGCATAGGCCCTGTAGCTATCAGTGCCCTGGCAGCTAACTTTCCCTCTGCTAGCCCTTTCCCGGTGCTACCATGGTTACCCCTTAGCTACCCTGCTTGCCCCTCAGTTCCTCTAGACTAGTTCTCTGGACCCAGTTCCTCCTGACCCGGTTCCTCTAGGCCCGGTTTCCTCTAGGCCAGTTCCTCCTGTTGCCCCTCTGCTACCCTAGTTACCCCTCGGCGACCCTGTTTCTTTTGCTAGCCCCACTCTTGTGGTGGCTTCCCCTGCTGGCTTGGCCAGTACCTTTTGTTTTTGTCTTGTTTTGCCCCCTGCCACTCTGTCTGTATTTGTTTTGGGTCGCCAGGTGGCTCCCGTTGAGGGGGGGGTACTGTGAGGTTTTGCCCGCTGCTCACCACCTTTTCTCTGTTTCTTTAAGCCTATACTGTTTATTTTCCCTTCTCACTCACTCTCTCTAGCCCCCACCCTCTCGTTCTTTACCCTCAGTGGCCACACCTGTTCGATTATCTATTATCTCTCGCACCTGTGGTGGCAGGCTAATTAGTCCCCCTGTGGGCTTTAAATACGAGGGCGCTTCCCCTCGTTTCGGCGTGGGGTCGTGTTGTATTCATGCTGAGTCATATTCTCTAACATCTAGACTCTTTCGGGAGAGCCTCTGGTCTACCAATGCTGTATATGGATTTCTCCAGCCTTGAGATGTTTTGCTCCAGCCTTCGTCTGCTGTCGCCGTAGCCTGTGGAGGAGACTGTTCTGCGCTCCCTGTAACTTCCACGGGAGGCACCCCAGCGTTCCACTGCAGACCCCAGCGCAGCTGTTCGTCCTGACGCACATCTAGACCAACGCGCATCTTCCGGACCCTCGGGCTTGGCACGCTCTCCAGTCACCAGCGCGCAACGCGCATCTGCAAGGGCTTGGCACGCTCTCCAGTCACCAGCGCGCAACGCGCATCTTCAAGGGCTTGGCACGCTCTCCAGTCTCCAGCGCGCAACGCGCATCTTCAAGGGCTTGGCACGCTCTCCAGTCTCCAGCGCGCAACGCGCATCTTCAAGGGCTTGGCACGCTCTCCAGTCTCCAGCGCGCAACGCGCATCTTCCAAAGATCCTTGTGCTTGGCACACTCCTCCTCGCAGACGCACCCCGATGCGTCTCTCGGTTCCGACGCGCACACCAAGGTGTGGCGCGCCACTCTGTTCCTCGGCTCCGACAGCGGCTACCCGGTGGACGACACCCTCGCCACCGCCACTGTTCCAGCACTCTGTTTCCCGGCTCCGACAGTCGGCTACCCGGTGGACGACACCCTCGCCACCGCCGCTGTTCCAGCACTCTGTTCCTCGGCTCCGACAGCGGCTACCCGGTGGACGACACCCTCGCCACCGCCGCTGTTCCAGCACTCTGTTCCTCGGCTCCAACAGCGGCTACCCGGTGGACGACACCCTCGCCACCGCCGTTGTTCCAGCACTCTGTTCCTCGGCTCCGACAGTCGGCTACCCGGTGGACGACACCCTCGCCACCGCCGCTGTTCCAGCACTCTGTTCCTCGGCTCGGACAGCCAGCCACCCGGTGGCGATGCCCTCGCCCCGCTGCTGTCCCTGTACCATTACGCATACGCCTGGGTGAGTTTTGATTGTGATGTCACTCACCCAGCGTAATGCCTCTTGCCCCCGTTCCCGCTGCTGTCCCTGTACCATTACGCATACGCCTGGGTGAGTTTTGATTGTGATGTCACTCAACCAGCGTAATGCCCCTTGCCCCCTTCCCGCTGCGTTTCCTGTACCATTACGCATACGCCTGGGTGAGTTTTGATTGTGATGTCACTCTCCCAGCGTAATGCCCCTTGCCCCCGTCCCGCTGCGTTTCCTGTACCATTACGCATACGCCTGGGTGAGTTTTGATTGTGATGTCACTCACCCAGCGTAATGCCCCTTGCCCCCTTCCCGCTGCGTTTCCTGTACCATTACGCATACGCCTGGGTGAGTTTTGATTGTGATGTCACTCTCCCAGCGTAATGCCTCTTGCCCCCGTCTCGCTGCTGTTCCTGTACCATTACGCATACGCCTGGGTGTGTTTTGATTGTGATGTCACTCACCCAGCGTATTGCCTCCTTTAGTTCTCACTTAGTTAGTAGTTTGGACATTTCATCTCCCACTCTGTTTTTGTTCTCACTTAGATAGTATTTTTGGACATTACATCTCCCCCTGTGTGTTTGTCACACGAAGATATTATTACTTTGTTACTTTGTTTATTTGGACTGTTCTGCATCTGCTCTGTTTGTTCCCTTTTGAATATTAACCCTCTCCTCTGTTCTGCAGAGCGGCCCAGATGTTTTCCCACCAGTCCCCAGTTCCTCCCTGTCCCCAGCCCGCCTCCGAGGGTCTCTGTCCCCAGTTCCTCCCTGTTCCCCAGCCCGCCTCCGCGGGCCTCAGTCCCCTCTGTCCCTAGTTCTCCCCTTTCTAGTTCCACCTAGTTCCTGGTCCCAAGTTCTCCCCTTCTAGTTCCACCTAGTTCCTTGTCCCTAGTTCTCCTAGTCCCCAGTTCTCCTGTTCCCTAGCTCTCCTTGTCCCGACTTCTCCTAGTCTCTAGTTCCTCTGTTCCTTTAACCTTCCCCTAGTGTTCCTTAACCTTCCCCTAGCGTTCCTTTAATGTTTCCCCTAGCGTTCATTAACCTTCCCTTAGTGTTCCCTTTTCCTGCCCGCCTCTTAAAGGCACCTAGTTTTTCCCCTCTTGTTATATTCCTGTATTTGTGTTTTCCCTTAAAGGGACAGTGCCCTTTTTCCCTGTCTCTCAATAAATATCTGTTTCTTGGCAAACCATCATACCTGTCTTGTGTTGTGCGATTGGGGTCGGTTACAAACCATAACAATTACTCCTTTAAAAAGTAATCTAGTTACTTTACTGATTACTCGATGAAAGTAACTAGGTGGGCGGCTAGGTGGTGTAGTGGGCAAGGCGCTTGCCACCAATGCAGGAGACGCTGGGTTCGAGCCCAGCTCTCCGCATTGCTATCAGACACAATTGGCAGTGTTAGGGGTGGGAAAGCTGATGGGTGGGGATCGGACGTTGTGGACAGCGACTCCTACAGATCGGTTGGTGCGCCTGCGCAGCAGAATCAGGAAGCGACGGGGGCGGCGTGTCCCTCCCACGCAGACCCCCGACGCTGAGAGATCGCGCTGTGCAGGTGAAAAGATGCGACGGCTGCTTCCTCGAGTACCGGAGGGGACACGTGATGTAAGGCTTCGTCCACATTGTAGCCGGCTTATGGGAGGCATGGCCTAACAGCGTTCGAAACAGGGGAGGGTAGAATTGGACGATACGAAATTGGGATGGGAGAAAAATAGAAAATGGGAGAAAAAGTAGATACAAAAAAAAAATAACTAGGTTACTAAGTCGTCGCTGTCCCCCCTGCTGCTGCCACAACATAAGAATGACAACAGTTTTTTTTTTAATAAATAATGCTGCTTGCATAATGTCATAAATCATGATTGGCTAGGCGGCTGGGTGGCGCAGCGGACAAGGCGCTCGTCACCAACGCAAGAGACACTGGTATCGAATCCAGCTGTCAGCGTTGCTTCTGGCTTGGCCGGCCATCATACTGGCTCGATTGGCAGAGTCAGCGGGAGGGAAGCCGATGGGTGGGTCTGGGTCGTTGTGGACAGCGACTCCTACAGTTCGGTCGGGGCGCCTGCACAGCGAGGGAAGGATCTAAGAGAGGTAGTGTGACCTTCCACACGTTACACTCTATCAGTGAGAGGCCGCGCTGCCAGGTGAAAAGAAGTGGTGGGCTGGGTACACATGTGTCGGAGGAAGCATGTGATAGTCTCCGCCCTCCCAGACCAACAGTAGGGGGTAGAGTGCGCAACAACCTGGAAGGGGATTGGGAATTGGCATAACGACTAACATTTGGAGGGGAGAAAAACGGAAAAAGACGGGGGGAAAAGATAATAATAAAAAATAAAAATCATGATTGGCTGCTCAGACAGGTCATCATGAGACGTCATCAGCCATCAGGCCATATAAGGTCGCAGCTGTTCACTGCTCAGGCACTCCATCCATTCTGAGACAACGGACTCAGTGCGTACTCCGCAAGTCGCGCGTAACAGGAATCTCTCTCACTCTCACTCTCACTCTCTCCCTCTCTCTCAAGTAGCCAAATTACACTATAAAACGAACTGGATAGTTGATTTAACTTCATGCTGAAGCTATTCTAAAATAAGCTATAAGCGTAAACATGTGTGTGTGGCTGTGGTCCCACTCAGGTCCCATCTCCGGTCTGGGTTCTGGAGAGGTAGCTGACTGTACCCCTGGCTCTCTTATCATCAGCATTATGAGATAGTAACTAAATAGTAACGCACAGCCACTTGGAAAAGTAACTGTAATCAGATTACTGGCTTGTAACAAGTAACAAATTAGATGACTATTTACTGAAAAAGGTTATCAGATTAGAGTAACTAGTTACTTAGTAACTAGTTACTGGCATCACTGGTGACACCGCTTCCACCGCGGAAGAGAAATCACGATGTGACAGAATTCACCATAGAATTATATCACCTGGCTTTGAGCCATATTTGATTAGGGGGGAAGCTACTCTTATAACACACTTAATTGTAACGTTTGGGGTTTTGCTCTCATCTGGGAGCAAAAGCCCTGGCGCTGCCCGATGGTAATTACCTGTCTTTCTGTCCTGGTTGCTCTAATTGGTACCTGGTGTGTATAGTTAAGTTTGCTTCATATGAACCTTTGCCGTAAGTAGTTCTATGCATTCTTGCTGAAGCCTTATCGCTCCTTGCCACGGAGGATAAGCTTGTTCATTTTCATGTCTCTTTGACTGTCGTGTCAAATCCGTTTTTTGGAATAAGGACATTCGCTATGTGTCTTAGCTGTCGTGTCGCTTTGACTACCGAAGTGGTCAGTAATTGAAAGTAGGGCTGTCAGTTTATCGCGTTAATTAGATTAATTAATTACACAGCAAATTATCGCGTTATGAAAATTAACGCAAAATTAATTACAAGAAAAAGTATTTAAAAATAAATTTCATAATTTTTTTTTGATCTCATTCATTCCATAAGAGCGTAGAATACACATTTACAGACTTTTTTTTATATGGTCCATTTGCATGTTCTTGATATCTGATTCTAGGGACATCTATGGATCTCAGGGAATGTATTCCCAGTGTCAGAAATACTGTGTCTGTTACTAGGCTTTAGTAAATTGTAATGAACCAAATGAGAATATCAAAGAAATTATGTTTTATCTTTGACTGTGAATAACACCATGCTCAAATTGACCAGACCTGAAAAATCTAAGCAAATGAATAGATGGAAGATGATTAAACAGAAGGTTTTGTAGATACAGTACTGAATTCTGCCATCCGGACACATGCAATTTGAAATATGATTATAGAATATCAGGCCTAAAATGGTTATGCGATTAAAATGTGATTAATTAGATTAATTAATTACAAATCCTGTAATTAATTGGATTAATTTTTTTAATCGCCTGACAGCACTAATTGAAAGTTATGATTACGTGTGTATTATGCAGCATCGTCGTTAGACAAGTTTACTATCTAACGTGTTTTGGAGACCTTGTTGTCTTCCCTTTATTTTCCCCGTTTTATTGTACAGTATATTTCACTTTATGATTTGTGAAGTTGATCTAATGCGTCTTGGAGACGGACATTTCTCCCATCATATGCGTATTCATTCTCTACTCCAAATAAAGAGTAGCTCATTGTTTTGAAAATCAACACCTGCCTATCGTCTTATCTGTTCTACACCGCACCTGGGGCCAACACACCTGCCAGACCGTAACACTCAACAGTGTGTGAGGGAGAAGGAAGCCTGTCAATCAGAGGTGGGACCAGGAGGGGAGAGGGGGTGCATGGAGAGGGGGCCAATAAGAGAGTTGTATTTCAGAGATAACAGCTGTGGTCAGAGAAATGGTAAAAATGTATTAATGGTAAATGGTGCATTTATATAATTGTTTTTATATAATATATAATATAAGCTTTTATCCAAAGCGCTTTACAAATTGTTTCCTCACATTTTACCCAGTCACTCACACACATTCACACACCGACGGCGGAGGCGACCATGCAAGGTGCCAACCTGCTCATCGGGAGCAATTAGTGGCTGAGTGTTTTTCTCAAGGACACTTCGACACGCTGCCCTGGAGGAGTGGGAATCGAACTGGGAAACCCGTACTCTTTGCGATAGGCGTCCTGGGTTCTTTTACGGCCAAATTCAGTCAGGACCGCGGTTTAGCGTCTCATCCAAAGGACCCACAGCGGCATTGTTACTGACAAGTCCAGAGGACAGAGTGCTCCCTGCTAGACAACAACACCACCAGGTCCAGAGGACAGAGTGCTCCCTGCTGGACAACAACACCACCAGGTCCAGAGGACAGAGTGCTCCCTGCTGGACAACAACACCACCATGTCCAGAAGACAGAGTGCTCCCTGCTGAACAACAACACCACCAGGTCCAGAGGACAGAGTGCTCCCGGCTGGACAACAACACCACCATGTCCAGAAGACAGAGTGCTCCCTGCTGAACAACAACACCACCAGGTCCAGAGGACAGAGTGCTCCCTGCTGGACAACAACACCACCAGGTCCAGAAGACAGAGTGCGCCCTGCTGGACAACAACACCACCAGGTCCAGAGGACAGAGTGCGCCCTGCTGGACAACAACACCACCAGGTCCAGAGGACAGAGTGCTCCCTGCTGGACAACAACACCACCAGGTCCAGAGGACAGAGTGCTCCCTGCTGGACAACAACACCACCAGGTCCAGAGGACAGAGTGCTCCCTGCTAGACAACAACACCACCAGGTCCAGAGGACAGAGTGCTCCCTGCTAGACAACAACACCACCAGGTCCAGAGGACAGAGTGCTCCCTGCTGGACAACAACACCACCAGGTCCAGAGGACAGAGTGCTCCCTGCTAGACAACAACACCACCAGGTCCAGAGGACAGAGTGCTCCCTGCTGGACAACAACACCACCAGGTCCAGAGGACAGAGTGCTCCCTGCTGGACAACAACACCACCAGGTCCAGAGGACAGAGTGCTCCCTGCTGGACAACAACACCACCAGGTCCAGAGGACAGAGTGCTCCCTGCTAGACAACAACACCACCAGGTCCAGAGGACAGAGTGCTCCCTGCTGGACAACAACACCACCAGGTCCAGAGGACAGAGTGCTCCCTGCTGGACAACAACACCACCAGGTCCAGAGGACAGAGTGCTCCCTGCTGGACAACAACACCACCAGGTCCAGAGGACAGAGTGCTCCCTGCTGGACAACAACACCACTTTCCGACGGTCTTGACCGGGGCTCGAACCGGTGATCTTCCGATCATGAGTCCGGAGCTCTACTCATGTAGCCATGCTGCCGGACATTTCGGCAGGAAGGGTACATCTCTTGCAGCTAAGGGTCAGTGGCATTGTTCGTTAAACAGTGTCCATCCTGAGTGCTACACTCTGAGTGCATAGTTGTATAGACATAATTAGCATGATAGGTAGTAGTATAAGTATAGTAGCATAGTAGTATAGATATATTAGCATGATAATTAGGTAGTAGTATAAGTATGGTAACATAGTTCTATATGCATATTAGCATGATAATTAGGTAGTAGTATAAGTATGGTAACATAGTTGTATATACATATTAGCATGATAGGTAGTAGTATAAGTATGGTAACATAGTTGTATATACATATTAGCATGATAGGTAGTATAAGTATGGACTGGTAACATATAGTTATACATATTAGCATAATAGTATAAGGACATAACCACAAGACCACAGCACACACAGGTATGGGAAGTCCACGGCCTGGCTGTTGGTGAGTGTGGCGTGAAGGACAAACTGAGGAAGGTGAGGGAGGGGGGCAGAGGAGAAGGAGAGAGGGGAGCGTAGAGCTGTCAGGAAACTCAGAGCTCACGGGGGTTGTCATTAAGCCTGGCTGGGGAAGAGAGCCGTGTTTGGACAGGAACACAATTGAAAAAGCCAGAGGACCCACGAGCGCGAGGGCAAGAGATCTCAGTGCCAAGTACGTCATTAACATTTCAACTGCCCTTTTCTCCGTGTCAAAATATGGTGTCACCGGCGGCAAATGCCACCTATAACTTTCATCGAATCGAACTGCGTGCCGTGCACACACCGGTGGGCATCGGCGGTTTGGTGGCTCGCTGCGCCGGCGGTGTGAATACTGAGATCGGGTTTCACCAACAGCACCCATCAACACGGTGGATATGGTTCCCCCCAGGGGACCACCTCAGCTGTGGGAGACATGTCCTCTCGTCTCCCCCTCCTGGTTGACACTTTAATTTACCTTTTTGGCAGGATCACAATGGAGCCACTCAGTGTGTTTGACACTTTCAGTTTTGCTTCCAGTGCCCCTCTCTCTCCCTCTTTCTCTCTCTCTCTCTCTCTCTCTCTCTCTCTCTCTCTCTCTCTCTCTCTCTCTCTCTCTCTCTCTCTCTCTCTCCCTCTTTCTCTCTCTCCCTCTCCCTCTCTCGTTCTCCATCTCTCTCTGTCTCTCTCTCCCTCTCTCTGTCTCTCTCTCTGTCTCTCCCTCTTTCTCTCTCTCTCCCTCTTTCTCTCTCTCCATCTCCCTCTGTCTCTCTTGTTTTCCATTTCTCTCTTTCTCTCAGGCGCGCTCTCTCACTGTCTCTCTCTCTCTCTCTCTCTCTCTCTCTCTCTCTCTCTCTCTCTCTCTCTCTCTCTCTCTCTCTCTCTCTCTCTCTCTCTCTCTCTGTTATAACTAGATGTCTCTAATGTGATGTTATAACTAGATGTCTCTAATGTGATGTTATAACTAGATGTCTCTAATGTGATGTTATAACTAGATGTCTCTAATGTGATGTTATAACTAGATGTCTCTAATGTGATGTTATAACTAGATGTCTCTAATGTGATGTTATAACAGATGTCTCTAATGTGATGTTATAACAGATGTCTCTAATGTGATGTTATAACTAGATGTCTCTAATGTGATGTTATCAATCAATCAATTAATCAAATGTATTTGTATAGCACGTTTAAACATGACGCTTGTCAACCAAAGTGCTTCACATAGCTAAGCTAAGTACAAAGAAAAGTGTAAAATAAACCGAAAAATAAAATAAAATCAACGGATAGACAAAGTAAAAACAGAACAACACGTCAACAAGTACGGCAAGAGTCAAAGTGAGTCAGGGAAGGCCAGGCGATATAGGTGGGTTTTGAGCTTTGATTTAAAAGACTCGGTGGAGGGGGCAGATTTAATGGACATGGGGATGCTGTTCCAGAGGTCAGGGGCTGCGACCGCAAAAGCACGTCCCCCCCTGGCGTTGGTATAGGGGGTGAGGAGGTCTGCTAGGTAAGCAGGGGCTTTACCATTTAGGGCTTTATAAACCAATAAGAGGACCTTGAAGTCTATTCTAAAGCGCACAGGAGCCAGTGGAGGGAGGCAAGTACAGGGGTGATGTGAGCTCTCTTCCGGGTACCTGTGAGCAGTCTAGCGGCAGCGTTTTGGGGGAGTTGTAGACGGGCTATGGTGGATTTATTTAGCCCCAGGTACAGGGAGTTACAGTAGTCTAAGCGTGAGGATATGAAGGCGTGAATTACTCTTTCCAGGTCTGAGGGGGAGAGAATGGCCTTGATCTTGGCTATGGACCGGAGCTGGAAAAAGCACCCCTTCACCACCGAGTTTACCTGCCTATTGAAGGAAAACTCAGGGTCAAAGAGCACGCCCAGGTTTTTAACAAAGGGCTTGACTAGGGGAGACAGGTTACCCAGGCTGCTGGCAATGACACTGGTTTGGTTCGGAGGGCCGAAAAGGAGGATTTCACATTTTGACTGATTGAGCTGTAGAAAATTGTGTGCCATCCAGCATTTGATGTCGTCTAGGCAGGAACGAAGACTGTCAAGATTGTTTATATTGTTGGGTTTCATGGGGAGATAGACCTGAGTGTCGTCAGCATAAAAATGGAAAGAGATGTTGTGTTTTTTAATTATCAGACCAAGGGGCATCATGTATAGGGAGAATAGGATAGGGCCAAGGATGGAGCCTTGTGGAACCCCGCAAGAGAGAGAGGCAGAGGGGGAGGAGCAGTTTCCGATGTTAACGGAAACTCCTACCTCACTGAGGTAGGAGGTGAACCATGATAGTTATATGTTATAGTTATATATAGGGCCTAATGTGATATTATAACAGATGTCTCTAATGTGATGTTATAACTAGATGTCTTAATGTGATGTTATAACTAGATGTCTCTAATGTGATGTTATAACCCTCTAATGTGATGTTATAACTAGATGTCTCTAATGTGATGTTATAACTAGATGTCTCTAATGTGATGTTATAACTAGATGACTCTAATGTGATGTTATAACTAGATGACTCTAATGTGATGTTATAACTAGATGACTCTAATGTGATGTTATAACTAGATGTCTCTAATGTGATGTTATAACTAGATGTCTCTAATGTGATGTTATAACTAGATGTCTCTAATGTGATGTTATAACTAGATGACTCTAATGTGATGTTATAACTAGATGACTCTAATGTGATGTTATAACTAGATGGCTGGGGACCAGGGACCTCGTACGGGGGCCTCTGAGCGGCACTGTGTCTCCGGGTCCCCTCTTTGGCAGGACAGGGTAATAACGGTGTTTTGCATTCATGGCAGATAGGAAGCTCGGCGCTCGGTCCAGACAAGCGGCCCAGCGGGGCCAGAGAGAGGGCACCGCTGCTGCCCCTAAACCGGACGTTGTCCTGTTGACGCGGTGAAGGGACCGGGGGACCGTCTATCCTAACATCGTAATAATAGATGTTCTTTCTGCAAACTCCAGAATATTCTGTTTCGTTCCGACACTAATGAATTATCCTTAGCGCTCTCCCAGATAGCCCAACACATCCAAGAGGCTTTGTAGTCTGTGCAACAACAACAAGGGAGAGGGAGAGAGAGAGAGAGAGAGAGAGAGAGAGAGAGAGAGAGAGAGAGAGAGAGAGTAGACGTGTTAACTGAACAATATAATTCAATTCCCCAAAAAATAAAATGTAAAAGACATTTGTGGTCAGAACAAAATCTTGAGAGAGAGGTAGAGAGAGTGAGAGAGTGGTAGAGAGAGAGACAGGGAGAGGTAGAGAGAGACGTGGAGAGAGACGTAGAGAGAGAGAGAGAGAACTGAACAATATAATATATATATTATAAAATTCCCCAAAAACAAAAATGTAAAAGACCTTTGAACAAAATCTTGATTCATCACTCTCTCACGAGGCAGTGTCCACTGGGATTATGCCTAGGCCTAATTATATCTGCCTCAGCTCAAATGTTACCCAGAAACACCTCCATGCATATAGTGCCATCTTGTGGCACTAAGGGGTAAATAATTTCCCCTCTTTAGAATTCCCCTAAATAATAAAGAATTCACAATTCACTGACATAATAATAATAATAATAATTAATAATAATAATAATAATTCATTTAATTTATATAGCGCTTCTCAATAACCCGAAGTCGCTGAATCGGAGCATTCATCATGAAACACTCAAGTAGAAATGCTTTCCTACTTACAGTATGCCACATTAAAAGTTTATGTGGTATAAAGTGGTGCGACAGTGGCTTGGGAGGTAGAGCAGTCGTCTGGTAATCCGGAGGTTTCCGGTTTGATTCCCACTCCTCCCGGGCAGCGTGTCAAAGTGTCCTTGAGCAACACACTTAACCCCTAACTGCCCCTGATGAGCACATTGACACACACCGCCATCGGTGTGTGAGTGAATGGGTGAATGTGAGTCATAAATCATATATTTTATGATGAATTGAAAATGGGGGACCCTGATGTAAACAAGACGAAAGTCTTTCTCTGGTCTGCATCCCCTTAACAATTGTGTGTATTGAGCTGTACTGTACTGTACCATTCTGCAATCTGTTAATAAACTTTTCAATCAATCAATCAATCAATCAATCAATAATTATTAATGTTGTTGTTTTTGTTATTATTATTATTATTACTTTGATTATTATTGTTATCATTATTATTATCTTAATATTATGAAAATTGTTTTATGAACTTATTTCACTTTACTTTTGTTCTTGTTTATTTTTATTTTAAAATCCGATCATTTAATGAGTTGAGGCCCCGTATCGGACCATCTGGGTCTCTTGCCTCTACTCAGCACCTTTATATACTTCCTGGCTGTCATGGTCAATGTTTTTACTGTTTTGTTGAAATGGTGCAAAAAAAAAATATATATATATATATATATATATATATATAAATGCAGCCATTTACCATTTAAAGAAAATTAGTTGTTTATGACAGAATGGCCAAAATAACACTGGAGCTTGTATTATTAATAATAATAATACTTGAGGATAGTTTAAAGTTTAAAGTTTAAATCTTCTCTTTTTGAAGAGTGTTCAAGTCTGAGGCAATTATGTTAAGTGAATGTTGGTCCTCCAGGTTATGTTAAGTGAATGTTGGTCCTTCAGGTTATGTTAAGTGAATGTTGGTCCTTCAGGTTATGTTAAGTGAATGTGGGTCCTACAGGTTATGTTAAGTGAATGTTGGTCCTTCAGGTTATGTTAAGTGAATGTTGGTCCTACAGGTTATGTTAAGTGAATGTGGGTCCTTCAGGTTATGTTAAGTGAATGTTGGTCCTTCAGGTTATGTTAAGTGAATGTGGGTCCTACGGGTTATGTTAAGTGAATGTTGGTCCTACACGTTATGTTAAGTGAATGTGGGTCCTACAGGTTATGTTAAGTGAATGTTGGTCCTACAGGTTATGTTAAGTGAATGTGGGTCCTACAGGTTATGTTAAGTGAATGTGGGTCCTACAGGTTATGTTAAGTGAATGTTGGTCCTACAGGTTATGTTAAGTGAATGTGGGTCCTACAGGTTATCTTAAGTGAATGTTGGTCCTACAGGTTATGTTAAGTGAATGTTGGTCCTACAGGTTATGTTAAGTGAATGTTGGTCCTACAGGTTATGTTAAGTGAATGTTGGTCCTCCAGGTTTTGTTAAGTGAATGTGGGTCCTACAGGTTATATGTTAAGTGAATGTTGGTCCTTCGGTTTATGTTAAGTGAATGTTGGTCCTACAGGTTATGTTAAGTGAATGTTGGTCCTACAGGTTATGTTAAGTGAATGTTTGTCCTCAACACAACAAGAATGATGTATAGCTGGCAACCCTCCACACACAGCTTCAGTTAACATACAACAAATACTAACTATGAATTTGAGTTTGTACAAACAGACTGGCATCATAAATACATGTTGACCGTGAACTCAGTGCCCTTGAACGGAGCTGGCATTGCGAAAAACAGAAACTCTGAAATAGAGGAAACTGTGAATGCACTGATTTCCGTTTATTCATTTACTCATATTATAGTTTCCAGTTCCTTCTTTGTGGTTAAGAACGTTGATGTTTCTTTCTATCAACTGCCGCTCGTTCGTCCACCATCATGTTCTCATATTGATTCTAAATCAGTGCTTTGGAGGAACTGTATGTAGTAGAAAATAAGCATATCAATCAATATACTACTTTGTCAAAAGGCTATTTTACACTTTGCAATTCAAATAGCCATTACGTTTTATGATAAGATAAGATAATATATTCCTTTATTGATCCCCTTGGGGAAATTCAGGCTTCATATGTAGGGGAGGTACAGGTATGGGCAGAGTAATAGTATAAAGATATAAATATAGGCAATATAATTAACTCTGAATATAAAAATATGAGAAAAATAAACGGTGCAGATGAGGGTCTGTATGCCCTATGGGTTATATTATACGTTTAACATTCTATTAATTTGATCATATAAAATAGCTATTACAAAGAGTTATTACAAATTACTTGCGTCAGTAATCGCTCATCATTGAGCTATATTAATTACAGAATACATGAATAAAGTGACTCTTTGTGTGCAATGCAGTCATTCGTGTTTATGTGTAGAGTAGATTTCAGTTGTCTTGTACAGACGGAACCTTGTTACTTTGCATTGGTTTGTGCAAAGTACAACAAGGGTTGCAGGGGTAAGGCTAAGAGAATAATCAAAGACTCTAGTCACCCAAACAACTGCCTCTTTGAACTGCTGCGGTCAGGCAAGCGATACCGGAGTCTCATGGCCAGTACAGCTCAGAAGGAGCTTCTATCCCCAGGCCATCAGGATGCTCAACGACAATAACACTATGCAACAACCATCAAATACAGTCACAGCACACACATCCACACGTACACACTCACTTTAAATAAACAACTCACTGTAGCACCCACTTTAGACACTTTATATTTATTGGTAAAGAGATTTGCACTACAATTTATACCTCATTGCACCTTACCCTAAGTTGTACCTCATCCCATTTCTGCATTGTACTGTATACTGTATTGTATTGTAACTAGTCAGTTTATCGCGTTAATTAGATTAATTAATTACACAGCAAATTATCGCGTTATGAAAATTAACTAAAAATTTATTAATTACAAAAAATATATATATATGTAACGGTTGTGACAACGTCACCTTAAACTTCGATGCCCCGAGTGGGAGTCGAACCCCGGTCTCCCACACCGCGGGCAGCAACACAGACCGCTATACCAAGAGGTGAATTCACTACTTCGCAACGTGTCTATCTGTCTTTTTGAGGATGTGAGAGTGAGTTTAACCCATAGCACCGCTACTCACCCCAGCCCTTCTTGACTGCGCTTCACGATACCGTCCGTTACATATATATATATATTTTTTTAAATCTCATTCATTCCATAAGAACGTAGAATACCGGTACACATTTACAGACTTTTTTAATATGGTCCATTTGCATGTTCTTGGTATCTGATTCTATGGATCTCAGGGAATGTATTCCCAGTGTCAGAAATACTGTCTGTTACTAGGCTTGAGTAAATTGTAATGAACCAAATGAGAATATCAATTATTTTTTTTATCTTTGACTGTGAATAACACCATGCTCAAATTGACCAGACCTGAAAAATCTAAGCTAATTAATAGATGGAAGATGATTAAACAGAAGGTTTTGTAGATACATTACTGAATTCTGCCATCCAGACACATGCTATTTGAAATATGATTATAGAATATAGAATATCAGGCATAAAATGGTTATGAGATTAAAATGCGATTAATTCGATTAATTAATTACAAATCCTGTAATTAATTAGATAAAAAAATGTAATCGCCTGACAGCACTAATTGTAACATTGTAATATTGAACACTTTTTGTTTACACTTTGTTTACGTACTGTACTTGACTTTCTATTTGATACTTTATCTATTTTTACCTAGCACACTCTCAGGGGCAAAACGGAAAAAAGCATTTCCTATAGAAGTATTCTGTATTTTTTATGCCAACTATTAGAAACTTGGAACTTGGTGACTAGTCAGTGCTGGCATACCGTGCGGCAAAGGGAACCGCTCCCGCCTACCTCCGGTCAATGGTCTCTAACTACACACCCTCAAGACCCCTCCGCTCTGCATCTTCTGGCCACCTCAGACCCACTCCTATCCGAGCTCCGGGAGGGTCATCAAGGAGAAGCAGGCTATTCTCAGTCCTTGCCCCACAACGGTGGAACGAACTGCCCACCACAGTTAGGATGGCCGAAACCCGTCCAATCTTTCGCCGTCGACTAAAGACGCACTTCTTCAACCATTATCTGAAATGAAGTTAAATTTAAATTTAATACAATCTTTTTTTTTATATCTAACCCTAACTAACCTTACTGTCATGCACTTGTCCTAATAAACTAACCTACACTGTAGCACTCAACACTTTGATGAACATTGTTACTCAGCTGATAGAGGTGTGCCCTTCCTGATGACTTGTTGTACAAAACGTGTAAGTCGCTTTGGATAAAAGCGTCAGCTAAATGACTAAATGTAAATGTAAATATGAGGAGCAGCACAGGTTGAGCTGAGAAAGGACTCTACTCGTCACAACTTCAGTCAGTTTTTTAATATGTTCTTTGTTTGCTGATATTAACTCTCCTGTCATTTCAGACCTGGACACTCTCTCCTGCATTACATCACCTGCTGATCACGTTCACCTGGCCTGCTCCACTCACACACACACACCTGCCCCTCGTTAGCTAATCAAATCAAATTTATTTGTAAGGCCCGACAACACATGGGCCGGACGCGTGAATATTTTAGGCAACCAACTTGTGTTCAGCGTTTCTCTGATTGGCCACTACGCCCATGTGACCGCGGCAGCGTGAGAGAGCGGCAGTGCGGAAATAGGCTGCATTCTATTGCCATTCTCTGCGACAAACACTAACCTTAACCAACTCCGAAACAGCGCCTAAACTTAACCCTTCTAACCTTAACCAACTCCGAAACAATGCCTAACCTTAACCCTAACCTTAACCAACTCCGAAACAATGCCTAAACTTAACCATAACCATAACCAACTCCGAAAGAATATTGCCATGCTCTAAGACAAACTCTAACCTTAACCAACTCCGAAACAGCGCCTAAACTTAACCCTTCTAACCTTAACCAACTCCGAAACAATGCCTAAACTTAACCCTAACCTTAACCAACTCCGAAACAATGCCTAAACTTAACCGGCGAAAGAATGCATGTTAAAAAAAATTTAATAAAAAAAAAATTGAAGGGATTTGAACTTGTTACCAACACACCGCAGGATCTACAGCAAGGCGGCGAAACAGTTGAGCTAGCCATCGATGTTAAAAGAGGGGGAATTACTGCTACATAATGCTGCCGCGGCAGAGCTCCGCGGCAGAGCGGAGCCAACCTCTGCCGCTACCGCGTCGCCGCGGGGGCGTGGCTAGACGCAAGTTGGTTACCTTAAATAATTACGCGGGCCGGACACGTCTTCTTTAAACAAGTCAAGAAGAAACATCACAATAAATCAAGAACAAAACAAAAACACCATGAAGTCCAAAATAAAATGTTAAATTAATAAATGAATGCAACACTCCCAGACATACCCCACGCGAAGGTAAGGGAAAACTCACTAAAAACCTAGCAATAGGAAAAAAGCACCACAGGCAATGTGGAGGGGAGAAACCTTAGAAGGGCCGTTCAAGGGGGGATCTCCCTTCTTAGATGTCGGTGATATTAGTGTTGCTATAAAAACAGGCGAAACAGTTGGTAAGCATGTACATATACGTGTAATGAAACACAAATAAGTGCATGCAATAGCAACTGGGGTACATAAGAACATTTTGAAAGATTGAAAATAGAGCTGATGACGGATCCATTTTAGGTATGGGGGCGGCGTAGAGAGGATCGCATCCTCCCGGCCATCACCACGGGACGTCCACCACTCCGGTCATCACCACAAAACATCCACTCACAGGGAGACAGGGACAGGCGTTAAGACAGTTTGCGTGTTTGTGATGGGCGGCCATAGCAATAGATGCATGTAGTAAGCATATATGTGAATAGAATAGAAGTACTTAACCCAGCAATGAACTAGGAACAGGCATGGTTTAGACGTTGTAGGTCGGACAAAAGACGGTATGAAGCTGATACATGACCAGTGATCATGATCAATGGTGCACATAACCAATGTGGGGGTAGAACAGTCACTGTAATCTTGGCCATCACACCGAGACATCCACCACCTTGGTCAACACTACGAGACAACCACTCAGAGAGATGGGGGCAGGGGTTATAGAGTTCCCATGTTTGTAGTGGGCGGAGTTGGAGCAATAAATACATGTAGTGGGCATATATATGCATTGCATACATGGTGAATTGTGAAATTAAGTAATGGATAGAACTAAGAAATACTGTAAGTGTAGGTAAACAGGATGACATACAAGACGATCGCTCAGGGCCATATAGGTCAAGGCAGAGCAGGTAAGGTTCAACGCTGCAGGTCAGACAGAAGGCGGTATGAAGCTGTTCCATGGGACCGGTGGTGCCCATGTCCAGTATGAGGTAGAAGGTCACTGGAATGTCTATATCGATAAATTCACTCAGAGACAAAGACAGGGGTTCAAAAATTCTCCCATGTCTGCAGAAAGGCAGAACTGTCCCTGTGTCGTTGCTGTTGGGTTCTTTCCGGCTCTGGTTAAAGCGTCTTACCTAGCTATCCAGCGTTTTACTATCTTGATTCATCCTGCCTGTTTCTGCTATTGAACCTCCCTGTTGTATTCTTGGATTTTGGACTGCTCATCCTGCCTGCCCCCTTATGTCTTTGCTACATGGACTGATATTCTGGTATTTACCCCTGCATTACTCATAAAACAGTTTTTGCCACATCTGAACTGTCACCGTGTCGTTGCTGTTGGGTTCTTGTCTGCCACACTGTGGGCCGTTACACTACTGGTGTACTACTGAAAGGACTCTATTGAAAGGACTCTACCGGTGAGAGGAGCAGCACGGTTTGAGCTGAGAAAGGACTCAACAACATCATTGGTCAGTAAGCAGACCCGGCGCCATGGGCGGGCATTAGGGGGCCAGGCCCGCCCACAGAGTCAGCTGTGCCCACCCTGGTAAAAAAAATTAAATAATTTGTATCCAAATCCTTAGTCGGGGACAGCCCTAGTGGGCACTGATGTCAACAACAACACTACTGAAGCTAGCACGGCACTCTGTGAGAATTAGTTTTCTACCCTCAAGAACGTCTTTACAGAACATCGCCTTAGTATGCTTCATCGACGCAATGTGAGAACTGGGGTCTGGAGCACAGCCCAATTGCTGAACACACAAGAGGAGATAGGAGCGGTTTCAAGGGTGTTTAATTGTCAAATGAGCAACACAGGAATTGGGGGGAATAGAACAGGGTTATGTTCTGTCTTGTGGCTGCCGTGGCGGCAGCGAGCGAGCAAGCGGTCCTTGTGCTTGTCTTGGAAGCTGCTGGGCTGCAGCGGGAGAACAAGTGTTCCTCTTCGGGGACAGGAGACGTCCAGGCAGGGACGGCGGTCCTTTGGGGCACAGGAGAGAACAGGTTAGAGTAGGCAAATACAAGGTTGGAATCCAGCAGAGCTTCAGGCAGAGACGTCGTACCTGGGCAGTGGTAATTAATACCACGACAGCTTCTGGTCAGCGTCGAGGGGTAGAAGTAGTCCCCCCATCAGGGAAGGATTGAGTGCAGCTGTGGAGAGTGGGGTGCCTGACCGCGTGCGAATTAGGGGGATGGAGTACAGCTGGGCGTATGAGGGTAAAGGAAGGGGTGGCTGGAGAAGGAGAGGATGAGGAGGAGTGTGCAGTGGATGGAGAGGGGGATGAAGAGGAGCGTGTGGAGGACGTGAGGGGAAAAAGAGGGGGAGTGAAGTAGGCCTGTGCTGTGATTATGACACGCAAGGCCAATTTAATTCAGTTGGCATTTGAGAAGGACTTAACAAAAAAGTTCAGGAATGAGTGGAGGGGCAGGGTTTTAAGAAGATTTCACTCTGTCCCCAAACGCCGCTTGCCGCTCTACTAATGATGGTGAGTAGCCTGTGGAGGAATTTTCTTTGCTTTTTTATGCACCTTATTTTTGTCAGTTCAGTTCAGTTTTCAGTGAATTCAGAAGTGTTGAATAAATGGAGACTTTTCAAAGATATAGAATAGAATAGAAATGTATTATCCTGAGGGAAATTTGACACTGCAAATCACTCAACATTAAACATTTAGACCGAACAAGTCACGAATAAGAATAACAAATGGCCTAAGAATAGAATAAAATGAAATAGAATAAAAATAGAATAAAAGATACAGTAAGAGCCCAGGAAGATGGTACAGTAACTGTCACTCTGTGTTCAGTGATGCAGTGAGGCACAGTGATGCATTGTATAGTCTGATGGCTGTCAGAATGAATGACTTCCCGTGCCGTTCAGTGCTGCATTTAGGTAGTGTGAGCCTATAACATGCTCCTCCTGTCAGCCAAGTCTGTGTATAGTGGGTGGGAGGGGTTTTCCCTGATGGCCTGGAGCTTAGCAAGGTTCCTCCTCTCCGCCACCCTTGCTAGAGTCCAGCTCCACCCCAACCACGCTACTGGCCTTCCTGACCATCTTATCCAGCCTGTTTGTGTCCCCTTCTCTCAGTCCGCTGCCCCAGCAGGTCTGTTATATATATCCGTTCAGTCTGTTTTTGTATAAGTGAATGTTCTTAAGATAGAGAGAAATTAGATTTTTCAATTGCCTATCTGCTGTTTAGTTCAGCACCGTGGGCAGCGCCAAGCAAGCCACAGCGCCGCTGTCCCAGCTGAAACGTATAAAAGGGAACCTGTGTTGAAAAACCATTGTGCCCCCCCGAGAACATTTTATGCCCCCCCACTAATTTGTTTCTGCAGCCTGGTCTGTCAGTAAGACACAGGGCTTGGGGTTCAGAATTCTGAACTTTATTATAATTACTTTAGGGGATATTTTGGAGGGATTTTATCGATTCTCCAGTGGTCGAAAATGGTTACGTTTTTCACCAAATCGGTGTAACAAATGGTATCAACCCAAAGATTGCTGCAGCTATATCCACATCTGTCTGTACATACTGTACCTACACATAATCCTTTTTACATATCTGTAGATACTATATCTATATCTCTACATATCCCTACTCTTACTAGTTATGCTGCTGGCCAGTATGACTTACTACCAGTACTGTCTTTATTCCTGTATCACTGTACATATTAATACTACAACTCTGTACATACATCTGATTAGCACTATACTCAGTAGTACTAATTTATATATTTTATACCCAGTTTAATCACCTGTATATTACTGTACTATTGCACTTTACTCTTACATTTGCACTCTGGTTGGATGCCAAACTTCTTTTCATTGTACTGTACACAGTACTTGTGCTGAATGATGACAATACATTTTCATCTAAATCAATCTCTAATCAAATAACAACAATAATAAACAACAATAAAAGAAGAATAGCCTAACTTGCGAATTCTTGTTGAAAACTTGTCTCCATTCGGCTGTCAAAACTCACGAGAGATAAACATTTAGAGGCTGTTTTAAAATGATAAAAATAAGATAAATCTTCCCCTGAAGTTAAAACTCTGGGCCCAGCTGGTCCCCTAGCAGAGACATTCTTCTGAAAAGGCCGATAGCAAAACTGCTATAATTCTTTTTTAAGCCAATTCAACCTGTGGGCATACTTGTGAGAGTGTTTGCATAGATATTTAAAAGGTTTGTATTCTTATTTAATTGTTCTGCTTGAAACACTTTTGTCAACACTGATATTTCACTCAATGCTAATCTGGACAACAGACATTCAGTAGCGATTTTATCCCATAATGCAGAGTTGGGGCATTGCGGAGTTCTGCGGGGAGGGAGTTCCAGAGCGTGGGAGCTGCCACGCTGAAAGCTCTGTCCCCAAAGATCCGCAGTCCGGTTCGGGGAATGGAGAGCTGACCACTGTCCGATCATCGCAGGGACCGTGACTGATTGTGGGGGTGGAGGGGGTCAGTGAGGTACTGAGGTGCCAGAGCATGGAGGGACTTATAAGTGATGAGGAGGGTTTTTTAGTTGATACTTTATGGGGAGCCAGTGAAGGTGGATGAGGGTTGGGGTGATGGGGAGCCAGTGAAGGTGGATGAGGGTTGGGGTGATGGGGAGCCAGTGGAGGTGGATGAGGGTGGGGGTGATGGGGAGCCAGTGGAGGTGGATGAGGGTGGGGGTGATGGGGAGCCAGTGGAGGTGGATGAGGGTGGGGGTGATGTGCTGCCAGGGTTTGGTGCAGGTGAGAACCCTGGCAGCTGAGTTCTGAACGTACTGGAGCCTGTCCAGGGTTTAGCTTGGAACCCCGGACAGGACCCCGTTGCAGTAGTCCAGGCGGGAGGTGACGAAGGCATAGATGAGGGTCTCTGCTGTGGAGTCAGAAAGTGATGGTTGGAGTCTGGAGATGTTTCTGAGGTGAAAGAAGGCGGATTTGGTGAAAGAACTGACATGGGCTTGGTAAGAAAGGGTGGTAGTCATGTGACAGGAAGTCACATCATCAAGAAGATTCTGATGCACCCCCAGATTGTAGAGCAGAGTTGGAAAGTCTCTCCTAAAATGTTGATAATTTGACCTTTTGACCTGGTGCACTATGATACAAATTCGTGTCATACTAGACAACATTAAAAGTATATTGTTTTGGGGAGCTCCAGTAGCTCACCACGTACCGCAAGTGCTATTTCAGCGCCGTGGACAACCGCGCTCGCGCGGATCTGGGGCTGAGCGCGTTCGAATCCCGGACGGCAGCCGTGCCTTTCCCAGAGTGTCTACCCCCCCATCTGAACCCTTTCAGCCTGCTTCTGTCGGTCGAACTTGACCAAGTATGAATGAGAAGAAAAAGCGATAAACGCTAAAAGAACCAGGTGACTGGTCAAAGTTTAAAAAAAAAAAGTATATTGTTTTAAATTCAAATGTACACATTTCATATGAAAGATTATATTAAACTGTTGAAGGTATAGAATGATATGGTTTAAGGTTAAGGTAAAAATGAAATGTCTATAGTTGACTAAGTAGCTGCCAGTTTATAAAGGTCAAACTGATTTCTTTGGCTAGCCAGAAACTGTTATCCAGACTTACATATCTATTTATTGTTTATATGAATACGTTTAAGCTTTCGTGTGTTGATATTACAATTGTATTGTTGTAAATAATATTTTTGTTGAAACACGCATGTGTGAGTGGCGTGTCCAGGTCAGGTTTAACCAGGCTTGCCTAGTCTTGTTTTTACGAGCGCATCAGCTGACATTACCACAGTTCACAGGCTCTATTAGTCTCATTTCCTAAACTGGCATGAAGCTAGTGGAGACTAGAGATCAAAAGGAACCCGTAGGGGCGGGGGGGGGGGGGGCTAGGTATATTGTCCCGGGCCCTGGGCCAGGATGGGCCCAGGAGGGCCCTTTAATGGTCCATAAACGTATGATTTGACAGGGGGGGGGGGGGGGGTCAGTGGAATCATTCTGTCCCAGGCACGGGGCATATAGTTATGTACAGTTACGTATTCTTATCCGTTTCACATGATTACTGGATATTGGAGCTCGTCTTGTGTGTGTGTACTAGTCCAAGTCTCTAGTCCTTTATCATGTTTACTTGTAATATTATGTTATGATGTCAGTATTATGTGTGTGTGTGTGTGTGTGTGTGTGTGTGTGTGTGTGTGTGTGTGTGTGTGTGTGTGTGTGTGTGTGCGTGTGCGTGTGCGTGTGTGTGTGTGTGTGTACTAGTCCTTTGTCATGTTTACCTGTAATAATATATGTTATGATGTCAGTATTATGTTGCATGGTCACAATGTAATGTTTTGTGGACACCAGGAAGAATAGCTACTGTAATTCTGTAGCTAAATGGGGATCCTAAATAATAAACTCAACTAAACTAAACTAAACAGACCCTGCCTCAAGGTATCTGAATACAAATCTAAATGAAGTCCTCAACTCTGAATGGAGGCCCCCCCACTCACTCACTCACTCACTCACTCAGTTTTGTAGTGCTATTTCCGAAGAGGGGGACTTCTGTTACACAGAACCGTCTGGCAAGCTGTCCTTTGAAGCCGTTTTTGAACCCGGGCCAGAACTTTACCCCGAGCAGGAAACCGTTAACCGTGCCGACCCGCAGCGCTGGGTCCGTCAAAACGTCCCAGACAGATCGCCCGTGACCGGGTGGATTAGTGAGTCTCGCGCGCCGCAGGGGGAAGAGTTTATACTCTGCAGGTGGTTGGATCTAAACATATTACAGCCCCCATAGTTCCTCGAAGGACGCCGATTGGTCGGAACGGAACCACTATGGTTGGGGCACAATTAAATGCATAATTTTGATGGCTGACCAGATGGATTCATATTTCAAACCTTTATTTAAACTCAAAAGGCAACTGAGGTTTCCCTCATTTACAGTCACGTTGAGTGTACATACAGAGTTAAGCTAAAGAAGGCATATCAGATCACAACAACGGGGGCGACAGTGGCTCGGGAGGTAGAGCAGTCGTCTGGTAATCCGGAGGTTCCCGGTTCGGTTCCCGCTCCTCCGGGGCAGCGTGTCGAAGTGTCCTTGAGCAAGACACTTAACCCCTAAATGCTCCCGATGAGCAGGTTGGCACCTTGCATGGTCGCCTCCGCCATTGGTGTGTGAATGTGTGAGTGAATGGGTGTGTGAGTGAATGGGTCAAATGTGAGGAACAAATTGTAAAGTGCTTTGGATAAAAGCAGCCATTTACCATTTACCATTTATAAGACAAGTAAGCATACAATCAATTAAAGCATGTACAACTTCACTGACAAAGATTGGAGATCAAGGTTATAAACTCTTCATGAGCTAGAGGGGCATCATAGCAAAATGCAGATGTACCCTGTTCTGAGCAAACTCAGGGGACCTTAAGGACCAGCCAGTCACTAGAACGGGTTCCATAGGTTCCAACATTGTATTCCAATAATGAGGTAGCTTACCAACCAGGGGCGTATCTAGACCAAGCACTGTACTGGGGCACAGGGGGGCACTTAGGGATGCCAAGCGCGCACGAGAATAAATTTTTTTGCCGGTTTTGGCCGGTTTTTGGGCGAAAATGGGCAGATTTTGTAACTATTTTATTTTTAACTTTATTTCGGTTTTAGGGTTAGGTTAGATGCATCCATCTGTATGGAGAATGGGAGGGGTTTGTCTGATGTTAAGGCCTTGAGAACATCACCCACTGCCTTTGGAGCAAGGATGTCTTTGACCAGAGCCTCTGCCTTTGTTCTTCCTAAAGTCATTTTCTTCACTATTTTGGAATCATGTAGAATATTTTGATTGAGCTTGTTTTTTTTGAGAGCCAGCCGTGTTTTCCTTTTTACCCCCTTGAATGCCCAAGGCCACTTCAATGTTAACGTTAATATCGCCTAATCTATGTTTTAAATTATGGCTATGTGTCTAATCTGCCCATCGCATTATCAATGACCTATTTCCAGTCAACATTGTCGAAGCAGATTGTTTTTTTATCGGTTCATTTCTGTTTCATAGCATTTAGAAAACCCCTTGTTTTCACGGAGAAAAAAGAGGTTTCCATGATAATCGCCTTTTACTGGAATATTCTAGAACGTTGTCATTGTTCGGCCTATTTATGAATCGTTTTCAAATAAACGCTAGATTATCGATAGTATATGTGTACGCATGCACGCTCGTGGCGCGCGCTGAAAATCGCTTCTCCTATTTCCTGACGCCGCGCACAGTCAAACAGCGATATCACATAATCACATATGTACTTATATATGCACTTATATCCGTGAAAACGGGTCTGATTATCCTTAGACTTGTAACATAGATTCCTTACCTGAGATCAGATGGTATCCAAATGGATTATTCCAATTCCTGATCGCCATTCGAAAAAATCGCTCCTTTTAGTGATCCACTGTGTATACAGTAAAACACATATTCCCTGCGGCTCCGAGAGTCCAGCATGAAGCTGGTAGATGCCGACTGCGTGAGTGAGAAGTAAAATGTGGAGTGCGGGTTTTTTTTTCTCATTCATTTTCATTGAGTTCAATCCAAAAGGGTGAATTACCACCTGGGAGACGATAGGGGGCGCTTTTTTCACATCTGAGCGCCTGAGGTAGTTGAATTTCCAACGGTAGACTTGGTTGATG
Organism: Notolepis coatsorum; assembly: GCF_963971535.1. Taxonomy (NCBI): domain Eukaryota; kingdom Metazoa; phylum Chordata; class Actinopteri; order Aulopiformes; family Paralepididae; genus Notolepis; species Notolepis coatsorum. The sequence continues at coordinate 13,790,458 of NC_140174.1, read as the reverse complement.
AAATATGATTTCAGATCGCTAAAAAAAATAAAAAAGAGAAAATACGAGAATTCTCGTGAGTGGGCATTCAACCCGCGGGGGTAAACCCGAGAAATCTCGGGCGTGGCATGCAAAGTGTTAACATGTGCAATGTTAAAATGAAATAAAAAAATAAATAATTTTTTTTTATTAATCCCACTGGTCACAATGGTGACCATAATAATGTTTTTGTTATAAGGCTCTGAAAATGTTACTGAATGATGTATCAATGTATTTCCAGTTAAATTGAAATAATAAAAGGTCTCAATTAAATATGTGTAGTGTAGAGAGAGAGAGAGAGAGAGAGAGAGAGAGAGAGAGAGAGAGAGAGAGAGAGAGAGGTCCATGACAGGTGGAGAGAGAGAGGCAGTGGTCCATGACAGGTGGAGAGAGAGATTCAAGTTAACATGCAGCCCCATGTGTAGGAAAATAAACAGCTGCCTACCTGTCACTGTCAGTGAGATCCCTGGCCCTGTTTTGCTTTACTGAGCTCCGTTATCTGGGGGCTGTATCTTTTAATCCAGCTGTTTGCTGTTCTCTGATATTTTCGGACATTTCGTTGATGCGTCGCTCGACACTTCGGTCGCTCGACACTTCGAGCTGACATGGGGATATCTTTTATCCTTGATTTGATTGTCTCTTTGTTTGGCAAGCCTTCAAACAAAACATCTGAGCTACAGAGAAAAGCCTCCTTGATATACTCGCCATCAGTGAATGGCTTTCCACATTTCGCAATGCAATGAGCAATGCGATAGCTTGCTTCAGTTGCGTGGTTTTTAGCAGTTGTGAACACTTTGAGGGTGCTGGCTTGCTTTCCATACCTGGCCACGGCACGTTTAATCGATTCTGCCTTATCCGCCTGATCTTTGAAACTTTTTTGATGCTTCGTCTCAAAATGGCGTTTCACACCTGACGTTCGGCAAACTACATTTTCTAAACATAAGTACACACAGCACGGTCCTTCTGACACACAAACCCGTAGTCGTCTGTCCACGAGGGCTGGAATGCCCAAATTTCCTTTGCTTTAACTGTGCGCGGGCGCGGGAAGCCAGCTGACTGCTGACAGCTGAGCACCATGGTATGTACCATGTCATAGGGGTGTGCAAAACAGTCGACTTACAAAAAAGAACCTGTTGGATGATTTCAACAAGATAAATGCGACAACAGTGCAAAATATTTCACTATAATATTTCAAAGCAAAGTAAAAAAGAATTATAATAATAATAATTATTATTTTTCTGGGGACATTTTTACTGGGGCACAACTGATCAATACTGGGGCACGTGCCCCAGTAAAAGTGGTCTAAATACGCCGATGTTACCAACAATGATGTAGTATAAGGAGGTAGCTTACCAATAATGATGTAGTATAAGGAGGTAGCTTACCAATAATGATGTAGTATAAGGAGGTAGCTTACCAATAATGATGTAGTATAAGGAGGTAGCTTACCAATAATGATGTAGTATAAGGAAGTAGCTTACGAATAATGATGTAGTATAAGGAAGTAGCTTACGAATAATGATGTAGTATAAGGAGGTAGCTTACCAATAATTATGTAGTATAAGGAGGTAGCTTACCAATAATGATGTAGTATAAGGAGGTAGCTTACCAATAATGATGTAGTATAAGGAGGTAGCTTACGAATAATGATGTAGTATAAGGAGGTAGCTTACCAATAATTATGTAGTATAAGGAGGTAGCTTACCAATAATGATGTAGTATAAGGAGGTAGCTTACCAATAATGATGTAGTATAAGGAGGTAGCTTACCAATAATGATATAGTATAAGGAGGTAACTTACCAATAAGGGCCTTAAAAATTAACAAATACCAGTGTTTGTTGCGCGTCTCCATCAGCAAGGACCAACCAACGTTCTCATAAAGGACACAGTGATGAGTGTCGTATCTATCATTAGTGATGAATCTGAGGGCAGAGTGACAGACAGAGTCCAAGGATTTAAGGGTTGAGGCCGCAGCCTATAAATTACATCACCTTATTACATGGCGTTTTCACATTCGCCGAAATGCTTGCTTGTGATTGGTCAATAGCGCGCGTCAGAGGTCCGTTATCACACAATAATGACCGCTATGGAACAATAATGACCGCTGTGCGCAGCTGTTCGCAATCAAGCCCACTGACATCAGTGCAATCAGACACTGCCGGTGTTCTGCTGCCGGGGAAGCTGCCGGCGATGACAGGGGGCGGAGCGACGAGCGGAGCCAGAACCAGTGTTGCGAGTCGATGTAAAATGAATTAGGTATATTGTTAGTAAGTTAGCCATGTAATAAGCGGGATAATGTATAGCTATACTCGATCATTGTCGCAAAATAATTGACCTTCACTGAAGTTTAAAACACCTCGCCGAGGCGGCTCTGTATTTTAAACTCTGTGTCGGTCAATTATTTTGCGACAATGACCTCGTAGCTATACATTATCCCTTACATAGTCCAGGACTGATAAGAAAGCTGCTTCGACAACTCTCTTCCTACTAATCAAAGGAAAGGCTGGTTCTGGTTCAAGGATTCTCACATGATCTTGCAAAGCCAGCTGCCTGCAACTACAGTACTGTCTGACTATGGTTATAGATTGTAGACAGAAGATTCCCGGATGTCTATCGTAAAGAGTAGGGGGTTCCCTGACATTCCTGGCCAAATTCCCAATCACTCTCAAAGAACACCTACGGGAGACTGCAATTCGAAACTGGCCCCTGTAAATTTCCTAACCCAACCCCCTCCAATGTACAGTAATTTACCTAGTATGGTTTTGTCAATATTCCAATGTACAGTTTTGCTTGTTTGTACAGTGTTTCCCCCCCCCCAACCCCCTCCAATGTACAGTAAATTACCTAGTATGGTTGTCAATATTCCAATGTACAGTTTTGCTTGTACAGTTGTACAGTGTTTCCCCCCCCCAACCCCTCCTACCCAACCCCCCCCCCCCCCCCCACCCAACCCCACCCAACCTCCTCCAATGTACAGTTTTTACATCAAATGTATATACTCCCTTTTCTGGACTCTTTTTGCATCACAAACAGTACTGTATTTGCAAATCTGGTATGTCATAAATGTATAGATGTAGCAGTACTGTCTATCTGTATGTCATGTGTGTGTTATATGTTATGATGAATTGAAAATGGGGGACCCTGATGTAAACAAGACGAAAGTCTTTCTCTGGTCTGCATCCCCTTAACAATTGTGTGTATTGAGCTGTACTGTATTGTACCCATTCTGCAATCTGTTAATAAAGTTTTCAATCAATCAATCAATCAGGTCTCTGACATCAAGTCAAGTCAAGTCATCTTTATTTCTATAGCACATTTACAAATGACAAAAGCCAAACCAAAGTGCTTTACAGGTACATGATAAAAACACATACACTACAGTAATAAGTACAAATACACCAAAATTACAGAAAAGGTACTGTACAACAACAAAAACAAGAAACAAGGTGCAATATAAAAGAGACAAGAAATGTTATGAAAAGTCCAGAGTAGCAGCAAAAGTGGCAGGCTAATCAAGGCCACCTAATCCCATTAATTGGCTGATATATAAAATGTAATGATCATTCATTCATTCATTCATTCAAGATTAAATAAAATGTGGCAACGCCTCTCCGCTACACTCCCCCCACCACCACATCCCAGCTCAGGTCTCCCCCGGCCACCACCACATCCCAGCTCAGGACCCCCCCCCCCCCCCCCACCACCATATCCCAGCTCAGGACACCCTGCTCTCCTGCCATACTGCCCTTAACCTCAGCTAGCTGACCATCCTGCACTATTATGTTTAATTTAAACCTTTATTTAAACTCAAACGGCGACTGAGGTTTCCCTCGTTTACCGCCACGTCTGGTGTACATGCAGAGTTAAGCAAAAAATTACTAAAACATATCAAATCACACAGCATGTCAAATAATAACAAAGAGACAACAAGACGAGGCAAAGAGCAGGGATAGCAAATCAATTAACACATGTACAGCTTTATTGACAAAGGTTGGAGATCAAGGTTTTAAACTCTGCAACAGAGGGGAGAATCTCAAGCTTTAAGGACTGTTGGAGTTTATTCCATTAGCTAGTGGGGCATCATAACAAAATGCAGATTTAACCTCTGGGGTCCAGCAAAACCAAGGCGTGAAAATAGGCCATCCATCACTCCCTCGCGGTTAACTACTCTGCCCCTTGTGGCGGCTCAAAGGCATGGCACTTTGAGTAAGACGAGTTCAATCTACAGGTGTATGATAAAGCTTTGAATTGGATGACACTTCTGGTCCTTTTTTCTTTAATCTCAAGACAGGGGATACTATGCAGCAGTGGTCCAGGACAGGTGGGGGGGAGGGAGGGGGAGAGAGAGAGAGAGAGAGAGAGAGAGAGAGAGAGAGAGAGAGAGAGAGAGAGAGAGAGAGAGAGAGAGAGAGAGAGAGAGAGAGAGGGGTCCATGACAGGTGGAGAGAGAGAGGCAGTGGTCCATGACAGGTGGAGAGAGAGAGAGAGAGAGAGAGAGAGAGAGAGAGAGAGAGAGAGAGAGAGAGAGAGAGAGAGAGACAGTGGTCAAGGACAGATGGAGAGAGAGATGGAGAGAGAGAGAGAGAGAGAGAGAGAGAGAGAGAGAGAGAGAGAGAGAGAGAGAGAGAGAGAGAGAGAGAGAGAGAGAGAGAGAGAGGCAGTGGTCAAGGACAGGAGGCAGTGGTCCATGACAGGTGGAGAGATTTATCATACATTTTGCTAAATAAATAATGGTATGATATTGAGAGCATTCTGGGTAGTAAATGATTATTTTGTCCATGGTATGATATTTATGATTGTGTATGAAGAAACTCTGATTGTATTGATTCCATGTGGCAAATAAAACTCAGAATCTGAATTCGCCCCTTACGTGACTGCGATCTGCAAGCCAGGGGCTTTTGTAACCGCAGTCACTCTCAGCTATGCCGCTACCAGGCTCGTATTAAGTAACAAGTGCTGCTTCTGAGCTGGGGGTGTGTCAAAAATATATCAGATATGAATTTCAAAGATACCCAGCGTACAATATGGGTTTAACACAGCGAAACGCTGGGGTCTGAAAGCTCGGAGTTGCTAATAAACCTTTTAAATCATTGTTACAAAACGAGTGGTAATTACAGAGCGAGCCGTGTATTTCCGCCATTGGTGTCACAGCGCATGCGCACCAGGCAGCCAAATAGCCTGGTGCGCATGCGCTGTGACACCAATGGCGGAAATAGCTGAGAGTGACTGCGGTTACAAAAGCCCCTGGCTTGCAGATCTCAGTCACGTAAGGGGCTAAATCTGAATCTGTTATTATTATCATTCAATTTTTTCTTGTTTAAACTGTGGATTGTTTGTTTCTTTGTATATGGTATAAATTATTATTTTGTGTAAATTAGGTTGTACGCCGACCATCAAGTAATACTTGTTTAGTTTAGGAATAAGGGGGAGGTAACTATAAGAATTCTTCTTCGTCCTGCTCCTTTTGCCCATGGTATGGTATTTATGATTTTGTATGAAAACCTCTATGATTAGGGCGGCTACGTGGTGCAGTGGGCAAGGCGCTCACCACGAATACTGGAGACGCTGGGTTCGCCTGTTCGAGCCCAGCGCTCCACATTGCTTTCAGTTTAGCTGGTCGTCCGTACTAATACACATTGGCCGTATTAAGGGGTGGGAACCTGATGGGTGGGGATCGGGCGTTGTGGACAGCGACTCCTACAGGTTGGTTGGTGCGCCTGCGCAGTAGAATCAGGAAGCGATGGGGGCGGAAAGATCGCGCCGCGCAGGTGAAAAGATGCGGCTGCTGTTACCTCGAGTATCGGAGGGGACTCGTGCTATGTATGACTTAGTCCACATTGCAGCCGGCTTGTGGGAGGCAAGAAACAGCGTTCGAGACAAGGGAGGGTTGAATTGGATGATACGAAATTGGGATGGGAGAAAAATAGAAAATGGGAGAAAAAGTGGATAAAAAAAAGAAAACCTCTATGATTGTATTGTTTCCATGTGGCAAATAAAACTCTGAATCTGAAAAATCTGAATGTTGTTGTTGTTGTTGTGTTGTGCATGTATCCCTTCATTACTTCCCATTTCCCCACGTGTAATGCACCTGATTGGATAAATGCGGGTGCTCTTGTCTGACATCTAGTGGCTGAGTGTTATCTATAGCACCTTTAATAGAAGAATAGAATAGAATATAATAGAAATACTTTAATCATCCCGAGGGAAATTTGGCACTACAAATCGCTCACAGTAAACATTTAGGTAGACAGAACAAAGTCACGAATAAGAATAACAAAAAAATTTGCCTAAGAATAAAGAGTAAAATAAGCCTAAGAAATAAGATAATAATAATAAAGTACGGTCCGGTGTTCACATTTCGTATGTTATGTATATACATTCTAGTATAAAATATACAGTAAAAATATACAGAAGTCTACAGTAAGTGTACAGTAAGTGTAATATTGAACAATGTTGTTTTAAAAGTAAAAGTCTGTCACCCTGTGCTCAGTGATGCAGTGTAAAGTCTGATGGCTGTCGGAATGAAGGACTTCCTGTGCTGTTCAGTGCTGCATCTTGGGAGTGTTAGTCTAGCACTGAACACGCTCCTCCAAGTCTGTGTATAGTGGGTGGGAGGGGTTGTCCCTGATGGCATTAAGAACATAGTCTCATTAAGAATAACTATATTTCAGAACTATATCTATATCGTAAGGTTATTATATAACCCTAGTTATATGAGTATAGCGAGTGCTCTGCTCTATTGGAACTGTTATATCTGATCCTGGTAATATAACAATGAATAATCACTCTGACACGGAGTTACTCAGTAGCGAGGCTTTATACTTGGTAGCAGGTAAACACAACAACCCCAGGTGCGCTATCACCACGTACATATACAGGGCGAGTATGGCAATCGCCCTGGGACGAACCTAACCAGTGGCGGCTGGCCACTAGGGGCGCTCGGGCGCCGCCCCCCCTGGTTAACCCTGGTTAAAAGAGAGCAGAACAAGAAATATTTTTTTTTGTTTTTTGTTTTATAGCCCTATAAATAATATAAACATGTTTAAAATGAATAATATTTACTCATTTTAAGTATGTTTGTGTTTCCAATGCACAATATAACGTTAATATATCAAATATAAATAATCGTTTTCCTGAACAGGAAGTGACTCACTGTCTGATAGAGAATACGTTCCGTTACCGTAGCCGCATTTCTCCTCGCCGTATTTCTCTCGGGCTAGACGCAATAGCGCTCTGAGTGCGCGTGCACGCCGTGCACTGTTTCATCGCTGTATCCGTCACAGCCAATCAGTGCGTAACGCGCTGTGCGTTGAAATATGATGTATTATGATGGAAGTTGGGCGCGATTTGAAGCGGTCTAAGCAGCAGCGTCTATAATTTCCGTAGCCGCATTTCTCGGAGACGCTCTCTGATTGGCCGACGTCAGTTTTTTCTGTAGCCGCATTTCGCGGAGACGCTCTCTCTGATTGGCCAACGCCTGTTTCTGGTTAGGAAGTTAGTAAGTTAGTTACTCGATGCTGTGTTGTGTTGTGATGCAGTCACTCTGGACAGTGGGGATATATATCGACAACAACAGTCTGGGAGACTGGGACTGTGGTACAGTGGACATTATACACTTTATCAAGCCCTCCGGACCACGTTTCAACTAACTACAGTAAGTTAATGAGTTAATGCGGTCTGTCTCTCGCTCTCTCTCTCTCTCTCTCTCTCTCTCTCTCTCTCTCTCTCTCTCTCTCTCTCTCTCTCTCTCTCTTCTCTCTCTCGCTCTCTCAACACAGCGTGTTAATTTCGCTGTGGCCGGGTATTGCATAATGGCTGAATGAATGAATGGTAACTTGTTTAAAATGACAAGATAGATAGGCCTATATATATGTGTTCATTATTGATTTGATGATCATGCGTGTACTAATGTAGTATGAATCAATTAACTCAACTTAATGTTGGTAACGTTATGAGTCAGAATTCGCTTGGCCAGCTTGGTCAGATGATTGCGACCACCCAAGTGTAGTTCATACCGGCCGCCACTGAACCTAACCCAATACATAACATCTCCTCCCCACTTAGCATAATGGTACCCCTAGTTGCAACGGCCCACATGGCAATACAACATCATAATAATATATATATTTTTTTCTTTTTCCATTTGCCAGGTCAACAACATTCCAAAAAATCTAACAGTCCACTCTCCCCCTTTCTCATTTTGGACACAGACTTTTTTTTCTTTTCATTTTTTTTTTACATATTTTTTTTTTATAAGTCTTTCATTTAGGTAAGTCTATAGATCCAAACGAATGGGTTGCCGCCGTTCCCGACTTGGATATCGGCGGTCACCACTGTCCATTTGTGGCGTCGGTGGCATGGACATTGGTGCCGGGGTGTCGGCGTCATCATCACCCTCCTGGGTGGGTGGGGCCACTGTAGGCTCTTCCAGGGAAGGTAATTGGTCAATTGACACCGGCTGCATAGTTGGAGTGTCATTCAAAAACAGCTCTGTAATTCCAGCAGTGGATTGGGGTTCCCTAGGGGTCTCTACACTCCCCAATAACTGCTCTGTGTGCCGTTTCCACACCAGATCGCTGTCTGTCTGTACTGTATAGGACAGCGGTCCTGTCTGTCGGACTACAGTGGCGGGCACCCACTTCGGTCCACGATGGTAGTTCCGTGCCAGTACGTGGTCACCAGCACTGAAGGCCCTGGTCTTGGCTCTCAATGCTCTTCTTCTTACTTGCTTATCTTGTTCATGCCACACAATGTCTGCTTCCTCTGGTGGTCTGAAAAGATCCAGGTTGGTGCGCAACGGTCTCTTAAGGAGCAGTTCTGCTGGGGATGCCTTAGTGGTTGCGTGTGCGGTGTTCCGGTAGGTTAAGAGGAAACCGTGAAGGCGTTGGTGGAGACTACCTTGCCCCTGTGATGCCTTTAGGCTGTGTTTCAGAGTCTGCACAAATCTCTCAGCTAACCCATTAGTTGCTGGGTGGTAGGGTGCAGATCTAATGTGTTTAACTCTGTTGACCTTTAAGAAAGTGTCCATCTCCTGAGAGATAAATTGGGGCCCATTGTCACTCACCAGTTGTTCTGGACACCCGAAACGGCTAAACATTTCCCCCAGTTTCTCAATGGTCCTCTCAGCCGTTGTGGATTTCATTATTGCCACTTCGGGCCATTTGCTGTGGGCGTCTACTGCCACAAGGAACATTTTCTCTTCGTACGGCCCAGCAAAATCAACATGTAGCCGTTTCCATGGCTCACTTGGCCACTCCCAGGGGTGTAGTGGTACCGGCTGGGGTGCATTACGGACCCGCTGACAGGTGGGGCATGTCTTAGCATTTTCTTCGATGTTGCTGTCCAGCCCGGGCCACCAAAAATAGCTACGTCCGACCTCTTTCATACGGACCATGCCGCAGTGTCCCGTATGAAGTTGTTGTAGCATGGACTTACGCAGCGAAGGAGGGATGACCACTCTTCTTCCCCAGAGCAGGCACCCAGCTTGAGTCGACAGTTCATGTTGTCTAGAGATGAAAGGCTTGAGCTCGGGTGTGTCCTTCATTCTCCCCCCCTTCACGATGTAGTCCATTAGTGGCCCTCCTCACCTGTTGCGCGGTGACTGGTGCATTTTCCACTTGACTGAAAAAAATTTCAACCTGACCCGGGCCTGGCTTTGACACAAGTAATGGAAGCCTGGAGAGGCCGTCTGCGTTACCATGCAATTCTGACTTCCGATATTTAATTGCATAGTCATGGGCAGACAGGAGCAATGCCCATCTCTGCATCCTGCTCGCTGCGAGCGGTGGGATGCCCACATGCGGACCTAGTATGGTCGTGAGTGGCTTGTGGTCGGTCAGGAGCATGAATCGTCTCCCGAACAGGTACTGGTGAAATTTCCATATGCCGAACACGATGCTTAGTGCTTCACGCTCTATTTGAGCGTAATTTGATTCAGCCTTGTTCAGTGTTCTGGACGCAAAAGCAATGGGTTTCTCTACCCCATCCAGCATGATATGGGAGATAACCGCCCCTACCCCGTATGGGGATGCGTCACAGGCCAGCTGTATCGGCAATGCCGGGTCAAAATACGTTAAGGCCTCTGACCTCAGCAGCGTCTCTTTTGATGCTACGAAAGCCTTCTGACACTCCTCAGTCCAGGCCCATGGCTTCTCACGACAGAGCAGTTGGTGTAGCGGCTTCAGCGCTGTCGAGAGACCCTTCATGAATCGTCCATAATAGTTCAGTAGTCCCAAGTATGAACGGAGTTGGGCCACATTTTGGGGGGTAGGAGCCTCCACAATGGCCTTAGTCTTTGAAGGAGCCTTGTGTAGCCCTGCAGCGTCAATCACATGGCCGAGGTATTCGATGGAAGACTGAAAAAATTCACATTTCCCTTTGTGGACTCTCAGTCCATAATCCTGCAGCCTCTGCAGGGTCTCATCCAGGTTCTGAAGATGGTCTTTGTCATCCTTCCCAGTCACCAGGATGTCATCTAGGTAGCATTGTACCCCGGGCAACCCACACAAAATCTGATCCATCACCCTTTGGAACAGAGAAGGGGCTGAGGTTATCCCAAATGCCAACCGACAGTACCTGAACAACCCTTTGTGGGTGTTAACCGTCAGAAACTCTCTGGAGTCTTGATCCACGTGCATCTGCACTCTGCAGGTACGCATGGCGGAGGTACATTTTACTGAATTTCTGGCCGCCAGACAGGCCAGCGAACAAGTCCTCGATAAGAGGCAAGGGGTATTTCTCCACTTCCAGCACTGGGTTCAACGTCGTCTTGAAATCACCACATACCCTTATTTCCCCATCCTTTTTTACAATGGGCACGATGGGGGTACTCCAATTGCTGACGCTAACTGGCTCCAGCACCCCACTCTTCACCAGAGCATCCAGTTCCACCTCCACCTTGGGCCTGATGGCGTAGGGCACTGGCCGCGCTCTCAAGAACTTAGGTGTGCTGCCTGGTTTAACTCTCAGCTTCACCGTAATGTCCTTCATGCTTCCGAGCTCCTTTTAAAAAACATCAGCATGTTTCTTAAGAACTGCGGGTAACCCTGTGTCCCCCTGTGTCACGAGTCGCACTGCGGGCCAGTCCAATTGTATTTTCTCCATCCATGCACGTCCCAGTAAGGAGGGGTAGTCGCCATGCACCACATAGAGTGGTAGTTTAGCGTGCTGTCCGTTCAACTCCACTTTGACCTCTGTGACCCCTTTTAGGGCCACCGCTTCTCCGGTATAGGTCTTCAGCACCACTCGGGCAGGCCGCAGTGGTAGGTGTTTCAGTGTTTGTCGATACACTTTGTCTGACACCAGTGACACCGCCGCTCCGGTGTCTATCTCCATACGCACTGGTTTCCCCTCTAGCGAAGGTAACACCCAGTAGCCACTAGACCCACCCGCAACAGTTAGTATGTGTAGTGGATACTCCTCGTCCGAGGAGTCACTAACAGCCTTGTGTTCCACCTGGTATACGCCTCTCTTGGTCCTAGGTTTGAATGCCTCTTTTTGAAACCTAGGTTGTCTGTGCTGCGACGGTGCTTCGCTCCTCTTATTACGGCATGCCCGCTCAATGTGGCCTTTTTTGCCACACCCCCGGCACTCTAACTCCTTGCACCAACATTCCGTCGCTTGATGCCCTGGCTTGCCACACCGAAGACACATGCCCTGTCCTGACATTTGTCTTTGGTTTACATTAAAAACCTGATGCACTTTGGCAGACGCACTCGGTTGTTGTGCCTCTCTGGCTGCCAATTCCATTGACACACTGTTATGTCGTAGTAAGAATAAGTAATGGACACTTTAGTACCAGCGTCTGTCTTTATTCACGTTCATACCAAGAGCTCACTTGCTCAGTCCTTCACTCCAACTGGTGTGTCACGCCGGGCACATCACCCCGGTGTAACCCATGCTCTAGGTTAGAGCTCCGCCTACAGGCCTAATGGAGACACCACATATCCTTCTCAATAAGACAACACTTACATGGCTGGTTATAACAGTAACTTAGAATCCATTAAGGCTAAACAGTAAAGAACATTTACTCTACTGTTCTTATTCCTGCCTATGAAAAACAGAATAAACATTTGTATACATATTTCAATTCTATGCATTACTAGCATTCAAGTCTGCCACAATTATAATTAACCAGAACTGTTAACTCTTTCACCTTTCAGCATTACTAATATCAATATTACATAACACTTTTCTCAGTGGCTCATCACAAAGTCCTGAGTCCACACAGGTGCTCGTCTCGGCCTGGCCTGTCTTACAGGTTCTGTGTGTGTGTCAGAAGGTGGCACTGTTGTAATGTCACCGTCCAAAGGCGACCCCTTGCCGTCCCCCTCTCCTCCCCAAAGAGAGACCGGTGCCAGATGGGACGCATTCCAACAGCGTCCATCAGCCAGCATGTAGGTGTAGTGGCTTGGAGAACTTGCACTGAGTCTTAGGAAGAATGCCAGGTTTCTTAACCCGAACGTATGAGCCACATGGGAATGACACACTCTTCGCACCTCGCCTTTGATCCGTGTACGCCTTGCTTCTGTCCTGTTGCACGGCTACTCTGGCGGCTATGTCCTCCGACGAGTGTGGTGTGGCTTGTGGAATCTGAAATCCAGCCATATGGAGTTTGGTGCGCATAGGCTTACCATGCAACAGTTCTGCTGGTGAGTGCTGTGTCGCAGAGTGAGGAGTAGACCGGTAGGCCTGTAAGAAGTCTGTTGTAAACTCCTTCCATTGCTTGCCTTCCAGCGAGGCCGTCTGCAAGCTGTCTTTCAAACTGCGGTTAAAGCGTTCTATTTCCCCATTTGCCCGTGGATAATACACAGATGACTTCCTGTGCACTATGCCCCTGTCTTGGAGAAACGCCTCAAACTCCCGAGACACAAACTGAGAGCCATTGTCAGAGACGAGCTCTTTCGGATTGCCCTCTCTGCTGAAAACTGTAGATAAGAATATTGTCACAGTCCGTGATGTAACCTGTGGCACAAAAGCTATCTCAGGCCACTTACTGTAGTAGTCTATTAGTGTGATTGCAAAGCGACAGTCCAGGGGCGCTCTATCAAAGGGCCCCACCACGTCAATTGCCAGTTTCTCCCAAGCCCCAGTAGGATAGGGCACAGGCTGCAGTGGAGAGGTGCGTGTGACTGCCGACTTGTCATGTGACTGGCATGTGTTGCATGCTTTGATAGCCGACTCAACCTGGGCATCCATGCCAGGCCACCAGTATACTTCTCTGAGTCTCTGTTTTGTCCTCACGATTCCCTGGTGAGTGTCGTGAGCCAGGGAGATCAGTTTGGGCTGTAGACTCTCTGGGACGAGCAGTCTATATGGGCCTCGCACGACACAGTCCTCGTGTAGAGAGAGTTCGTTCTGTAGTTTGAAGAACATCCGTAGGTCCGGGTCTAGATCCTTTTCGGATTTAGGCCACCTGGAGGTGAGTATCTCACGTAGTTTCAGTTGCACCGGGCAGGCAGTGCATGCAGCTTTGAACTCCACCGCCGTGATAGCTGAGAAATTAGAGACAAGGGCTACCACTTCCACGTCCTCTTCCTGGCTAGGTTCTGAGCCGGGTAGTGGAAGACGGGACAGGCAGTCCGCAGTAACGTTTTCTCTGCCGGGCTTGTACTGAATGTCATAGCAGAATGACATTAGCCAAGCGGACCACCTGGCCACGCGCATGCCCGCTCTACCTTGACCTTTTGAAGAGAGCAGTGTGGTCAGGGGACTGTGGTCTGTCCGTAGTGTGAAGTGTCTTCCCCACAGGTATGTCCTCCACTTTTCCGTTGCCCACACACAGCCCAGCGCCTCTTTTTCCACAGTAGAATATTTTCTCTCTGCCTGGGACAGCGTGCGGGAGGCGAACGCCACAGTCCTTTCTGAGGCGTCCGGATGCATCTGGGTGAGGACGGCGTCCAGACCGTAGTCCGATGCGTCTGTAGTGACGACCGTGGGCAGCTCAGGGTCAAAGAGTGAGAGTGCAGGGCTATCAACTATGAGTCCTTTAACTGCCTCAAAACTCTGCTGAGCCTCAGGAGTCCAGTCGAATGTTGCTGACCCTCGGAGCAGCGCTCGCAGCGGCTCCACGACAACGGCGTAGTCTGGGATGAATTTTGAATACCACCCTGTGAGCCCCAGGAATGACCTCAGCCTGATGAGATCTGTAGGTGGGGGTAGCTCAGACACAGCAGCAGCGTGAGATGCGTCAGGTTGTAGTCCTTTTGCTGACACTGTGTGCCCCAGGAAAGTCAGCTCTGTTTTCCTGACGTGACACTTGGAGTAGTTGAGCTTGAGCCCCGCGTCGTCTATGCGTCGCAGCACCGCCATCAGGTTCCTGTCGTGCTCCTCCACTGATGTACCTGTGACAATGATGTCATCGAGATAGCACTGGACCCCCGACAGACCTTTAAGGATTATTGACATCATCCGTTGTGAGCACAAAGAAATCAAATCTCTCCGTATATGAACTCCATTGTTCCACGCTCTCATCAAAGGGGCCGATACTCACACACATCAACGTTACCAGTCCGCCGCACACGCATAGCTCCGTTAGCCGCTCGTATTAGCTCCGTTGCTAATGGCAACCAAATGTCCTCCACTTAGTTCCAAAGTCCAACTTTTCTTTCAACCAAGGATGCAGCGCAGTTCCGTCGTCCACGTCGCCAATTTGTTATATCTGATCCTGGTAATATAACAATGAATAATCACTCTGACACGGAGGTACTGTAGTAGAAAATGTGGATAAAGAGGAGAGGTAGGAAAGGGTTAAGCGTCGGATGATGTGTAAGAATGTGTGTTTTGGTTAGTTCAAACTTCCAAGGTCTGTTGGTTTGCCCGGGGAAGATAAATAACGAAAGGAGGGACAGGATGGCCAGATAAAGGTCGATGAGACCTTGGTAAAGTTTAAGTTTAAGTTTATTTGGATCCCCATTAGCCACAGCAGTGCTGGGGCTATTCTTCCTGGGGTCCATAACACATAAAATACAGTTACAGACTTATACACTCACAACATTTACATGTCATACAGACAATTAAAACAACAATAAAAACCCTTATACACTCATAACATTTACATGTCATACAGACAATTAAAACAACAATAAAAACCCTTATACACTCACAACATTTACATGTCATACAGACAATTAAAACAACAATAAAAACCCTAATCAAATTCATAATACAATATAAAAATATATACTCCTTATGAATGAATTCATAATACAATACAATAATACCTACTCATAATTAATTCATAATACAATACAGCATAATATACTATTTAGCTTTTACATACATTATCTATGTTCATATCAGCCAATTATACAATATTTTAATAATATATCCCTATTAGACACATGCCATTTCATCCATATATACCTATCTCTTTATCAGACACATACGTACACACTATCTATTAGGGAATGTCAATTTCTTTGGTTGAAAATGTTGTTTTACCACGATTTTGAAACGACATTTACTATTCTCCTGCTTAACATGTCTGGGAAGAGAGTTCCATTCCTGCATACCACGGAACATGACAGTTCGCTTCATTGCATTCGACCTCACTTTTGGAAGTGTAAAGTGGGGTGAGATTCTGGGAAGTGGGCTTATTGGAAGTCATCATATCTGTCATGTTGGGGCGGGGCTGGAGGAGATATTATCTGTGTACGTTGAGTTGAGGGGGCAGAGTGAATATTTCGTTGTGGCATGCCGACTTGGTAAACCATAGACCTGTCTTTCTTCCAATCTTCTGTTAACTTCTATTCCTGAATAAATTACAAACACCTGTTAAATTGGAACAACGTCTCCTGCTGTGTCAACACAACTAAGCCACTACAATTGGTGACCCCGACGTGGCGAGGCTTTATACTTGGTAGCAGGTAAACACAACAACCCCAGGTGCGCTATCACCACGTACATATACAGGGCGAGTATGGCAATCGCCCTGGGACAAACCTAACCCAATACATAACAGGAACTATCCCTTTAATCCATTCTAATAATGAAAAAACATTCACATGTACACACCCACCTACCTGGCCACACCCACATCCGCTCCTATATAAGCGGGGTCGTGGCCACACAATCAGCTCCTTCCCAAGTCTTTCACCACCAAAGGAGAAGACCGTGGGGTCCTCAGTGAGTCAGAGCAGAGCGCTCGCTATACTCATATAACTAGGGTTATAGAATAACCTTACGTTATAGATCGTATAGCTTTACGCTCTGCTCTATTGGAACACAGGAGCTGAGCAGAGAGAAAAGCTCGACAGATGTACCCGCTGAGGCCCCCTACAACCATCAGAATAGGGGAGGATCCGAGCCCCCCCGGCCCCCCCTAGTGGAGGACGGGAGGGAGATCGGATCCGACTGTGCGAAGAGGGTTTAGCACCTCAAACGCACAGGGTGAGCAGACCGTGGGACTTACCTTCGTTCAGAAGGGCCCGCGACCACTCAAGCGCGCATCCCACATGCCACCAGGGAATGGACGTGAAGCAAAAAACCCTGTCACAGCCCCCAACATCACGTGGGTCGAAGATCAAGAACCCAACCCTGTGGCAAGGCCGCAGCAGCGGAACGCGGAGGAAGTCCCAGTCCTAGGACAACCCGAGGACTAGGACCCCCTGAAAAAGGGGCCTGGTGAGGCCAACGAGGCTGCGGCATCGAGACCCCACCAGACGGTCACTGGTGACACCACCCCCCACATTGCCAGCGTATCGGACAGGGCCCAAATCAAGTGAAGGCCCTTCCCCCCTTTGGCACGCCGCTCTGAAGCACTCTCCTCAAGAGGCTACCCTCCCACAACACTGTGGGGCCAGTCGGCGGGCCGGGGAGACAACCCTCCAAGGAGGTTGATCCCTCAATCCAGGCAACAGGCCCCAAGAGCAGAACTCGACCTGTGCCCGGAGCACTGCGGACTAGACAGGTGCTTAAAGGGTTTACTGCAAGAACAGTATCCCGGCGGAAGGGGTGTTCGGTATGCTGTGCACCATGTCACAACCTCCACAAACCCGACCCCGCCAATCCCAGCGGGTTCAAGGTTCAAAGAAGAGGCTGACACAATTGGCAGACATCATGAAAGATGCGGGGGCATACTCTCGGGCAGACGGGGTCAGGCCCGGCCTCAACCCGAGAGTCGACTCTGCTACCAACACACCGGGGAACCAACCACCCCCCTATGTTTAGTTTAACAGGAGGCGGTTGTTCCCTTAACCCACAAAGAAAGCTCAGAAACATAACTGCGCGTATACACAGGCTATACAAGCAGTACAAGTGTTTCAGTTTTCAAAGGGTTAACCCAGGCCAACAGGTCGACGAGAACGAGTTCAGACCTGGGCCTGGCGGACCGGGACCTACACAGGGATGCCTAGAGGAGTTGACAACAACCTCCCCGACAGCCCCCTCCCATCCCCGTCCTAGCAGGGAGGGAGGGGTGAAACAAATGGAGAAGGACCAAGCCCCCTAACACAGCGCAAAGTACAACACAGTATGGACCAAGCACGTCACTGTTAAGGGCAACTCGTGGTGGCATACATATGACACACACATCCACGACATCAATCCCTGCGACGCCCGGTCCGACCCGGCATTTTCCCCCCGGAAAAGCACAAAGTCCTTCGGGGTACCAGAACTGCAGATCTGCGCCCCGGCGGGCAACAGGTTAACTGACCTGGTCTGGCGCGACCAGAACCAGTCCCGTGTCCTAGTCACGCCACCATCCCCAGTCCTAAGAGGGGGGTAGGTACGCGTGTCGATCCAAAACATCACAGAGGGCGCCACCAGGACGGTCAGTACGCAAACGCACTGCTCCTGGTGGCCCACCTCATGGGCGTGAGACCCCTCCGCCCATGTCTTGATCTACTCCCTTGATCTACTTGATCTATCTCCCCCCAGAGATGCATGTGAGCCATCGAGTCTAACCTAGTGCACTGGTGCTCGGTAGAGATTAAAATCTCCTTCCCAGCCGCCCGCATAAAAAACGCTGTTTCTATGAATTGGGCAACCAAGCCAGCCATAAAGTAGTTCCACATTGAAACACCCAGGGCCAGCGCTATATGCACGTCGAGAACCCGAAACATATCGATGGCGAAAGAAACACCAGACAACGTTTTCTCCATGCTGTCTGGGACGAGCAGCAGGAAGCCGGCCTATAAGACACGGGTCTCATATGACGTGTCTGAGGGTAAACCCTGTCAATTCTGCTCTTTACATAAGAGGGGAAGACAGAAGTTCCCCCAGAGAGACCTCTATGTGAGTAGCAATTGAAAAAGATATATGTAATAATTGGGCCAAGTGACCAACGACCCAATACACACTTTAATAGAGCAGAACACAGAAACAGTTTTCGAATGCATCGCATCATCCAACTTTGACAATGACAACGGTCTGCAGCACAGAGCCTGAAAAACTCACGGATGTCTCATGGCCAATAGGAAAAACGCGCCCAGTGACGTATTCCATGGCCGGGGGAAATCCTGTGACCCACCCATCCTAATATGGAGTGGAACCAGGGAACCCCCCCCCCTTCCCCCTCCCTGTGACGCGCTGACCCCTCAGCCGACAGGGAGACTGACAGGCAGGAGGCCCAACCTCCTGGCCAATCAGTAAAGGGGGGAGGGGTTTATTAGTCCACCCCTTATAACCCCTCACCCCTGATACGATACAACAACAAAGCAGAGCCATGACACCAGTTGTAGCGCGCTACATGAAAGCGCATATACCTGTTAGGGTAACAGCTTCACATGCTGCACGCCAGCCACAGACGATAACCTCGTTTGTGCAAAAAACTGGCTTTATACACAGCTCACGCTTATGTGCGAATCTTTTGCCACCTGAATCTTTACACCTTTACCCTAAAGTAAAGAAAAAACACAGACCAAAGAGAGGGGCCAAAGGCCTTGGTACAAGAGCTATATATGTAAAACTTCTGTAGGCTAACACCCAACCCAGTTGTGGACTCAATGCCACGTTTACTTAAACGTAAACACGATTGATTGATTGATTGAAAACTTTATTAACAGATTGCAGAATGGGTACAATACAGTACAGCTCAATACACACAATTGTTAAGGGGATGCAGACCAGAGAAAGACTTTCGTCTTGTTTACATCAGGGTCCCCCATTTTCAATTCAACACAACATATGACATACAAGACATACCGATAGACAGTACTGCTACATCTATACATTTATGACATACCAGATTTACAAATACAGTACTGTTTGTGATACAAAAAGAGTCTAAAAAAGAGAGTATATACATTTGACGTAGAAACTGTACATTGGAGGAGGTTGGGTGGGTGGGGTGGGGGTTGGGTAGGCGGGGGGGGGGGAACTGTACAACTGTATGATTGATTGATTGATTGATTGAAAAGTTTATTAACAGATTGCAGAATGGGTACAGTACAGTACATCTCAATACATACAATTGTTAAGGGGATGCAGACCAGAGAAAGACTTTCGTCTTGTTTCCACCAGGGTCCCCCATTTTCAATTCATCATAACATATATGACATACATGACATACAGATAGACAGTACTGCTACATCTATACATTTATGACATATCAGATTTGCAAATACAGTACTGTTTGTGATACAAAAGTGTCCAGAAAAGGAGTGTATATACATTTGGCGTAGAAACTGTACATTGGAGGAGGTTGGTGGGGTGGGGTTGGGTGGGTTGGGTGAGGGCTGTACATTGGAGGTGGGGGGGGGGGGGGGGGGTTGGGTAGGGGACACACACACATTTTACACTGTACATTGGAATGTTGACAAAGCCTTACTTGGTCATTTACTGTACAACTAGGTTAGGACATTTGTAGGGGCCAGTTTCGAATTGCAGTCTCACGTAGGTGTTTTTTGAGAGTGTTTTTGAAGGTGGGTAGTGATTCACATTCCTTTACAGCTTTAGGCAGGGCGTTCCACATTGATGTGGCATAATTGCGAAACGTGTTTAGTCCCTTGTTTGAGCCGAATCTGGGTTTTACATGATTTGTGGAGCTCCCTCTGGTGTTGTGATCGTGGTATTCACTGACCTTTGGGAAGTATTTTGACATGTACATGGGTACCTTGGTCGCGTAGTGTATCTTGTAGACCAGGCCCATTGCAAGTTGCTGTACTCTGTCGTCTACTCTAAGCCATCCTAGGTTGTCAAAGTGGGCAGGGGTGAGGTGGGTTCTAGGAGTCAGGTCAAGTAGTAGTCTGACTAGCTTGTTTTGAGATGTTTGTAATTTGTTTTTTAGTGCCTTTGAGGTGCTTTGGTACCATGAGGTGCAAGCATAGTCGTAGTACCCTTGAATGAGTGCTCCTGCTAGAGTCTTCAGGGTATTCTTGTTTACCAGAGAGGAGATCCGGTACAAGAATCGCGTTCGTTGGTTGACTTTTTTTATTACATTGGATGCCATTTTGTCACAGGAAAGATTAGCCTCTAGGATGGAACCCAGGTAGGTAATTTCATCTTTCCTTGTGACAATATTGTCACCCACTGTAACCGAGAAGTCGTCAGTCTTGCTGAGTTTGTTATTTGAACCGAAGAGAATGGACTCTGTTTTGCCCATGTGTAATGATAGTTTGTTGTCGGCGAGCCATATGCAGATTTTGCCTAGTTCCGAGCTGAGGGCTTTTTCAACCTGTAACTTGTTCTTGTCAGAGACCAGCAGGGCTGAGTCGTCCGCAAACAGGAACAAGTTGCAGTCACAAGCTGACGACATGTCATTTGCATAAATTAGGAATAGTAGCGGTCCTAGTATGCTTCCTTGTGGAACACCACAGCTCACTGTGAGGGGGGGGGATAGGGTACCGTTTACTTCCACCATCTGTTCCCTCCCCTCCAGGTAGGATTGTATCCAGCTCACTGATAAACTATCAAAACCAATTGCTTTTAGCTTGTCAATCAGAATGGTGTGATTGACAGTGTCGAAGGCCTTTTGTAGGTCCAGCATGACCATGCCGCAGTATTTGCCCGCGTCCACCTCTTGTTTGATGTGGTCGTTCAAGTAGAGAAGGCATGTGTCAGTGGAGTGGGATGTTCTGAAGCCAGATTGGAATTCGTAGATTAGATTTTTTTCCGCGAGGTATTTTTCGATCTGTTCGTATACTATTTTTTCCATGACACACACAACCCTCTTCACACAATAAAAAAGGCAAAAGTTCACTCTCACTACTGCAAGAGGAACACCGTCTTTTATGACGAGAGAAGACATAAGTCCTCGACCAAGTGCTAGCTACAGGCCTTGCTAAGTCATACACAGTGATGGGAGTAACGGCATTATAAAGAACGGCGTTACTAACGGCGTTAGTTTTTTCAGTAACGAGTAATCTAACGGATTACTCATCCAATCTTAATAATGCCGTTACCGTTACTGGCAAAAAATGCCGCGCGTTACTGTCTATGATACTGTCTTTTTTTTTTCATCAGAAAGATCTCTGCGACGAGAGGCATTCTATAAAGCTGGGAACGAGGTTAGTCCTTCAGCCAACCTCAGCGCGCAATTGGCTGAGCTTGAGTAAAATGCCATGGTAAACCAATCAAAGGTAGAGGTGGGCGGGTTCATCCAGAGTCTGAAATACAGCGCGACAATACAAGCCAGTCGACCAGGGGCGGAGCTAGGGGGTGGCTACCTGGGCTCAAGCCCCGGATGTATTCTGAAAAGCCCCGAATCTATTTAAATTTTTTTTTTTTTTTTTTGCTTTTTTTTTTTTTTTTTTTTACAATTCATCATTGTTACATGAAAATATGTTTGCACCAGATTTAGCAGAAGCTAATTTCCATCTGTGGTCTATCCAGCTGCTAACTGTATTTGAGTGAGTTAAGTCTTGGTGTTATGGTAGACTCAGACCTAAGCTTTAAATCACAATCAACAAGTTGACAAAAACATAATTCTTCCACCTTAGAAACATAGCTAAAGTACGGCCATTTATAAATCAAAAGGACGCTGAAAACCAGATCCATGCCTTTATCTCAAGCCGACTCGACTACTGTAATGCACTCCTTACCGGCCTCCCGAAAAAATACGATGATAACTATTTTATTGCAATGCACTATTGCATTATTTTATTCTATTTTACTAACTATTTTATTGCACTGCACTATTTTACTTTGTATCAGTGAATCATAGACGCCTGGCCATAAGAGCATTCGGAGCATCTCTGCTCTCCCACTATTGAACTTGGGGGAGCAAAGGTATGATCTTGCTCCACCACTTTTTGATTATATGAAAAATATGATATATCCCCCCCAATATATAAATCTAACCATAACTACGTTTTGGTTAACTGAGTTTTATAGTGAAAAGAGCAGCTTTATTGGTCAAGATTGAAGGCTCTATATTGCAGGAAATTGCACGTACAGGTTCATTAAATTCAAAAAAAATCTGGCGTGGAGGGGGTCGTGTCTGACCCCCTCCAAACCACCCCTTGCCTGCCCAAAAAAAAATTACAAAAATTACAAAAAAAAAAAAAAAAAAAGTAAAAAAAAAAAAAAAAAAGGGGGGCCCATCTGGGCTAAGCCCCGGATCTCCTACAATCCTAAATCCGCCCCTGCAGTCGACGTGAGACCGCGGTCCGTGTACGTTTTGATAGTTGTTTTGGTGGCCAAATAATCCAAAACGAATCCAACGAACAACACACGCGAGCATTCAATGACAGACACGGGTCCATGAGCGTTTTTGTTCACTCTAGTCTTGTGTTAGTTGTGTGTTGCACTGCAGTAGTGGAGGCTCTACTCTGCTGACATAGTGCTGCACTTCCTGGTTTAATAGCACAGTCTTCAGGTGTTCAGAGTCAGAGATATATATATATATATGTCTTAAATGTCATGATTAGATTTGTTTAGATGATTAGATTAGATTCTTATATCTGTATGTTGTGTATGTCATAAATGTCATGAATTGGGACCCTGATGTAAACAAGACGAAAGTCTTTCTCTGGTCTGCATCCCCTGTCTGTATTGAGCTATACTGTACTGTACTGTACCCATTCTGCAATCTGTTAATTAAAATGTTCAATCAATCAGTATATATTTGTTATTTATTTTTGGTATAGTGCTTAACAAGCATAATTTAATGTTGCCCAGTTGTGGCCTGTTGAGGGGCAATACATGATATCAAAAGTTACAAAACATCTATTGTATTTGTATGATCCACTATATAAACATAGTAATTATAATAATATCTACATACATGGCATTTGATTGGAGGCTAGTCTCACTTTGTCCCACAGCAACATTAAAATAGTTTAGATTTGTGTATGTTGTTTATGTAAAAAAAAATTACTTGAAAGTAACGCAGTAGTGTAACTAGTTACTTTTATAATTTGTAACTGAGTAAGTAATTTAGTTACTTTTTGGAAGAAGTAACTAGTAACTGTAACTAGTTACTTTTAAAAAGTAACTTGCCCAACACTGGTCATACATAATAGCGACCAAAACAATTTTCAGAGAAAACTGCACCACTCCCTAAGCAAGAGCGCAACCCCAGCAGTAGCTGAGGGTTTACACCGTATCCCCAAAAATATAGTGAATCAACACACGTTTTGTGTTATCGTGGGGCATCAAACTAGAACCCCCTCCGCGCCGCTATGAGAGGCAACGAAGGGATTCTAGCCTGGAGCCGACCTTACGCAAGCTGTGCAGCTGCCCCCTCACAACTGACACACCTGAGGCTCGCGTCGCAAAACACCACCCGCCCAGAGAGACAGTCAGCTCTCACACAGCCGACCGCCTCTCGAGGCATAGCATCCAGCTGCAGAGCCGGAGACAATGCCGGCGGGGATTGCTCAGCGACGCGCGCCCCAATGCGAAGCGCCGGTGGAGGTCAGAATGATCATCATCTTCTAGACCAGTGTTTCTCAACTGGTGGGTCGCGACCCAAAAGTGGGTCGCGGGGCCATTTTGAGTGGGTCGCGGATGTGTGTAAAAAAAAAAAAAAAAGTAAAAAAATTTTTTTTTTTACTTTTTTTTTTTTTTTTTTTTTTTTTTTATACTACCTATCTTTGTGAAAGTGGCTTCTCAGCTCTGGTCAGCTGAAGACAAAGCGGAGGAACAGATTGGACATTGAGCATGACCTCAGAGTTGCTTTGTCTACAATCACCCCAGACTTTGAGACTCTTGTCAGGAGCAAACATCATCCCCAGTTATCCCATTAGTCCCCTGCATGTTAAGCTAAGAATTCTGCTAAGAAGGATATATTATTTATTATTATTATTACTTTATTTCATTGTGTTTTTAGCCCTTAGTTGCACTTTTGTTGCAACCCCAGTTATCCCATTAGTTCCCCCAAACGTAGGTCTGTTATGTTAAGCTAAGAAGTCTGCTAAGAAGCATATTATTTATTATTATTTTATTTCATTGGGTCTTTAGCCCTAGTTGCACTTTTATTGCAATCCCAGTTATCCCATTAGTTCCCCCAAACTTAGGTCTGTTATGTTAAGCTAAGAAGTCTGCTAAGAAGCATAATTATTTATTATTATTATTTAATTTCATTGGGTTTTTAGCCCTAGTTGCACTTTTGTTGCAACCCCAGTTATCCCATTAGTTCCCCCAAACTTAGGTCTGTTATGTTAAGCTAAGAAATCTGCTAAGAAGCATATTATTTATTATTATTTTATTTCATTGGGTTTTAGCCCTAGTTGCACTTTTGTTGCAAACTCAGTTATCCCATTAGTTCCCCCAAATTTAGGTATGTTATGTTAAGCTAAGAAATCTGCTAAGAAGCATATATTATTTATTATTCTTTTATTTCATTGGGTTTTTAGCAATAGTTGCACTTTTGTTGCACTTTTTTGTGTTTATTTCATGTTTTGAAAGATTGCGTATTACTGCAATTTTTTTTTTACATAAATCATAGTGGTTAAAAATGTTGGGTTGCGACTTAATGACTAAGGAAAATGTTGGGTCCCGAGGCTAGACCAGTTGAGAACCACTGTTCTAGACTCTCCGTGGTGAAGACATTATCGCTTTATTTTCTCGAAAAATAGTGAGAGAGAAAAAACAAAGATACAATGTCAACGCAGCTCCTTTACTAACTAACTACTTTTAGCACTAAACTAAAGTGGTGTATACACAAAACTTCTCGGTGGTGAAAGTAGGGAAGGAGCTGATTGTGTGGCCACGACCCCGCTTATATAGGAGCGGATGTGGGTGTGGCCAGGCAGGTGGGTGTGTACATGTGAATGTTTTTTCATTATTAGAATGGATTAAAGGGATAGTTCCAATCAGTGGTGCGTTATTGAAATCAACTGGGATTGCACGCACCTAATGGTGCCACGTGCACGCGCGCTCCCGGCGCGTGCGCGCGCTCCCGCGAATGCCCATAAATGTCCCCTTGCTTGAGCAGCAGACTACAGACAGTTCCTAATTGCCTCTACGAATGGAATGTAACACATGTCATTCACAAAAAGTTAGGTGTGAATGTATCTGAGAACGTATTTAACACACCTGACGACCGGCGCTATTGATATGCAAATAGCGAGTACTTATGTGGGCTTGCACGGAGTGCAACCCCGTCCCGTGAACAACGCATGCCTGGTTCCAATAGAGCAGAGCGTAAAGCTATACGATCTATAACTGTACTCTTACTAGTTACGCTGCTGGCCAGTATGACTTACTACTACCATAGTGTATTTATACACCTGTATCACTGTATATTAATAGTAATACACTAATACTACAACTCTGTACATATGTAACAGAGGCAACTCGCCCCTGCCACGAATTCGACCATGCCTTGAGTGGGAGTCGAACCCCAGGCGTCCGCACTGCGGGCGACATAACAAACCGCTGCGCCAAGAAAGGAATTCCCTCCTAATCGCTCAGTTTGTGTGCCTCTGGGGAGTGAGTTTTACACCCGTTACATTCACCCCCCCTAAACTCACACCACCCAAGGCATCCGGGTCTACGGCACCAGTGTAACAGAGGCAACTCGCCCCTGCCACAAATTCGACCATGCCTTGAGTGGGAGTCGAACCCCAGGCGTCCGCACTGCGGGCGACATAACAAACCGCTGCGCCAAGAAAGGAATTCCCCCCTAAGCGCTCAGTTTGTGTGCCTCTGGGGAGTGAGTTTTACACCCGTTACACATACATCTGATTAGCTATACTATATGAACTATATATATGAACTATATGAATTGAAAATGGGGGACCCTGATGGAAACAAGACAAACGTCTTTCTCAGGTCTGCATCCCCTTAACAATTGTATGTATTGAGCCGTACTGTATTGTACCCATTCTGCAATCTGTTAAATAAAGTTTTCATTCATTCATTCATTCATTCATTCATTCATTCATTCATTCATTCATTCATTCATTCATTCATTCATTCAGCCCTATTACTCAGTAGTACTAATTTATATATTGTATACACGGTCACCTGTACATTGTATATTACTATTGGTATGACAAACTTTTCTTTTTGACAATACATTTTAATATAATATAATGTGCTATTACTTTTGATTCGTTTTATATATGTGTAGCATTTTGAACGGAGGAGGGCTCCTTGCAAATTAGGTACTTTTCCAGTGTCCCACTCCCAGCATTTCTCGCTTAGTTAAACGAAACCTAAAATAAATTATTAGTATTTCTTCCAGCTGCTGAACTTGGATGGTCTCTGCAGGAATGTTATTACGCAGCACCCAGAAGGACACCCAAAGCATCCCCCCCCCCCCCTGTGACCGCCCACGCACGGGGGGAGAAAGTGCTGCTTTGTCAATGAAAAGACGGCACACACACACACACACACACAGACACACACACAGAGAGAGCGCTGGGAGCGGCGGGCATAGAGACAAAAGTTTCGAAATATTCCAGCTCGGATCATAGCAGCAGTCAGCAGATGCATTTGAAACGGTGCGATTGCAACATCACTGGGAGCACTGGGATTACACAGCAAGTCACGTCTCTGCAGGAGGACCTGGTGGTGTGTGTGGCAACTGGTCAAACTGGGGAAGAGATAACACAGGCGAGCAGCCTACCGTGACCGGAATAACTGTGGTGGTTTTCCAGAGAGAGCAGGGTAAGATCAGATGGGCTGCAGAATGATTCCCCCCCGAGAACCCCAAAAGATTTCAACTCGATCGTTTTTTGCATTTCATAAAAGCCACCCCTTCTGGCCCAAAAAAAAGAATATGTTTTTCATCAACTATTTTGTCGAACGTCGTTTTCGGGATCTTTCGGGAGGAGGACATGTCGTCAATTTTATTATTAGGGCTGCGCACATTTAGGACTTTTGGAGGAATATAGAACTCGAGATCAAACCTATAGATTCCTCGAGAGGTGAAGTTCGTTGTTGTAACACTTTGAAACGAGAGAGTGAACGTTATTCATTATGCATAATATGCACATCTTTGATCACATGTGTCTGTGTGTGTGTCGATCGCGGGCCTGCGATTTATTTACTCGCTCACTCCCGAATTTGTAGAAGACTATTGCGTTTTTTTTTTGTAAGCTCTTTAGTTCAAAGTTTGCATGTGCTTTTCCCCCGAAATGCTGCAACAAATGCTATGATGACTCACGCTGGACACATGTACTCCAATGAGTCCGAGTGTGAGTCACGTACAGTGACATCGGAAATAATACATGCGTTCTGCGTGACTCATATTCATAACGAGGTCCTCCTCCTCCCGTTGGGATCGTTGTCTCTTGTCAGTCTCTCTTTGCACAGAAAACACATTTGCACCATATGGTTGTTGTTGTTGCAGAGCCTTCGTTTCAAACGCGCCAGCTCTCGTTAAAAAGTAGGTTAAACACAACAGTTAAAGGCCCGATCACCGATCCGAATGCAAACAAGTGGGTAGCCCCCCACTACAAAAAAAACATATTAAAGTAGTGCTTCCATTCTTGATACGATACGAGGACCCAAACACGAGACGACTGAGGTAAATATGATGTTTTTGAAATGGTAATTTTGAGGCATTTCGAGGCTGTAAAGGGTTTGTTTATGTTGGCCATGTTTGTAAACATTGCATTCTAATAAGACATATGGAGTATTCTGTTTTATTATGCGTTATATTTTTATTGTGAAAGATCCGAAAAGCTCACTGGTCCATCTGATTGATTGATTGAAAACTTTATTAACAGATTGCAGAATGGGTACAGTACAGTACAGCTCAATACATACAATTGTTAAGGGGATGCAGTCAGACCAGAGAAAGACTTTCGTCTTGTTCACATCAGGGTCCCCCATTTTCAATTCATCATAACATATATGACATACATGACATACAGATAGACAGTACTGCTACATCTATACATTTATGACATACCAGATTTGCAAATACAGTACTGTGTTTGTGATACAAAAAGAGGCCAGAAAAGAGAGTATATACATTTGACGTACATTGGAGGAGGTTGGGGGGGATCTCTACCGACCAAACCCTTCAAGAATGTATAGAATGTGCCCCACATTGATGCGGTTAAAGGGTCACTTAAGATATGACGATAAGATAATAAAATAAGATGATCCTTTATTGATCCCCTTGGGGGGGGGTGAGAGGGGGTTCTCCAGGATGGCTTCTACTGTGGCTTTTTCCTCATCCTCCTTCACCCAAAAGCAACAGTGATTTATTTTTCGCACATTATCTCACACATATCCCAAGGCTCTGAACCGTTGTTCACACATTCAGAGTTGATGAGTTCGAATGTGGCCACCATGGTGATGATATCATCGCAGAACACTGGGTCCCTGTGTTGTGTGTCAATCACAGCTGTTGTGTATGTCATATATGATATGATGAATTGAAAATGGGGGACCCTGATGTAAACAAGACGAAAGTCTTTCTCTGGTCTGCATCCCCTTAAGAATTGTGTGTATTGAGCTGTACTGTATTGTACCCATTCTGCAATCTGTTAATAAAGTTTTCAATCAATCAATCAATCAGGCCATGTTTGTAAACATTGCATTCTAATAATAAGACATATGGAGTATTCTGTTTTATTATGCGTTATATTTTTATTGTGAAAGATCCGAAAAGCTCACTGGTGGTCCATCTACCGACCAAACCCTTCAAGAATGTATAGAATGTGCCCCACATTGATGCGGTTAAAGGGTCACTTAAGATATGATGATAAGATAATAAGATAAGATGATCCTTTATTGATCCCCTTGGGGAAATTCCTGTGTCAAAGCAGCATGGGGTGGGGGGGGGGGGGGGTACAGGGGTGTGGATGCATAGCTTCACAGTCCTATTATACACTATAGTTACTATAGGTACACTTTAAAGTATAGATGCAAATACCATATAAAATAAAATAAAGTACAAACACAAGATAGTCCAGTGATGAGAGTCCAGGGGGGGGGGGGGGGGCTTAGTCTGAACGTGCTCTTCATTCTGGCTATAGCTCCTCGTAGAGAGAGGGGGTTCTCCAGGATGGCTTCTAGCTTTTTCCTCATCCTCCTTCACCCAAAAAAGAAACAGTGATTTATTTTTCGCACATTATCTCACACATATCCCAAGGCTCTGAACCGTTGTTCACACATTCAGAGTTGATGAGTTCGAATGTGGCCACCATGGTGATGATATCATCGCAGAACACTGGGTCCCTGTGTTGTGTGTCAATCACAGCTCAGGGAAATTATTATTTAGATGAAAAGATAGCGATCCGTATTGCAATCCTGTCATCTCTGTTTTCTCATCTGCATCTGATGACATCACCGGTGGCCATTATTCAAACTCATTAACTCTCAATAACTGTCAAAACTAAATTAATGCGTGCAAAACATTTTAGAGCCTCGGGATATGTGTGAGATTAAGATTATTCGCTGCTGTTTTTCCGGTGAAGTTCCCATTTAAAAAAAAAAAAATATTATAAAATTACAGATTGGGGCTTTAAACCGTAATTAAACTGATTCTGAGGCTCATATCCCCCCCCCCCCCCCCCCAGTCCTCTATTTACTTGACAGAGTATAAAACGGCTGTCTATAACATTTCTTCAGACCTGAAGAACTGGTGATTATGGACACGAGTCGTGGTCAGCAACGTGTCTCTCTTGTCATTTCCCTTATCTTGCAGAAGAGCCCGCCCGCCCGCGTCCGTCCACGTGCCTGTGTGCCCTTTTGAGGAAGCGGTGAATCATGGCTCCGGTCACCTTGTTGTACACGGTCTGTCTGTCTCTGTCCCTGGCCGCGCTGCTGGCCGCGGGCGACCCCTGCCTCATCATCAGCGAGGTGAACGCAGACAACCCCAAACTGGACACCACGGAGTTCGTGGAGCTGTACCACACCACCGGGCAGCGGGCCTCGCTGGACAGCTACACCCTGGTGTTCTACAACGGCAACGGGAACGTGGCCTACAAGGTGCTGGACCTGAAGGGCCACAGCACGGACGACCGCGGCTTCTTCCTGGTGGGCTCCGTGGACATGCTGCCCAAGCCCGCCATCCTGCTGCCGCCCAACACCGTGCAGAACGGCCCGGACGCCATCGCCCTCTACCACACCACGGCCGCGCGCTACGCCGAGAAGATGAACGCCACGGCGGTGGGCCTGGTGGACGCCGCGGTGTACATGACCCGGCGCTCCGGCGGCGCCGAGGTCCTGGCCGAGACGCTGACGCCCGGGGAGCCGGCCTTCGTGGAGGACGAGGGCGCCCACGAGGGGGACGAGTCCATCGAGAGGTGCCTGCTGTCCGGGGACCGCTGGGGCTTCCGCGTGGCCCTGCCCTCCCCGGGCCAGAGGAACAACTGCACCGCCCCGGCGCCCCCGCCGGCCGCGCCGCCCATGATCAGCGAGCTGAAGCTGGGAGGGGGGCTGGCGGACGGGTTCGCGGAGCTGACGGAGGCGCGGCCCGGCGCGGGGCCTCTGGTGCTGGTGGTGCTGGACGGGAGGACGGACCGGGTCAGCGTCAGCGAGGACGTGGACACCTCCAGGAGGGGCATGATCTCCATCACCATCGAGAAGACCTACATGAAAGGTTAGTGAGCCACACAGTGAATTATGAGACCCGAGAGGCAGGCTATTCTCGGTCCTCGCTCCACAACGGTGGAACCAACTTCCCGTCACAGTCAGGACAGACAGCTGAAACCATCACAGTCAGGACAGACAGCTGAAACCATCACGGTCAGGACAGACAGCTGAAACCATCACAGTCAGGACAGACAGCTGAAACCATCACAGTCAGGACAGCTGAAACCACCACAGTCAGGACAGACAGCTGAAACCATCACGGTCAGGACAGACAGCTGAAACCATCACGGTCAGGACAGACAGCTGAAACCATCACGGTCAGTACAGACAGCTGAAACCATCACAGTCAGGACAGACAGCTGAAACCATCACAGTCAGGACAGACAGCTGAAACCATCACAGTCAGGACAGACAGCTGAAACCACCACAGTCAGGACAGACAGCTGAAACCATCACAGTCAGGACAGACAGCTGAAACCATCACAGTCAGGACAGACAGCTGAAACCATCACGGTCAGGACAGACAGCTGAAACCATCACAGTCAGGACAGACAGCTGAAACCATCACGGTCAGGACAGACAGCTGAAACCACCACGGTCAGGACAGACAGCTGAAACCATCACGGTCAGGACAGACAGCTGAAACCATCACGGTCAGGACAGACAGCTGAAACCATCCAGTCATGGCAGAGTTCATGTGACTTTTAACATTCATCACAATTCTATAGCGGGAGTCACTCTGATTACAGACATGGAAGACAGCTGTGATGGAGGTGGTCAGTGGATACAGACATGGAAGACAGCTGTGATGGAGGTGGTCAGTGGATACAGACATGGAAGACAGATGTGATGGAGGTGGTCAGTGGATACAGACATGGAAGACAGATGTGATGGAGGTGGTCAGTGGATACAAACATGGAAGACAGCTGTGATGGAGGTGGTCAGTGGAGGGACAGTGAAGTGTAGTTTACCTTATAAGTATTTGGGGTGATACTTCTGTACAAGCAACACTTGAGGGGACGTACATGACCACTCTGTTTGAAAGCATCTTGAGAGAAGAAACGTCTCTCTTTCACCTCCTCCTCACCTCATTATCATCTGCTCAGGAATTAGCCTCCACTGCACATCAACTTATAAATGTAACTATAAACTGTGACTTCAGTGTCCTCCATGTTTAAATCCATCTTCTTTATTGTTCATTTGTGCATGCGGGTCAGTTCAGGAGCGTAACCCAGTTCACACTGGAATCTGATATTGGCCACATTTTAAAAATGTGAACAGCGAATCAAAAAAATCAGATCTATAAAGTAGTCCATAGTTACTGCACCTGTGTATACGGTTTGCTTTACACTTCTAGGCCGTACTCCCCCTTACCTTACTCGCCTAGTCCACCCTCGTCCACCCTCGTCCACTCCCGAATTACCACACCCGGTCAGCCACACATATCCTGGTAAACGCCCCCCCCCCCATGCCAACTCTTCACAAGGCCGTTCCTCCTTTCAGTACGCGGCAGCTGATGGCTGGAACACACTACAAAAAACCTTAAATATGGAAAAGTTTATTTCAATTCGATTGTTTAAGGAAGCTTTAACAAACTCCCTGCCTAGAGCACTCATGTAGATGCTTCTCTGTGAGCTAACACCATGCTGCCACTATTGTTCTGTTGTCTGTCATTTGTTGTTGTTCAGTTCAGTTGTTGCTCTGTATGTATGTCCTGCCTTTTTAATAATGTTCCTTTGTGTGTTTTATTTTTATTTATTTTATCCCCATCCCCTCTCCCCTAGGGGTCTTTTTACCCCCAAATAGGCCGTTATTGAAAATAAGAACTTGTTCTTAACTAACCTGCCTATACAAATAAAGGTTTGATGATGATGATGATGAGTATATATTCAGATTAAAATTCTTTATTGCCCATATTTATTGTAACATATAATATTAACCGATGGGACAGACCCTCATCTGCACCTTTGATCACACCGTTTACCTTCTCATATTCTTATATTCAGAGTTAATTATATTGTTTACACCGGTTATTTTTCTATTATAATTGTATTGCCTATATTTATGTCTTTCTACTATTACCCTGCCCATACCTGTACCCCCCCTCCCCCATGCTGATATGACACCCGAATTTCCCCCAAGGAGATCAATAAAGGAATATCTTATCTTATCTTACATCAGAATTTAGCACAAAGGCTTGCAGTGTGAATGTAGCCCATGTTTCACTTTCTAGGTCAGATTCAATCCACACTCAAGTTTAAACTTGTTTTTGTTGCACCTGTGTCACCTGCCACTCTAGATCCAGTTGTCCTGGCAGAAAGGAGGTGCGGCAGTAACCGATAACGCCTTTTGATGCGTTTCCTGCCAGTAACCGATAGGGCCGTTTGATGAGTTTCCCGCCAGTAACCGATAGGGCCGTTTGATGAGTTTCCCGCCAGTAACCGATAGGGCCTTTGGATGTGTTTCCCTGTTAGGATCTCTGGGTAACAGTACTTTACAGGCACGTGCACACATAGAGGCCAAGGGGTGCCTGAGCACCTGCCTTTTTGAGCCTCATCAAAAAAGTGCCCTTTTTGATTTTTTTTTTTTTTTTTTTTTTTTTTTTACCATTACGCATATAGACTGCCCTTCCAACTGAAAAATGTCAGGATAGAATCAAAATATTAGGTAAAGAGAGAGAGATGCCCCATATTCCATTGCAGTTTGCACGGCCTCCTCACCGTGCCTCTCCGCGGACCTATATATTTTATGCATAGCGTGGGTGGTGATGATGATGATGATGATAGAAACCGCTGTTGAATGCTGGTATTTCACTCATTGAGGGACACGAAGAAGTCAAGTCCGATGGGATTTGGGAATCTCAAATACAAATCGGGATTGGAATAAAAAATGCATTTATATTAAACAATACAGAATATACAGCACTTCTTGGGGTCTGTAGGGTAAGCACTTATTCCCTCCCCCCTGAACATTTATGGAGATGTATGGGCCTTTTAAGTCAGTGATAAAAGTGTCTTTCAAGGATAAGTGAGCTCCTGCACTGATTATTATAGTTCAATATTCAATATTTGATCACCAAAACCCCTCAAAAAGCATAAAAAGGGGGCCCCCGCCCGAAAAGGGCCCTTAAAAATCGTGCTTGCGCGCTACGCGCGCTCGGTTAATATATACACACAAGTGTAGTGCCCTTTTCAGCCTTTGAGCACCTGCCCCTCTAAAGTCCTGTGCACGTCCCTGGTACTTTATATTTGCATATTGTAACTGAGGGGTACAATTCCCTGACTGTATTGATAAGTATGGTATCATTAAACCACTACCGTCTTATGTACATTCCTACTGGCCATACAGTACACAGGTATCTAATGATGAACACTTCCCACAATAACTCGGTTCCACACAAAACTGGATTTAAGTATTTATTAGCAGCAAAAGGTACATAATATACTTTACTTTACTTTACTTTGGATGCGCTTATAAGGCAAAGGAATGTGCGTAGGCAAATCAATAACGAATGTCCATTCTCATATTACGCAGGAGATAATAATACAACCTGAATCTTAGGAATTATATCTATGGTGATACTGGTAGGGTCCCCCCGGTTGTAAGCCAGCAAGGGTAGAGGATTTGTCGGTAGTAGAGTCTGGGTCAACGATGATAAGGAGACTCCAAGTACAGGAGACGGTGCAATAAGATCTTGATCCGCAGACGAATACAGCTGTTCTCCGTAGCATGTAGCTCCACATGGAAGAAAGCTAGCCGGCCTCAGTCTTCTGAGAGGCAGACTCGACGTGGCTCCTCACAGGGTAAATCCCACACAATTGTGGGTGTCGGCGATTCTCCGCTCCATCAATTACAGGACCAAAAGCAAATATAATCCAGCCGAAAAGGGCTATGCAGTCGTCGGTAGGTTATCCAGTGTACATAATCCACACGGTCCTCGTCTAGGGCCCCTCGGGTGAAAGCGCCATGGTAAGCAGCCCAGCCTGGATAAGCACTCTAGCTGATACGAGGAAAACGTTGGTGATGCTGGTCACTGTAGAACTTTAGCCGCACGATACACTATACACAAATAGACTATTACTGACTTAATAGAATAGGTCGAACTCGACGGTACAGCGTTAAACTCTGACACTTCAGTTATTAATTTGCACGCGGTCTCAATGCTCTATTTGGGGCCAAACAGGCCATACTTCACCGCACGTTGTAGCGTGGGTGAGGCTTCAACTTTAGTTACTAAGTGCTTCTGTATTCACCTGCGCCGTATTTATACGCTTAGGTGAACAAACTAGTACCAGCTTTATTCCTGTCTCATATCCTTGCGCAATACCGTTCATGTCCAGGCAAGTCCCCGGCGGTGACTTTGAACCAGACCTTGAAGGTATGGCCATGGCGCCTGTGGACCGCTGTCCAATAGGAGAATGAAATATTATGGTCTGTACTAGGCTAAAGGGATATTCCGTGTATATGTACAAGGAATATACAAGGGATATGATGATGATGATGATGATGATGATGAATGATTTTATTTCAGTCTTCTTTTACAAAGCATAGTAGTAGAATATTAAAATAAAAAAAAATGACCGAAAAGGTGTAGGCTGAAGCCGAGGCTTATAATTGCCTACCCTTTTTACATTACATTATTTACACATAAAAAATAATACAAAAAAAGAAACATAATTCAGTAAATCATTTTGCAAAAACAAAAGGTTACAAAAGTTTCATAGTTTTATGTACAAAACATATACACACTTTATTTATATATATATATATATATATATATATATATATATATATTATATATATCTCTTTTTTTCTTTTTCTCCTATTGTGCATACTGCTTAGTATACATACATACATAATATTCCTATTGTAGATATAGCTAACTGTTTTGGAACCTGTTCCTTCTTCTTTCCATGTCTATTGTCAGCTTCAAACGATATACAAATATTATGCAATATATATCAATCAATGAATATATATATTCGGTTTAATCTGATCCTTCGTAACACATATCGTATATGTCACAAATGTAACAGTACTATATACCTGTATGTCATGCATGTCCCTATGCCATAAATGTCATGATGTCATACATGTATGTTGTGTATGTCATAAATATCACTATGAATTGAAAATGGGGGACCCTGATGTAAACAAGACAAACGTCTTTCTCTGGTCTGCATCCCCTTAACAATTGTGTGTATTGAGCCGTACTGTATTGTACCCATTCTGCAATCTGTTAAATAAAGTTTACATTCATTCATTAATTCCTGCAAGTAACCGATAGCGTCTTTTGATGAGTTTCCCGCCAGTAACCGATAGGGCCTTTTGATGCGTTTCCCGCCAGTAACCGATAGGGCCTTTTTGATGCGTTTCCCACCAGTAACCGATAGGGCCTTTTGTCGCGTTTCCCACCAGTAACCGATAGGACTTTTTGATGCGTTTCCCACCAGTAACCGATAGGGCCTTTTTGATGCGTTTCCCACCAGTAACCGATAGGACTTTTTGATGCGTTTCCCACCAGTAACCGATAGGGCCTTTTTGATGTGTTTCCCGCTAGGAGACGACTCGGGGGCGGTGGCCCTGTACAGCGGCGGCGCCGCAGACTTCCCGGTGGGCAGTCTCCTGAGCCAGACGCAGCCCCTGGACGCCTTCGTGTTTGCCGGGCCGGGACACCCGCCTAGTGCCAACCTCACCGAGACGCTCATACCAGGCAGGCTGCCGTACCGACTCATACCCGACAGGCAAGAGAACCCTATTGCTTTAGAAAACACTCATACCGGACAGACTGCAGTACCGACTCACACCAGACAGACTGCCGTACCGACTCACACCAGACAGACTGCCGTACAGACTCATACCGGACAGACTGCCGTACAGACTCACACCAGACAGACTGCCGTACCGACTCACACCAGACAGACTGCCGTACAGACTCATACCAGACAGACTGCCGTACTACAGACTCACACCAGACAGACTGCCGTACAGACTCACACCAGACAGACTGCCGTACTACAGACTCACACCAGACAGACTGCCGTACTACAGACTCACACCAGACAGACTGCCGTACAGACTCACACCAGACAGACTGCCGTACCGACTCACACCAGACAGACTGCCGTACCGACTCACACCAGACAGACTGCCTTACCGACTCACACCAGGCAGACTGCCGTACAGACTCAGTGACACGCAAGAGAATCCTATTAACCGTTTCACTGCCACACTACCGACCGGTTACCGTCAGGTAGTGTGATAGTAAAAAGGGTTAACCTTCTGTAGTGTGGCAGTGAAAGGGTTAACCTGCTGTTGTGTGGCA
The DNA here is from genome assembly GCF_963971535.1 of Notolepis coatsorum. Lineage (NCBI taxonomy): Eukaryota > Metazoa > Chordata > Actinopteri > Aulopiformes > Paralepididae > Notolepis > Notolepis coatsorum. The sequence goes on along the minus strand of NC_140174.1, from coordinate 13,753,232 downwards.
GTGGAAAGGGTTAACCTTCTGTATTGTCGCAGTGAAAGGGTTAACCGTTTGGTAGTGCGGCAGTAAGAGGGTTAATTTAGAAAACACCCAACTGCTGCTATGGTATTTTGCCAATCATAGGTGGAAAAACAAAAGTGGCAACACAGCGGATGATTATACCATACGGATGGGATGCATTTCCTGATGAATCTTAACACCCTGTAATTGTGACATGATGTAACCCACCACAGTAAGGGACTCGGAAGAAAAGCTTCCACACCTTATTGGCTCCTTTTATGTGTCTTAGTTTCAAGGAGGGAGGCTTCTACCTCAGTCGCTGCGGTCTGGCCACCTGGACGCGAGACCCAGGTGTCTTCTGGGAGGCTCCCCAGACCCCGGGGCAACCCAACCAGTGCCCCTGGCCCACCATCTGCCCTCATACTATTGGTGAGTGATACCACTCCCCTGTTCCACGTCCTGTTCTGCATCCGTCTGAAGTTCTGTGTGATTTGTTACATACCAGGGTAGGCAATGTACATGTACGTTACAGTGAAATGTTTGTTTGTGCTTCATACAGTAAAACACCAAAGAACACTACACAAAATATACAATACAAGACTAAAGTACAAAATGCAACACAATGCAAAAATGAGGTAGAGATGTAGTGCACATCTTTTAGTAATAATACATAGATTAAAGTAATAGTGTTAAAAAGTGTTTTAAAGTGAATGTGTAAAGTGAAGCATGAAATGCGAGGCATTCTTTCCGTCACCCGAGGTGATTGATTAGCTGTTAATCTGGTGCAGTTTGTGAAATGTCTAAAATAACTGAGATGATGTAAAGGGGAAGAAATCTGTCAGGATTTAGGGAACTATATGCAGGACACATTAATAAACAAAGACATTTTAACATTTAAAGCTGCTACAGATCAACTAGTAGACTGATGATTTATTTTGAATAATACATCCAGAGCTTTTAGAAAGGTGCAGAATAAAAGTATTGCTTTCCCCCAAAAAACATTGATTAATGTTTTCATAAAAAAAAAAAATTCGCAGGTCTAAAATGAATGTTGTTGTTGACATATTGCTGGCGCCGTAGTGGCGACCGCTCGACCTCCCGAGCCTCTGTGAAATACTAGTGAATATTTACCACTAGTAGTATTATGTATTTATGGGTTTCCTTGCGTTAACCCCCCCCGCAGGGCCACCAGGGGGCACCGACGTGCCGCCTCACCTCCCCCCCTGGGGCCGCGGCGACTTCCTCATCAACGAGCTGAACAGCGACACGCCGGGCGCCGCCGAGGACGGCGAGTACATCGAGCTGTGGCACCCGTCGGGCCGCCGCGTCTCCCTGCAGGGCGTGTGGGTGCTGCTGTTCAGCGGCCACGACAGCCGGCCCTACCGCGAGATCAGCCTGAGCGGCCACTTCACCACCGCCAAGGGCTTCTTCCTGCTGGGCAGCGACCGCCTGGTGCCCGCGCCCCAGCTGCGGCTGCCGCCCAACACCATCCAGAACGGGCCCGACGCCGTGGCGCTGTACCGCAGCCCCTTCGGCCCGCCGTCCTCGGTGCAGACGGGCATCCCCACGCGGGGCCTGCTGGACGCCCTGGTGTACCGGCTGAGGGGCACCGACAAGGACGCCCAGGAGCTGAGCGACGCCCTGACTCCGGGACAGCTCCCCCTGCTGGAGGACCCCGAGGCGCTGCAGGGGGACGAGGCGCTGAGCCGCTGCAGGGGCCTGCACCCCGCCGACCTGTCTGCCTTCACGGTGAGGGGGGGGGGGGGGGGAGGGGGGGGGGGGGGGGAGGCCTGCACCCCGCCGACCTGTCTGCCTTCACGGTGAGGGGGGGGGAGGGGGGGGGGGGCAGGCCTGCACCCCGCCGACCTGTCTGCCTTCACGGTGAGGGGGGGAGGGGGAGGCCTGCACCCCGCCGACCTGTCTGCCTTCACGGTGAGGGGGGGGGGGAGGGGGGAGGCCTGCACCCCGCCGACCTGTCTGCCTTCACGGTGAGAGGGGGGGGGGGGAGGGAGGGGGGAGGCCTGCACCCCGCCGACCTGTCTGCCTTCACGGTGAGGGAGGGGGAGGCCTGCACCCCGCCGACCTGTCTGCCTTCACGGTGAGGGGGGGGGGGGGGAGGGAGGGGGGAGGCCTGCACCCCGCCGACCTGTCTGCCTTCACGGTGAGGGGGGGGGGGAGGGAGGGGGGAGGCCTGCACCCCGCCGACCTGTCTGCCTTCACGGTGAGGGGGGGGGGGGGGGGGAGGGAGGGGGGAGGCCTGCACCCCGCCGACCTGTCTGCCTTCACGGTGAGGGAGGGGGGGGAGAGGGAGGGGGGAGGCCTGCACCCCGCCGACCTGTCTGCCTTCACGGTGAGGGGGGGGGGGGGGGGAGAGGGGGAGGCCTGCACCCCGCCGACCTGTCTGCCTTCACGGTGAGGGGGGGAGGGGAGGGGGGAGGGGGAGGCAGATGTGCGGATAGTTGGTGTCAAGCTATGTTGCAGTGTAAAACCATAACAGTGGGTCAGGAGTTAGAGCGGTCGTCTGGCGATCGGAAGGTTCCCGGTTCGATTCCCACTCCTACCGGGCAGCTTGTCGAAGTGTCCTTGAGCAAGACACTTAACCCCTAACTGCTCCCGATGAGCAGGTTGGTACTTGCACGATTGCCTCCGCCGTCGATGTGTGAATGGATGAATGTGAGGAACAATTTTTTTTAAAGCGTTTTGGATAAAAGCTGTTATATATAAATGCACCATTTACATAAAACCTGCATTCCTACCGATCCAGGTGGCTCCGCCCACTCCCCTGAGGGACAACAACTGCCCCCCTCCGCCCCCGCCCCCCGAGGGCGTGGTCATCAGCGAGGTGGCCGGGGCCGCTGGACCAATCACAGCCAGCAGAGGGCCTTCGTAGAGCTCTTCGGACGGCCCAGGACGGCCCTGAGGGGCCTGGTGCTGACCCTGTTCGACCAGGAGCGGAGCGGGACCACCATCGCCCTCCCTCTGACCGGAGCCACCGACCAGGACGGGTTCTATGTGGTCGGAAACGTCACCGGTGCAGGTGAGGGGAGAGGGAGAGGGGAGAGGGAGAGGGAGAGGGACAGAGAGACAGAAAAAACTAAAGAAAACATGAAAAGAAACACTACAATAAAAGGATCAGCTTCTAGAAAACAAAGTGTAAAACCAAAATGGCTACAGATAAAGGCTAAATGCTGAACAGGGCAGAGAACAGCACTACACTCCATTTACTTTAAATATACGAAAGCCTGACCGTAAAGATAGCCAACACAAAAGGGAATGAGAAAGCAGACAACCCTGCAAGATTCAAACTTAAATAGGCTCAGCTACCATTAGGCACAGCTGCACTGAATCAGGTGCAATCAAGCCCACACACCTGCCCTCCTAAGGGGAAATTAACCACAGAGTCCAGTGATTGACAGCTGTCCGCCACAGGAATAAATCCACAGAACCCAGTAAAAACCATGACACATGATCGTGGGACATTAACCGCCCAGCCCTACTTCTCACTACCACACTTTCCATCCCTCATTCTCTCTTGCTCTCTTGTGCTTCCTCTCCCCCTCCCTCTATCTTCTCTCTCTATCTCTCTCTCTCTTTCTCTCTCCCCCTCTCTCCCTCCCCTACACAGACCAGGTGTTTCCAGAAGGCTCCGCTGTCCCCACCAGGGGTGCGGTGGTGCTCTGCTACGACCTGTTCAGCGTGTGCCGAGCGGGGACCGGTCTGACCAACAGCAGCCTCAGAGACACGCTGGTGTTCAGCGAGAGTCAACAGCTGCTCTCCACTCTCTCCGCCACCAGGGGGCAGCAAGTGATGCCTGCTCTCAGGTAAGAGGGGAGCGACAGTCAGTCTTCCCTACGAGCATAACTGTCTGTGTTCGCGGGTGGGAAGCCGGTGAGGGTATGAGTCCTGGTCGCGTGAACACTTAAGGCAACCTACTTGCGTTCAGCGTTTCTCTGATTGACCACGACGCCCATGTGACCGAGGCAGAGCGGCAGAGCGGAAATAGGCTGCTGCTCCGGCGAAAGAAAGACAGGCATTCTATTGCCATGCTCTGCGACAAACTCTAACCTTAACCAACTCCGAAAGAATGCCTAAACTTAACCCTAACCTTAACCAACTCCGAAAGAATGCCTAAACTTAACCCTAACCTTAACCAACTCCGAAAGAATGCCTAAACTTAACCCTAACCTTAACCAACTCCGAAAGAATGCCTAAACTTAACCCTAACCTTAACCAACTCCGAAAGAATGCCTAAACTTAACCGGCGAAAGAAAGACGTTTATATACTGTAGAGAGGCGATAAATTAATTAAACATAAAGAAAAAAGAAAAAAAAATTGAAGTGATTCGAACTTGTCACCAACGCACCGCAGGCTCCACAGCAAGCTGGCGAACGAGTTGAGTTAACCGTCGATGTTAAAACAGGTGGGATTGCGTGCAGCAACCTGCGCGCCGCTGCCGCCTGCCGCTCCGCTCTGGCGCTGCCGCGGGGGCGTGCTAGGCGTGGTCACGTGGGGCGCTGAACACAAGAAGGTTGCCTTAAGTAATGAAGCAAGTAATGAAGCGTCCTGGTCGTTGCAAACAGCGAGTGCTACTGGATCTGGGGGAGATAGTGTGAACCTCACAGCACGCGTTACGTTCTCCCAGTGAAACTCCTCGTTTTCGGGTGAAAAGAAGCGGTTGTCGACTCCACATGTATCGGAGGTACAGTAGTCTACACCCTCCCCAGACTGACAGTAGGGCAGCATGTGGTAGTCTACACCCTCCCCAGACTGACAGTAGGGCAGCATGTGGTAGTCTACACCCTCCCCAGACTGACAGTAGGGCAGCATGTGGTAGTCTACACCCTCCCCAGACCGACAGTAGGGCAGCATGTGGTAGTCTACACCCTCCCCAGACTGACAGTAGGGCAGCATGTGGTAGTCTACACCCTCCCCAGACCAACAGTAGGGCAGCATGTGGTAGTCTACACCCTCCCCAGACTGACAGTAGGGCAGCATGTGGTAGTCTACACCCTCCCCAGACTGACAGTAGGGCAGCATGTGGTAGTCTACACCCTCCCCAGACTGACAGTAGGGCAGCATGTGGTAGTCTACACCCTCCCCAGACTGACAGTAAGGCAGCATGTGGTAGTCTACACCCTCCCCAGACCAACAGGGTGAATCATTGGATCCATGACCTCCACACAGAAGGGCTTTAGGGCTTGTGTCCACCAGGGACGTTTTATGAGTTGTCAGCTCCTTTCTGTCATTCATTTCTATGCTGGAGAAGCGACAGGCGCGCTCCTCTTCCCAGCACCGCGCCTCGCGTTTTATGAGCTCTCGGCGGCAACGTTTTTGGTCGGAGCGCTCCCAGCTCATAAAGTTGAAACTAGTTAAACTTTTGGAAAGGAGCGCGCTCATCAAGGTAACTCATCGAGGAAGGGGCGGAGCCGCGGCGCTCTGAACTTCTTTTTTTTTTTTTTTTTCTTTTTTAAGCGGTCCGCCTTGAAAAAAAGGCTTTTGGTGGACACATAGCCTAACCGGTTGCCTCCTGCATTTGACAGTGTCTTCCTCGACAACTAGATTTAAAAATGCATGAAAATGTTGTCTGATACATTGTTGTCTGTGGCTACGTTTGTACTGCATTTAAAATGTTCATGTCTGTGTAGTTTGTCAAATTGTTATTTGTGGTCATGTTTTGTATTGCTTGTCTCTCTGAGACCAAGGACCACAATGGAAATAAGTCTTGATTTTTCTGTGTAGCATCCTTGATGTTTTTCTGGAATCTTGTATTTTTTTTAAATGTCAAATAAAATCAAATAAAATCAAAATCAGGTCGGTGGAGGATGGTCCGGTCTCCCTCAGCCGCTGCTCCTGCTGCGAGGTGAGAAGCCCCTCCTCCTGGACAAGCTCCTCCCCCACCCCTCGCTCCACCAACCTCTGCCCCAGCTCCGCCTTCTCCAGTCACATCGACCTATGCCTGGGGCCGCTGTCCACTGATTGGCAGGAGCACTCAGGAAGTAAGCCCTTCTTGTGTCATGTGACGTTAGAGCTTGGTTGTCGGGGGCTTGTGTGATGAAACCAGAGCTGTGGTGATGATGCTGGTGAAAGTGAAAAAGTGACACATATTCATTATTCACACTAAAAAATGTCAGGATTAACTGCAAATACATGGTCCAAAATATTTAATAACAGACTTGTAATTGTTCTTCGTTGCAAGGGTTCAGACTGTTCTCATTCTTAATTATTGCAATGTCTTAGAACCTGCTGGGCAATGATATATAGCTGACAATATACCTGGATGAATATTAATAATCCCTCTTGTCTGTATGTCTGTCCATCTTGTCTCTCTGTCTGTCTGTCCCTCCCTCCCTCCCTGTCCCTCCCTCCCTGTCTTGTCTGTATGTCTGTCCGTCTCTCTGTCTGTCTCTGTCTGTTTGTCTGTCTGCCCCTCTATCTGTGTCTGTCTGTACCTCCCTCTGTCTGTCTGTCCGTCTTGTCTGTCTGTCTGTGTGTGTGTCTGTCTGTCCCTCTGTGTGTCTCAGACTGCAGTGGTCTCATACAGGGCAGCAGAGTGATGGAGGTGGCTGGTTATCTGGAGCAGAAATGTCACTGTGGCATCTCAGCACTCTATCTACAGGGTGAGACACACACACACACACACACACACACACACACACACACACACCATTGACCATTGAGCTAAACATATTGACAGCCCTAAACATAGCCCCTTTCGGGACTAAATCACGCCAACATCGTTGGACGAGCTAAACGCTCTCTGTGAATCAACAGTCCCTTCTACGACCATTGAAAAATCTCACAATTTTGGTCGGCAACAAAAGGGCTACTCTAAACATATCTTTAGCGCTCAATATGTCCATACATTTAATGTAGGTTTGATTTCAACATTGGGGGGGGGGGGGTTAACCTTTCATGACCACACTACAGAAGGTTAACCTTTCATGACCACACTACAGAAGGTTAACCCTTTCACCACCACACTACAGAAGGTTAACCCTTTCACTACCACACTACATAAGGTTAACCTTTCATTACTACACTACAGGAGGTTAACCCTTTCACTACCACACTACAGAAGGTTAACATTTCATTACCACACTACAGGAGGTTAACCCTTTCACTACCACACTACAGGAGGTTAACCCTTTCACTACCACACTACAGGAGGTTAACCCTTTCACCACCACACTACAGGAGGTTAACCCTTTCACTACCACACTACAGAAGGTTAACCTTTCACTACCACACTACAGAAGGTTAACCTTTCACTACCACACGAGCGGCTACGTGGCGTAGTGGGCAAGGCGCTCGCCACGAATGACGGAGACGCTGGGCTCGCCTGTTCGAGCCCAGCGCTCCACATTGCTTTCAGTTTAGCTGGTCGTTCATACTAATACACATTGGCCGTATTAGGGGGTGGGAAACTGATGGGTGGGGATCGGGTGTTGTGGACAGCGACTCCTACAGGTCGGTTGGTGCGCCTGCGCAGTAGAATCAGGAAGTGTCGGGGGCAGCGTGAGCCTCCCACGCGTTACTCCTCGCCACTGAGAGATCGAGCTGCGCAGGTGAAAAGATGCGACTGCTGTTACCTCAAGTACCGGAGGGGACTTGTGCTATGTATGACTTAGTCCACATTGCAGCCGGCTTGTGGGAGGCAAGAAACAGCGTTCGTGACAGGGGAGGGTTGAATTGGATGATACGAAATTGGGATGGGAGAAAATATAGAAAATGGGAGAAAAAGTGGATCAAAAAAAAAAAAACGTTCACTACCACACTACAGAAGGTTAACCCTTTCATTACCACAGTCCAGTCCACATCAAACACTTAATACCTGAAATGAAAAACAAAAAACACTAATCTCCTTACTCTCCTATACTACCATGCACTCGTCCTACTATACTAACATGTCTCTACTACTATGCACTCAACACTGCAGCACCCAAGGTTTCAACACTGTTTGATGCACCTTGTTACTCAGCTGCCAGAGTTGTACCCTTCCTGCTGACTTGTCGTACAGAAACCTGTAAGTGTCTTTGGATAAAAGCGTCAGCTGAACGACTAAATGTAACCGGTCGTCCCTCGTCCCCGTCGTGTCCCCAGGGGCCAACTTCTCCTGCGTGTCGGGGTGGCTCCGCGTGCAGGGGCACATCCAGGCGCTGTCGGACCACCAGAGGGGCCTCATCCTGCAGACGTCCCACACGCACCCCTCCCCGGCCCAGGGGGACGACAACGTCTGCCCCGCCCGCACCCCCCAGCCGCGCATCAGCCAAGGTCGGTGCATCGCCACTTCCTGTACCCAAGTGATCTGTTTTTTGTCGAGAGTACGGGCGGCAGACAGTGGCTCAGGAAGTAGAGCGGTCGTCCGGTAACCTGTTCGATTCCCGCTCCTCCCGGGCTTTTTTATTTTTGTTTATTATTTTTATTTTATTTAACCAGGCAGATCAAATAAGAACAAATTCTTATTCGGTGAAGAATTATATATTCACTTCTTTCAGTGATGGCCTGGCGAGAGGAAAAAAGGTCCCCTCGAAATGGTAACAGGAAAGGGTAACATTTTTTTTTTTTAAATCAAATAAAATAGAAGAGAGACAGATGGTACAAACATCACAGAGGTACGGGGAAAAGTCAAAACACGCATCAAATAAACAACCAAATGAAAATGACATACATATCTCTCTCTTTCTCTCTCTTTCTCTCTCTCTCTTCTCTCTCTCTCTCTCTCTCTCTCTCTCTCTCTCTCTCTCTCTCTCTCTCTCTCTCTCATCTCTCTCTCTCTCTCTCTCTCTCTCTCTCTCTCTCTCTCTCTCTCTCTCTCTCTCTCTCTCTCTCTCTCTCTCTCTCTCTCTCTCTCTCTCTCTCTCTCCCCCACCTGTCATGGACCAAATCAAATGACAGTTCAAAGGCTGGGTGACAGTGGCAGGTGTGTAATATATAAAGAGACTGGTCATTTTAATCTCGGGGGGGGGGGGGGGGGGCAGCTATGGGGGGCCCCTGGTGGCTTCGGGGGCCCTATGCAACTGCATAGTCCGCATGTGGCAAGAAAACGGCCCTGTATAGAGAGGAGAAGGGGAATCAATGTGTGCAACAGTATGGGACTGTTGCAGTTTCAGCTTAAACACATGCGATGAAGGATAGCTATGAACGTTTAAGGGGGTTTTGGAGAGAGTTCCAGTCATCTGCTGCAGAAAAATGAAAGGAATTCTGGCCTCTTGGGAATAGATAGAGTGATGAGATCGTGGTATTTGTTATGGGAAAAGTGCAGGAGGCTGGGGAGGAATTGAGGTGTCTTCCTAGAAGAGTCTTGAAGATAAGTAGAAGCCCCTCCTCCCGGGCAGCGTGCCGATGTGTCCTTGAGCAAGACACTTAACCCCTAACTGCTCCCGATGAGCAGGTCGTCACCTTGCATGGTCGCCTCCGCCATCGGTGTCGTGTGAATGTGTGAGTGAATGGGCGACATGTAAGGAACAAATTGTAAAGCGCTTTTGGATAAAAACTGTTATATAAATGACCATTTATTAAGTGACAGAGTTGGAGCGTGTCAGTAAATACAGCTCAGTGGAATTATGAAAATGGAAGAATTTCTTTTTTCTTTTGTATATTCCTTTCCAGGTGCTGTTAATCACTCACACTAAGGTCTTGATATATTCTCTTAATTTTCATCATTCCGCTGTGCTGTACTTAAAGGAACACACCAACATTATGGGAGTGCGCCTTACCGTCTTCTCCAGAGTCACACAAGTAGATAAATACCTAATTTCCTGTGCTCAGTAGAAAGCTAGCCTAGCTTAGCACAAATTAATGGAAGTGGATACGGACCACTAACCTAGCCGTTGACCAAAACACCGGTTTTAAGCTAGGCTAGTGGTCCGTATCCGCTTCATTCATTTGTGCTAAGCTAGGCTAGCTTCTATATAAATCCAAGTCATTATTATTATTATTATTATTATCTATCTTCTTGTCTGACTCTGGAGAAGATGGTAAGCGCATTCCTTTAATACTTCCTGGAACATGTGACATCATACATTCCAACTATTTAACTCAACTCTCAAAGCCAATATTGGGATATGTGTGAGATTATGGGCGTAATAAATAAAAAATAACCATACATAAATAAAGCTGAACAGAGCAGCTGCCAACGTCCGGTGGTGAGACTAGACGATGTCTCCCCTGGATGTCTCTCCTGGACGTGGGAGGAGGAGGGTGAGTGCATGGTGGCTATCTGCCCGTCAAAACAATAGATCTTGAACAGAATTAATGAAACCCACTCTCTCTCTCTTTCTTTATCTCTCTCTCTCTCTCTCTCTCTCTCTCTCTCTCTCATACACACAGTCCTCATATCCCTCTTAGTTACACACACACACACACACAGTCCTCCACACATTTTGCATTTCATCAGAGAGGTCAGAGTGCAGGGTCGCCCGCAGTGCAGCGCCCCCTGGAGCAGTTTTGGGGTTCAATGCCTTGCTCAAAGATGGTGGACACCGTAGATGTAACACCAGCCACCCTTCAGTCACCAGCTCACAGCTGGAATCCACCCTCCGGTCAGTGGCGGGGATCGAACCGGCGTCCTTGCGGTTACCTGCTGGCCTCTTTACGTCTCTAGGCCATCCTGCCTCCTCAGGCCTCCTAGATGACAATCATGTTTTCAACACAGAGAGGAGGAGAAATCCCTGCAGCCTCCACAAGATGGCGATGTTGAACAATAGAAGAAACGGCTCCCATCCAGGGATGACATGATGGTCTCTCTCCTGGTGGGGTCTCCTTTAGCTTAGTGCAGTGCTTCTCAAAGTTTTTCTGTCAGGCCCCCCCTCGCCCCAACAAAATAGTCATGAAATGGGCCATGTTTAAATTGATTGAAATAACACCAATATCGCAACCTTTCAAATTGGCCCTATATTTTGTTTTCAGAGATTTTTTTACGTCAAATATTCTATGCTGCTCACACAACGGTATGTATGATATGGTGACTTTACACCGCACGAGAAATAAAGTGTAGGTTCCCCTGAATCATAAAAGGTACAACACAAGGTATAACATATTGTGTTATATTGTATTGTGTTATGTTGTATTGTGTTATATTGTGTTATATTGTATTGTGTTGTATTATATTGTATTGTGTTATATTGTATTGTGTTGTATTGTGTTATATTGTATTGTGTTATATTGTATTGTGTTATACTTATATTCTATTGTGTTATATTGTATTGTGTAATATTATATTGTATTGTGTTATATTGTATTGTGTTATATTGTGTTGTATTGTGTTATATTGTATTGTGTTATATTGTGTTGTATTGTGTTGTATTGTGTTGTGTTGTATTGTGTTATATTGTATTGTGTTGTATTGTGTTGTATTGTGTTGTATTGTGTTATATTGTATTGTGTTGTATTGTGTTATATTGTGTTGTATTGTGTTATATTGTATTGTGTTGTATTGTATTGTGTTGTATTGTGTTGTATTGTGTTATATTGTATTGTGTTGTGTTGTGTCCTCAGCTCTGGGCCTGCAGATTGGTCTGGTAGCAGGAGTCGTGTTTCTGTTGGCCCTGGGAGCTGCTCTCTTCTCATATCTTTACAAGAAGAGGTGGGTCTCTCTCTCTCTCTCTCTACCTCTCTTTCACTTGCTCTCTCTCTTTCACTTTCCCTCTTTCTTTTTCATGCACCCACTCTCTTTCTGTCTCTCTCTCTCTTTCACTTTCCCTCTATCTCTTTCATGCACTCACTCTCTTTCTGTCTCTCTCTCTGTCTCTCTCTCCCTGTCTCTCTTTCACGAGTTTTCTCTTTTTTCACACACTCACTCTCTTTCTGTCTCTTTCTCTCTCTCTTTCTGTGTATATATATCTCTCTCTCTGCAACCCCCCCCCCCCCAAAATACTACCAATTATTGAACCCTGTTCACAAAAGCCCAATGATTTAATTTGTCCTCTAATGGTAATGGCCCTTGGTCAAGCATCTTTGCACTGATTAATGTAATCACCCCAAGTAGTAGTCTTTCTTAAAATATCTTAATTGAGCACTTTAAAAGTAGCATTAATTTTGAGGTGTGTGTGTGTGTGTGCGTGCATTGAGTGTGTGCGTTGAGTGTAATCAGCGGTGCTAACAAAGGAGGGGTTGGCAATTAACTAATGAACTAAATAATTAATGTTGAGTGAATAATGAGCTACAGAAGCTGGAGTAGGAACAGACCGGCGTTCACGTCCTCACTCTACTTCCTGCATTACGGACACACAGAAACTGGCGTCACGTCCTCACTCCACTTCCTGCATTACGGACACACAGAAACTGGCGTCACGTCCTCACTCCACTTCCTGCATTACGGACACACAGAAACTGGCGTCACGTCCTCACTCCACTTCCTGCATTACGGACACACAGAAACTGGCGTCACGTCCTCACTCCACTTCCTGCATTACGGACACACAGAAACTGGCGTCACGTCCTCACTCTACTCCCTGCATTACGGACACACAGAAACTGTGTGTAATTCCGCTCTTTATATGAGAGGGGAAGACGCCGGGTTTATCCCAGAGAGACCTCAACGTGAGTGAATAAATGAATGAAAATGTTCATTTAACAGATTGTAGAACGGGCACAACAGCCCAATACACACAACCGTTAAGAGGAAGCAGATCAGAAAAGACAACAGCCTTGACTGCATCAGCTTTATCTCTCATTTTCAATGTCATAGCGGCATTGTAGGTTGTAACTCACGGATATATCTCTCGGCCAATAAGAAAACACGAAGCCTGCGACATCTTCAATGGCCAGGGAACCCCCAATCCCACCCACCAAGTCGGTGTGGGCTAAATGGGGAATCCCCCCCCCCCTTCCTGCGACGAGCGAGGATATACACACGTCGAGGAGACTGATAGGACGGGCCCTGCTTTCAGCAATAGAGAGGGGCGTTCGATTTTCGAACCACAACCTCCCGGTCCAAAGTCAGTTTTGTAAAGGATGATCATATTCAGGGGGGTTTATTCTCCACCCCTCCTCATCTACCCCACATTTGATACGAAACAATAAGCAAATGAAGACAGAGATGCGGCCGCCAGCCGTACGGTGTTATAAATGAAAAGCACATACAAGCGTATTCGCTTCACATTTGCACGACCAAGTACAGCCGTTAACCTCGTCTGTGTAAAAGACGGTTTTACCCACGGCTCTGGTTCAACCACGTAAAGTGAAAACACCGGCGGATTAAAGAGAGGGATTTAATTACATGCTAAATGTACAAGCTTTGCAAGCTAACAAATAGCAACACCAGTCGCAGATTTCAGAGACTACGTTTGTTCAAAAACGTGTTCACCACCCGAATTGCATAACTCTCTTTATACAAGGAAAACGCTGCCCGACAGCTGCGTTTAGTCCGACATTCTTTTTTTTTGAATATTTTTTGAATAAATATTTTTTTCCGACATTCTTTAATTTCTCTCTTCTCTTCATAACGCTTTCACTGGCTGATAGGTGCATATAGCAAGAATCACACGTGAAAAAAAGAGTGGCCACAGCCCACACCCTGTGTTTTAAGGAAACACGGGAGCAGGCGTGGCCACGGGCGAATGCAGGTGCATGTAGACTTTTTTTCAACACGCGCACAATATGTGCACGAAAGATGAATATCTCAATAAGGCTAGAGCGAGACGCTCAGCAGATGAAACATAACACTGAGGTTACCCTCATTCACAGCGATGATGAGCTTACTGTACAAAACAGTTAATCAGCAATTTCATGCATATAGACACAATAAATAAGAATAAACTATAAAAAAAATCGACAAGAGAAAAGTTACAAGTTGACACACAGTGGTCGGAGATGCAGCAAGAGAAGGAAGAACCTTTTAGTTTTAGTCTCCAACTCCTCTTTAAGTTCAAGTTTCAAGTTTCTTTAATAGTTGTCATACAGAAGTACAGAATACTTTTATACAAAATGCTTCTTACTGTTACGTTCCAGAGACTGTGCTAGACAAGATAAGTATCAAATAACATAGTATAGCATGTAAATTAGAAGTAGAAAATGAGGTCACAGTGTTCAGTATAGACATACCGGTATGTACAATGTTCGATGCAGAATAGACGTAACTGAGTTACCATATAATATACAATATACTATGCAGTGTACTAATATACAATACTATATAGTGCAAAGCAGAAATGGGATGAGGTACAATTTAGGTACAATTTACAGTAAGGTGTACGAGTTGTAGTGCAAATCCTTTATCAATAAATATAAAGTGTGGGGAGTGGGTGCTACAGTGTGTTTGTTTAAACATTTAAACATTACTTTACGTAATGACTGTCTTCCCTCCCAGGCGCCCGCTGGACTACTACTCCATGGAGCTGAACGAACACGCAGAGGGCCTCTCTGAACTATAATCCAGTGATCTACCGCCTGAGTGAGTGTGTTTGTGTGTCTCAAAGTGTGTGTGTGCGTGTGTGTTGGGGGGGGGGGGGGTGGGGGGACAGGAGAGAGTGGTAAAGATGTTGTTATACAGTATTTGAACTGTTACATTGTGTGTTTTTTTGAAGAGGACCACTGCAGGCGTAGGGTTCTCGTGGCGTTACACTGAAGTGAGCGGTCCGTTCTGTGTGGCGTGGTTCACCCGTCGTGTCTCACGCCACCTGGGACGACATTCCAGACCTCGAGGCGGCAGGCGACGCACAGGGAGCATAGAGGAGAATTCTATAAATACACGTTCAGTATTTCTTATTATTCCTAAAAGTGAGGTCTATGCAACAAAACAAAAACAAAAACTGTGCCTGAAAAGCTTTCTTTTTTATTTTTATTTGTTGCTACTTTTTAAAGGGAAGTGAATGTTTTTTTTTATTATTATTATTGTTTTTTTAATACTTGATAAATCGGCATAAATCATTTGTATAGAAACAATAATATGATCATGTTTATGTCATGTCCACAATAACATGTTATATGATAATGTGTTATAGGCCCTTTTTACAGCGACAAGTTTAGTTGTCATAGATGGGTTTAGTTGTCATAGATGGGTTTAGTTGTCATAGATTAAACCATATGAAGACCGTCAACAGTCACAGTTTGAGTCTATCAAAATCTGGGCATGTTCTTACTTGCCAGTTGTTTCTACCTGAACTGTCGGCAAGACTTTAGAGGAAGAACGAAAACATAGACCACCACATGCCAGCATACCCCCCCCATGGAGAGCTTTAAGATAGACCACCACATGCCAGCATGCCCTCCCCCTCCCCCCCCATGGAGAGCTTTAAGATAGGCCCCCACAACATGCCAGCATGGCTTCCATGGAGAGCTTTAAGATGGGTGGTTATCAATCAGAAAGCTGGCACCCTACGGAACCATTTGAGATGCAGTCGAGTGAATCTTTTCTATTACATTAAGCGTGTTTTAAAATCCCGCTTATTCAAATGCTGAATATTCGTAGTGTATCGGGGCTCGCTTGGGACATTTTGGCTACGTTCACACTGCAGGCCTTAGTGCTCAATTCTGATTTATTGCATGTATAAATGTGGCCAATATCAGATTCCAGTGTGAACTGGTCACTGCTCCTGAACTGACGCGCATGCGCAAATGAACAACGAAGACCACATTATGAAAATGGCCCAAATTGACAATTGAAAAGATCAGATTCCATGTGATTTGTGCCGTTCACACTGTTAAAAAATAAGAAGAAGAAGAAGAAAAAATCTGATCTGAGTCACATTATGAGCAAAGAAATCAGATTTGGGCCACTTCCATCTGCAGTGTGAACGTAGCCATTCCCAGGTTCAAAACACCGCCAACGTTTATTTACCTGGAATTCGTAGTATTCCATTGCAGATAATCTGGGTTGGCGAGACAACAGGTGATTGTAATCGACTAGCGGGTGATTAATCATTCAATTAAACAAGCCAACAAGTATCACCATTATTGTCTGGCAAGACACGTCCTGAGAATGCAAGCAATGACAGGAAGCGGACCCATCATAAATATTATCAGCTGCTACCCATCTATGACACGCGTCTGAAAAGGGCCTATCGGGATGTTCACAGAGAACGCGTTTGTTTCTTTTTAATAATAAGACACAGTATTACCTGCTTTTGTTTGTATGCAGGGACTTGTATCTTACATCATTACACGTCAAATTGCCAACTCCGTATTGCACTACATGTACTCCTAGCCTATACGTACCGTAACCAAGGTAACTCGTTTGGTGACTGTGCTTACTTCCTCTTTTTGTATGTTAACGGTACCATCCATTTTATATTGTACTTACTGAGGGTGCTTGATTTTTATTTTTATTTGAATTTTTTGTACATGAATTTACGTGAATGTGTGTTTCGTCAACTTGAGATGAGTGTAATCTGTAACCACTTTTTGTATGCTGGCTTAAAGCAAAATTGTTTACATTTCCTCGATTAGGAAAATGTTAAGGTGATGTAAGTGGGCATTTCTTTGTTAGAAATAGCTCTGCACTCCGACGTGGGTCTCCCAGTCCCTCCGCTCTGCAGTAAACAGTCATCACTGATATAGACTGTCTGGTCAGTAACATGGGTCTCCCAGTCCCTCCTGCTCTGCAGTAAACAGCCATCACTGATACAGTGTCTGGTCAGTAACATGGGTCTCCCAGTCCCTCCGCTCTGCAGTAAACAGCCATCACTGATACAGAGTGTCTGGTCAGTAACATGGGTCTCTCAGTCCCTCCACTCTGCAGTAAACAGTCATCACTGATATAGAGTGTCTGGTCAGTAACATGGGTCTCCCAGTCCCTCCGCTCTGCAGTAAACACAAAATACATTTCCTGGTATCCCGTTCCCACTTTATCCAATCAGGAGAGAGAACTCCACATTGGATAAAGTGGGAACGGGATACCACCCTGTTCCTCGTACCTGGCTAACTGAGTTAGCCGGATAATTTTCAGCATAGCTTGACTTAAGCCAGACCTTTGCGTTTCCCGACGTCGGATTGTCTAAATCATGGTAACAGATCAGAAAGTTTGAACCTGGTCGAGGGCAGAGTTTAGTTCAGTTAGCTGGATAACCTGCATGGCCACGCCCTCGCAAAGAAATCCCAGCTCCCTTCCTGAAATAATTCTCACAGTCTAGATCCCATATACCATTCTGAATTATGTTTTTGTGCTGCGTTTTTCTAGAGGGGGCTTTTGAAATGTAAAATAATAGACCTAAAATGCTGATAATAAATCATATTCAGCCTATGAATTTACTTTGTCCTATATAATGCACGTCATATTTATACGGATACGGCGCTCGCGATCGCGACACACACAGTTATTTTAATAGCGGACTAAACAGATCATTGCAAATGTGAATCCCGCTGGGCTATTTTTAATGAATGAAACGGGCCGGCGTTTGGCTCTGATTAGTTTAATATTCTTTGCTGTGTATTTGCTTAACGGAGCGCCCGGATTGTGTTTCATTCAAGCATACATTGAAGCGTCTATGCGCGGATTGTGGATATGAATTATGAGGAATCTGAATCTGTGGATTGTTTAATTGTATCACTGTCCCTGTGACAGTGTCACACGTTATTGTGATATTGTAACTGGGTTTAAAATATATGAGGAGATGCGCTGTTTGATGGATTTGATGACGTGACGTGACTTGATAAATTGAATGAGCCTTTGACGTTTTTGATGAATGAATTTGAGAAAATGCATTTATCTTTTCAAGCACTGTTATCTGATGATGAACATGAGGTGTCACTGGTATAAACCAAAGGTTAATCAATTGATGATCTCCGAAACAGAATAAAACCGGATTAATAGTGTAACTGCAAGCCTCCCTCCAAGCCTCTCTTTGGGAACCATGTATAATATTTATATAGTACATAATACCTAAGCACATACAGTACAGATATCCTCATAATATAATTCGTATCAATTAGATATACTATTTGGGCTTGTTTTTATCCTTATTCTGAAAGAGTTGAACTAATTATTTTCGCTAGCAAGATCTCATTTGATTATTCATTATATTAAGCCTACTGCCAGCAGGCACATTTCAAGAAATATAATCTGATTGATAAGGGGTAATGAGGGACTTAAAATTAGCCTATAGATTATGCATTTAACTTGTCGGCGATCTTGTTAATAAAGTTTTCAATCAATCAATCAATGCCGTTAGAAAATCAGGATTTCTGCGATCGACACCTGCTGTCTTTTCAGGTGAGGCGGCCGCGCGCACTTATCCTGAGTATCAAGTCTGGTTCGAATTAACAAGACTGAATCAGCGTTCGAGGAACAGGGAAAGCCCGGATTCAAACATCGGGTTAATTGAATCTGGATAATGGGACTTTTGATCGACTTAGTTGAACCAGGTACGGGGAATAGGGCCCAGGAAATGTATTTTGTGTTTACTGCAGAGCAGGAGGGACTGGGAGACCCATGTTGCTGACCAGACACTCTCTCGGAATGTAACACTTGTTTTTAACAAAACAATACCACTTACAGCTCCTTTTTAAGAAAGGTGGGCGATGTGGAGGATGAGTCCTGTGGGTATTGAAGGGAGAGATTGTGTTAATAAGAGAAATCATTACTACCGGTATTTTTTGTTTGTTTCTTTACGTGTGTCCTTGCCGGCTCGCAGAGGGCCGCTGTGTCTTTCTCCTCGCATTACTCCGTCAACTGAAGTCTCTCCATCGGGGGAAGCACAAGGCAGATGTAGAGCAGATGTATTATGTAAATATAATGTTGGTATTCTCAGGGGGGGAGGCGCTTAATAATGCATTTCTCACCACAATTACAAGCTATTGAGTGTCTTAGGTTTGAAATGAACAATGTATTTAAAGGTGCTATAGGTGACATTCAGCCACTAGGTGTCGCACTAGAGCACCGGCGTGTCATTTATCCAATCGGGTGTGTGGGGAAACGGGAGGTAAGGAGGAGATACATGTAAACAACAACATTAATTTTGAACCTGCAAATTTTTTTTTTTATTAATTCATTAAGCAATAGTTTGGGGAGGAAAGCAATATTTTTTTCTGCACCTTTCTAAAAATTCTGGATGTATTATATATATATATATATATAAATTTTTTTAAGGATTAGTCTACATACAAATGTTATCTATAGCACCTTTAAAATATGCAGAAACTGTCTTGGTCTAAAGTCAGAGAAAATAATCGAACCTTTCTTTTTAAAGGTGCACTATGTAGTTTTGAGATAATTGTTTACATTTGCAGAGCCTGCTATTGTAATGTAATTATTTTAATTGAGAATACAAAAAAAAATATGCTTCTTTGAATAGTAAATGTGTTTGTAAACAGAATTTCTGACCCTGCAATTGTAAACAACAGTTTGTAAACAACAGCACTAAAATGGTAACCTTTCAATTGTCCCAGGGACCCAGTTTATTGTAATGTATATTTTCATATACCATAGAATGTTTCCACAACTCAGGAGGTGAAATCGCTTCCCCCAGAACTACGCACTGCACCTTTAAAATACGGTTCATTGATTTTGATTGATTTAATTTTATAATGGATTCCAAATAATGTTGAATTAGAGATTGAAACATGTTGAGGTTTTCAGTGAAACTGAATTATGCTGAGACAACTGCCTTAGAAGTATTTTAAGTAGGTCCTGAATATGCTTCACACTATGCTTGGTGATCCGTATACTAGAACTGTACATTCCACCTTTCAAGGAAGTCAGAAATGAATTGGTTACACTTCCTATTTTTGTTCCTAGAATGATAAGACATTATTCTAGTTATTCACCAGGGAGGCTATAAGAAGGCTGGAGCCTGAGGTTAAAATCACTGCGGGAGAGAGAGAGAGAGAGAGAGAGAGAGAGAGAGAGAGAGAGAGAGAGAGAGAGAGAGAGCGTGTTTTTCAGTGGATGAGTGATATTACTCTTGAATCAAGTATTCATGTGTGTTTGTGGCACTGGTAAATCTGTGCCCATGCTCATTGGTGTGTTTTGATCATGTGTTTCCAGCAGCAGCCAATAGAGAGAGAGAGAGAGACTGTGTTTTTCAGTGGATGAGTGATATTACTCTTGCATCACGTATTCATGTGTGTTTGTTGTGCTGGTAAATCTGCGCACCAGAGAGAAGCACAACACAGACCTCAGCTCCTCCACATCTATGACACCATGTGTTGTTCATTCAAAAATCAATGGGCTTCCCTGGTAAATACAGTCATCTTTCTCTTCAGCAGAACTCAGAATTGAATGTGTGAATGGACTCATTATTGCTTTGTTGGATTGTCTGTCACACAAAGCTCTTATTCTTAAGCTGCCCTTTGATCTTGCTCCTTTTGAGAACATAGACATCATATAGAATAGCCTTCGTAACAGAAAGACGACTTGAGAAAATTTCACCGTAGCTGTTGAAGACAAATTCAATGTTTTATATTGATTTATTTTTTGTTTTCAAATTGGATACTGTTCTGTATTCCCTCTTTTGAAATCATGTATAATGTTCTTCATAAGTAGTCTTTCTTTGTTTGTTCTTTTATTTAAACCATCTACTTATCCTTGTGAGTTTAGTAAATACAATATATTTCAATGGTAGGCCTATGCACTTTGTAAAATAATTTCTTCAATGTCATGTAGCAAATTTGAAATAAAATATCTGCAGATGAGCAATGCAATTGCAGTATGTTTCTATGTTGTTTGTCGACTTAATAACCTCTCCTTGCATGACCAATGTTTCTCTGCCCTACACAATTCAAATGGTCGGGAGACTTAACAGCGATAAGTTCGACTATTTTAATAGCACAATCAAATGGTTCACACTGCTCTAATTGCCGCCAAAATGACCTCAAATGTTTTAAAAAATGTATCCTCACAGGGTGTCTCTCTAGTTGACTGGGCTCTGGTTGGTTAAGATTAGAGGAAGTGCTCCTACACTATTGACAAACCCTGATAGGTCAATTCATAGATATATATAGAACACTAGATAGCTTGCCCGCGCTGCCGGCCAATGGAGAGCGACGTCACTGAACCGCCGCCATCTTGCCAGGGGCAGCCTTGAGTGAGAGTGAGTGAGCTGCACAGACAAAGATACTCATAACTCGCTGAAATATTGACGGATTTACAAACGGTTTGGTTTATTACAAGCATTATTAACGTGGCTATGATTCAAGCGGTTTGTAAAAAAAAGTAAAAGTATGCAGTATCATAACTACATCTTTGATGTTTATAGCAAACCAACCCGTTTGTAAATCCGTCAATATTTCAGCGAGTTATGAGTATTTTTGTCTGTGCAGCTCACTCACTCTCACTCAAGGCTGCCCCTGGCAAGATGGCGGCGGTTCAGTGACGCTGGTGACTCCGCCTTAAGCTATCTAGTGTTCTATAGATATCTATGGGTCAATTGCACAGCAAAGTAGATGTAGTGTTGTGATATATAATGTAACAGTTGTGACATCGTCACCTTAAACTTCGATGCCCCGAGGGAGTTTCGAACCCGGGTCTCCCACGCCGCGGGCAACAGCACAGACCGATATACCAAGCGGTGAATTCACTAATCACTACATTGCAACGTGTCTATCTGTCTTTTGAGGATGAGAGTGAGTTTAACCCATAGCACCGCTACTCACCCCAGCCCTTCGGGACTGCGCTTCGCGGTACCATCCGTTACACTCACCCTCCTTAAACTCACTCCACTCCACCCAAGGCATCCGGGTCACCTTAATCTTCGATGCCCCCCGAGGGAGTTTCGAACCCGGGTCTCCCACGCCGCGGGCAACAACACAGACCTCTATACCAAGAGGTGAATTCACTTCTTTGCAACGTGTCTATCTGTCTTTTGAGGATGACAGTGAGTTTAACCCATAGCACCGCTACTCACCCCAGCCCTTCGGGACTGTGCTTCGCGGTACCATCCATTACATATATAGTTGATATGGTATTATGAAAAATTACAAACTTACTGTCTCATAAAAGAAAGAGTTAGAATGCAGAATCTTATGTTGAGTAGTAAGTACAGTTTAAACAAAAGACAAAGATCCCTATGTGCACAGATACGGTCAGGCACATGCCACCACTAGCCCTAGAGACCAGCAGGTCTAATGCCACCCCAGAGGAGGACAGACATCACCACTAGTCCTAGAGGCCGGCAGGTTTAATGCCACCCCAGAGGAGGACAGACATCACCACTAGCCCTAGAGGCCGGCAGGTCTAATGCCACCCCAGAGGAGGACAGACATCACCACTAGTCCTAGAGACCGGCAGGTTTAATGCCACCTAGAGGAGGACAGACATCACCACTAGTCCTAGAGACCAGCAGGTTTAATGCCACCCCAGAGGAGGACAGACATCACCACTAGTCCTAGAGACCAGCAGGTTTAATGCCACCCCAGAGGAGGACAGACATCACCACTAGTCCTAGAGACCAGCAGGTCTAATGCCACCTAGAAGAGGACAGACATCACCACTAGCCCTAGAGACCAGCAGGTTTAATGCCACCTAGCGGAGGACAGACATCACCACTAGTCCTAGAGGCCGGCAGGTTTAATGCCACCTAGAGGAGGACAGACATCACCACTAGCCCTAGAGACCGGCAGACCGGTTTGCATTAAAAAACTGCAAACCATTCAGAATGTCGCTGCTAGGATCCTGATGAGGGTGCGCAAATATGATCACATCACCCCCACCCTCAGATCCCTTCACTGGCTCCCCGTGGAACACAGAATTGAGTTCAAGGTGTCCCTCCTCACTCACCAGTGCGTACACGGTGGTGCCCCTGCCTATCTCAAGGAACTCCTCACCCCCCAGTCCTCCTCACGTTCCCTCCGCTCCGGCACAGCCTACCTCCTCAAAGCCCCCAGGACTAAGCTGCACTCCATGGGTGATCGCGCCTTCTGCTCCGCCGCACCCAGACTGTGGAATGCTCTCCCCATCCACCTGAGAGCACCACAATCCGTCGAGGTTTTTAAAAGGGGCCTAAAAACATTTCTTTTTAACAAGGCTTTTGCCTGAATTTTCTTTTACTTTTATTTTTTTACTTCTATTCATTTTACTATTATTTTTATTTTATTTTACTCTTAGGTTCTTCCATTTTACTGGTTGTTAGTCTTTTTAATTGTTTTTATTCATTTTAAATTGTTTTATTCATTTAACTTTTGTATTTGTCTCCTGTAAGCGCTCTGAGATTCTCGCGAATGTGGAGCGCGGTACAAATCTAATCCATTATTATTATTATTATTAATGCCACCTAGAGGAGGACAGACATCACCACTAGTCCTAGAGACCGGCAGGTTTAATGCCACCCAGAGGAGGACAGACATCACCACTAGTCCTAGAGACCGGCAGGTCTAATGCCACCCAGAGGAGGACAGACATCACCACTAGCCCTAGAGACCGGCAGGTTTAATGCCACCCCAGAGGAGGACAGACATCACCACTAGCCCTAGAGACCGGCAGGTTTAATGCCACCTAGCGGAGGACAGACATCACCACTAGTCCTAGAGACCAGCAGGTTTAATGCCACCTAGAAGAGGACAGACATCACCACTAGTCCTAGAGGCCGGCAGGTCTAATGCCACCCAGAGGAGGACAGACATCACCACTAGCCCTAGAGACCGGCAGGTTTAATGCCACCCCAGAGGAGGACAGACATCACCACTAGCCCTAGAGACCGGCAGGTTTAATGCCACCTAGCGGAGGACAGACATCACCACTAGTCCTAGAGACCAGCAGGTTTAATGCCACCTAGAAGAGGACAGACATCACCACTAGTCCTAGAGGCCGGCAGGTTTAATGCCACCCCAGAGGAGGACAGACATCACCACTAGCCCTAGAGGCCGGCAGGTTTAATGCCACCCCAGAGGAGGACAGACATCACCACTAGTCCTAGAGGCCGGCAGGTTTAATGCCACCCCAGAGGAGGACAGACATCACCACTAGCCCTAGAGGCCGGCAGGTTTAATGCCACCTAGAAGAGGACAGACATCACCACTAGTCCTAGAGGCCGGCAGGTTTAATGCCACACCAGAGGAGGACAGACATCACCACTAGTCCTAGAGGCCGGCAGGTTTAATGCCACCTAGAGGAGGACAGACATCACCACTAGTCCTAGAGGCCGGCAGGTTTAATGCCACCTAGAGGAGAACAGACATCACCACTAGTCCTAGAGGCCGGCAGGTTTAATGCCACCCCAGAGGAGGACAGACATCACCACTAGTCCTAGAGGCCGGCAGGTTTAATGCCACCCCAGAGGAGGACAGACATCACCACTAGTCCTAGAGGCCGGCAGGTTTAATGCCACCTAGAGGAGGACAGACATCACCACTAGTCCTAGAGGCCGGCAGGTTTAATGCCACCTAGAGGAGGACAGACATCACCACTAGTCCTAGAGGCCGGCAGGTTTAATGCCACCTAGAGGACAGACATCACCACTAGTCCTAGAGGCCGGCAGGTTTAATGCCACCTAGAGGAGGACAGACATCACCACTAGTCCTAGAGGCCGGCAGGTTTAATGCCACCTAGAGGAGGACAGACATCACCACTAGTCCTAGAGACCAGCAGGTCTAATGCCACCCCAGAGGAGGACAGACATCACCACTAGTCCTAGAGACCGGCAGGTTTAATGCCACCTAGAGGAGGACAGACATCACCACTAGTCCTAGAGACCAGCAGGTCTAATGCCACCCCAGAGGAGGACAGACATCACCACTAGTCCTAGAGACCGGCAGGTCTAATGCCACCCCAGAGGAGGACAGACTTTGTTTGGTGTGTGAATTAGAGGTGAAATTGAGAATGAAGTTCACTTTTTTCCTACTATTCTGTTTACGAGGACGTAAGGGAAGTACTTTTTAGTAGAATATTCTCAATTTATGTAGATTTTCTTGAGCAGAATGAATATGCCCCACTGTTGTCTTGGACATCTTGACCTGTGTGTACTTGTTGGGCCAACTTCTCCAGTGTTCTCCAAAGTTTAGCCTGCTGTTTGTGGTGAGACAGAGAGTAAAACCGTGACCTGTTCAAGTAGACGTAGAATCCACCTTTGTGGAAAGTGCTTTTATTATCTCTCACTCGTATTTTTCAGAAATGCTCACTCTATGTATCTCTGTGGTTTCTTGCTCTAGGGGTCATGAATGTTCACAGTAAATGTTATTGCAAGGATAAAATCACACATACCTGTGACTCACCATCCAGTACATTTGGTATGTAAAGATTGTGACTGTTGACCACCAATTATATATATATATATATATTGTCTGTAACTTCCATCGTACATTTTGCTCTGGTAATCCACTGGAAATCCACCCCTCTGGTGGGATCAAGATAATCCAGTTTTTGCGATCAAACTGATCCCAATCCCGTGTTGTTGGTTTGAACTACCCGTTTTGAAGATTTGATCCAGATTAAAGCTTGGATTTGATTTCCTGATCTGATTGGATATCAAAGTGATCCTAATCCTGTTTTTTGGTTTTCAACTACCCAATATCCAAATCTGATCCGATCAGATAGGGATTAAAAATGTTGAACTACTGGGTCCTGTACATTGCATACTACTATTGCACTTTACTGTTACATTTGCCCTCTGGTTGGGATGCCAGACTTCTTTTGGTTGTACATTTGAATCTAATCTTGTCCACGTGACCAAACCTCATGTTGAAAAGGATGCAAAACTCCTCTCAAAGCCACACGACAGGAAGACGACCGTCGGCAGGAAGAAGACGTATCAACTGTTAGCGGCAACAGAAGCCGCCACCTCTCTGACGAAGAGCAGCGTCACCCTCTTCTTGTTCTCAACGTTGGTGCCTTTCATTCAAAATCGCGACGTCGCTTGTTTGTCTTTCGACCTGAGTCTCCTCTGTGTTGAGACCCCTGCCAGGGTACCAGGATGTCCCACCTGTTCACTGAGACATCATGGTGAGTTTGATTGATTGATTGATTGATTGATTGATTGATTGATTGATTGATTGAAAATGTTATTAACAGATTGCAGAATGGGTACAATACAGTACGACTCAATATGCACAATTGGAGGAGGAACCTTCAGCTGATTTCATCTGAGAGGTTATGAATTCTGAATTCAAAAAGAAACACTGTAACTGGCGGGGAAAACCAAGGCTATGATTATTATTATGATTATTACAACCTAATACCCCATACTCTTTTATCGTGCATGTATTGATTAATTTACAATAGGGACAGTACATATTGATGAATATATTCATGTTAATATGTCAGATTATAGCCAGAGGCAAATTTCCATCTGTAGTTCCTTTGCAGGTTGACGCTAACAGATCAGACAAATTACAAATGTAGGCCTACATGAATTTCATAACCACAAGAACAGACAACAGTACATGTACAAGTTACTAAACTACACAAACCCCATAACCACAAGAACAAGATATTCCTTTACTGATCCCCTTGGGGAAATCCAGGCATTATAGCAGCATGGGGGAGGGGGGAGGGGAGGTGCAGGTAGTAAAAAAGCAGTGTAAACAATATAACAAACCAATAGAATTAACTCTGGACATGTGCATATGGGCAACAAGGTGCGAGATGAGGGTATGTATGCCCTCTCAGTTATATTTGCCCTACAATAAATAGTTACAATATATAATCTAGTAATCCAATCATCTGAATCTAATCTAAACAAAGCTAAAATGCTAAATATATGCAATATATAATCTAATAATCCAATCATCTAAATATAATCTAATATATAATCTAAAAATGCTAAATGCAAAATATTATGATCTGATGAAGTATACAGTATTCACAGAAGGTAGTATATTGTCCTTTTAGGTTCCTACTAGTAGTTGGATGTCTGGCAGCAGTCCCTGCCGCTGTCTGTGGAGCCTGATGGCCGCTGGTATGAAGGACTGGCCGGTGTAGAAGTTACTAAACTACACAAACTTCCTAACCACAAGAACAGACAACAGTAGCCTACATGTACAGGTTACTAAATGTACAAGTTACTAAACTACACAAACGTATTAATCACAAGAACAGACAACAGAAGCCTACATGTACAGGTTACTAAATGTACAAGTTACTAAACTACACAAACGTATTAACCACAAGAACAGACAACAGTAGCCTACATGTACAGGTTACTAAATGTACAAGTTACTAAACTACACAAACGTATTAATCACAAGAACAGACAACAGAAGCCTACAGTACAGGTTACTAAATGTACAAGTTACTAAACTACTCAAACGTATTAATCACAAGAACAGACAACAGAAGCCTACATGTACAGGTTACTAAACTACACAAACATCATAACCACAATAACAGACAACAGTACTACATGTACAAGTTACTAAACTGCACAAACTTCACAACCATAAAAACAGACAATAGATGAAACAGACAGACAATTATATAATATGTGTTACGTGGCAACAAACCAGGAAATAGGACAACTATAAGTTTAAAGTGCTTTATGTACCAAGTGTTAAAGTGACATGGTGCTTGTGACAAAGTGCTAATGTGCTCATTTTATTGCACTTGAATTGTAAAGTGCTGGAATAGAATAATTGCACGCTGTTAACCCTTTCACTGCCGCACTACCAAAACGGTTAACCCTTTCACTGCGACAACACACAGAAGGTTAACCCTTTCACTGCCACACGACAGCCGGTTAACCCTTTCACTGCCACACAACAGAAGGTTAACCCTTTCACTGCCACACAACAGAAGGTTAACCCTTTACTATATCACACAACCGACGGTCGCCGGGTTAACTGTAGATTAGCACGTTGCCTTTTTGCACAGAATGTCAGTATTGCACAAACTACTGCACCAGATAAGCATACTGACAAGTATATATTTAACATATAATATAACTGATAGGGCACACAGACCCTCATCTGCACCTTTTGTTTGTACTGTTTAATCTTTTTCATATTTGTATATTCAGAGTTAATTATATAGTTTACACTGTTTATCTTTCTCATATTTTTATATTCAAGAGTTAATTATATAGTTTACACTGTTTAGCTTTCTCATATTTTTATATTCAGAGTTAATTATATTGCTTACTTACACTCTTTAGTATTGTCATATTTTTATATTCAGAGTTCATTATATTGCTTACACTGTTTATCTTTCTCATATTTCTATATTCAAAGTTAATTATATTGTTATCTTATCTTAACTGCAGATTGCACGTTGTCCTTTTTACACAAAATGTCAGTATAGCGTGAGCGACAGTATTTATCCTGACAAGATGACTGACCTCGGCGTCTTATCCATGTTACCAAGAGTCTGCCTGGCTCCTGTTGCCGCTTTGACCCGTGTAGATGTTGATCGCGGTAAAAGGTTTCCCATCTATTTGTGTCGTGCGTTGACCTTTTGACCCCTCAACCACGTTCGGGCTCTTCTTTGCGTCGCACTACGGAAGTACCTCGACCTCAACCATCACACGAGACGTTTGCGCCTCAAGGGGAAACTTAGAATCTTTATTTAACCTTCATACCAGGCAGTTCAATTAAGAATCTTTATTTAACCTTCATACCAGGCAGCTCAATTAAGAATCTTTATTTAACCTTCATACCAGGCAGTTCAATTAAGAATCTTTATTTAACCTTCATACCAGGCAGCTCAATTAAGAATCTTTATTTAACCTTAATTTAACCAGGCAGGTCAATTAATAATCTTTATTTAACCTTCATTTAACCAGGCAGGTCAATTAATAATCTTTATTTAACCTTCATTTAACCAGGCAGGTCAATTAAGAATCTTTATTTAACCTTCATTTAACCAGGCAGGTCAATTAATAATCTTTATTTAACCTTCATTTAACCAGGCAGGTCAATTAAGAATCGACTGCATTCTGGTAAATGGTGCATTTATATAGCAGCTTTTATCCAAAGAGCTTTACAACGTATGCCTCACATTCACCCGTTCACTCACACATTCACACATTTACTCATCAGTTTGATTACCACCCCCCCCCCCCCCCCCATCCCGTTTCTATGGTAACGTTGTGGTTTTTTAAAAGCATATCCGTGACCTGAATGTTGCTGGCTGTGGTTTAGGCGGCTTGGCGCTGCCGCTTTAACACTCTACTGCTGATGCGTGTCACACGTCAAGAATAGCGCGCCGAGGTTTGGTTTTTAGGTGATACACTTGAGTCAGTTTCCGCGCAGAGATCTAATGGGGGCGTTGAACAAATCAGACAGGAATGCTTTTCTTCTCTGTCTCTGAAAACCACAATGGATCACTTCCTTTTACATTTAATGAGAACCAAATAATACACCTTGAGTATACTGCACCTTGTGTACACTGGTTGATGATTGATTGATTTTTATTGTGGAGTAAAAGACAGCATCCAAGGGATTAAAAACATGAGAAAGTGCAAGCACTTATTTCCATCATGGTCCCTGATTTTGTATTGTTCACTTTTACTCATACTCATAGTACAGTATATATTTAGATTCAAATTCTTTATTGCCTATATTTATTGTAACGTATAATATAACCAACCCTCAAATGTTTAGCTTCCGTTTTCTTTAGACTCTTCATGAATAGACCTTGAGGTCCTCAGAGGAAGACGTGTTTGGATAAATGGCCCTGTCCCCTGCAATCTTGTCTGGACCAATCACATCTTCCTTTCAGACCGTCATCACATTGACCCTCTGACCTCTGTGTGATCTAAATATCTTGAGTATTGACTGAAAAGGGGGACAGTAGAGGCCATCTAGTGAAGATGTCTTTTTTGCCTGAAGATCTGCATTTTGCTTGTAAACTCGGCAAGGTTCTGAGGACAGGAATATCCCTGGACGGGAATCAACGCACGTCTTCATGGAGAGAAAGAGCCATTATGACTCTATCCTTGGACCGCAGCAAGCACATCACAAGGCAGGCAGACTGTTACGTAGACCTCCAGTCTACACCCTGCTGTCTCTCTGCGAAAGGGGAAGTAACAGGTAAAAGTAATTTCTCTTCCTGTGAGCAGCGGCTCTTTGTGTCTGACAGATGTACTTAAATGTGGTTGTCTTCTTAACCCAACAATTATCTAATTCCACCATAAAATACACGTAACATAAAGTTTCACATGAATAAACAAACGTCCATGGGTGCCACGTTAAAAGTATAATGTCGCATCCATTAACTCGGGTTTCTCAGGAGACTTATCTGTCTTCTTGGCCCAGATGTAGGCTGGATCCACAAGCATCAGCAGCAGCTACAGCGCTTCATTACCAGCCCGTTCCTAGAGGGGGCGCTGTCTCACATGAGGCGGCTGGATCTGCTGAGTGTAGCCGAGGTGGCCAGGGTCCAGGCGGCGGGCCGGCTGCCGGACCAGGTGGACGTGTTCACTGCCGTCCTCACCGGCAAGGACCCTCGAGGCTCCGACGCCCTCCGAGCCTTCGTTGAGAACTCCGACTCCCAGGTGTCCCGGCTCATCACTATGCACAGTAAGAACTCAGACTCCCAGGTGTCCCGGCTCATCACTATGCACAGTAAGAACTCAGACTCCCAGGTGTCCCGGCTCATCACTATGCACAGTAAGAACTCAGACTCCCAGGTGTCCCGGCTCATCACTATGCACAGTAAGAACTCAGACTCCCAGGTGTCCCGGCTCATCACTATGCACAGTAAGAACTCCGACTCCCAGGTGTCCCGGCTCATCACTATGCACAGTAAGAACTCAGACTCCCAGGTGTCCCGGCTCATCACTATGCACAGTAAGAACTCAGACTCCCAGGTGTCCCGGCTCATCACTATGCACAGTAAGAACTCAGACTCCCAGGTGTCCCGGCTCATCACTATGCACAGTAAGAACTCAGACTCCCAGGTGTCCCGGCTCATCACTATGCACAGTAAGAACTCAGACTCCCAGGTGTCCCGGCTCATCACTATGCACAGTAAGAACTCAGACTCCCAGGTGTCCCGGCTCATCACTATGCACAGTAAGAACTCAGACTCCCAGGTGTCCCGGCTCATCACTATGCACAGTAAGAACTCAGACTCCCAGGTGTCCCGGCTCATCACTATGCACAGTAAGAACTCAGACTCCCAGGTGTCCCGGCTCATCACTATGCACAGTAAGGGGAATCGGAGCGGAATGGTGTTTCTTAACCAGTGACATGTAACAGTGAACAATAGTTCACGCTCTGCAAGTGGTTCAAGCAATTTAATTATTGGACATGAAAGAGTAAAAGGTATTGTAAGTTCTGTGGAAAATTCCTTTCATAGGCCTTTTGTTAACGCCTACCTTCCCCCCTCCTGAACCCTAACACCTCCCCCCCTCCTGAACCCTAACACCTTCCCCCCTCCTGAACCCTAACACCTCCCCCCTCCTGAACCCTAACACCTCCCCCCCTCCTGAACCCTAACACCTCCCCCCTCCTGAACCCTAACACCTCCCCCCCTCCTGAACCCTAACACCTTCCCCCCTCCTGAACCCTAACACCTTCCCCCCTCCTGAACCCTAACACCTTCCCTCCTGCCTGAACCCTAACACCCCCCCCCCCCTCCTGCCTGAACCCTAACACCTCCCCCCTCCTGCCTGTGCCCCTCACCCTCCTTCCTGTCTTCACCCTCTTACCTAGTCATCCCTTCCCCCGCCCCTCCCTTTGTGTGTCAGGTAGGTTATAAGGTGACCTCACAGAAGAGGCGGAGTCCTTGACTCAATTCTCCTGGCCAGAGAACGTCAAGGCCTCTACCAAACTGCTAAACTAATTTGTATTCGATTTACCATGTTTTAGCAAATGCATTTGATCAACCAAGATGATTTGACCACGCGCATTCTTAACCCCTCCGGTTTCCACTCATCACTCATCCCTATCTATGGCCGGATTCTATTGTCTTTTGCAGACGCCATGGTGAATGAGCACAAGGAGGTGCTATTGCAGCGACACGGGCCACACAGAGACAGCCATACAATCAGCCACCCCAGCCTGAACTTCTGCGCTAGAGCCTTGCTCCTGGTCGACGGGCTTTCTGACCTCCAGCAGAAGGAGCACGACATCGTGCAGGTGGAAGCAACCCGAGGGACGGCGAGGAACCACCTCCGACAGCTGGGTGTAAGCAAACTCCTGGAGCCCCTGACTCGGGCCGGCCCGCCTCCCAGGGTCTCCCTCACCGTGGGAGTGGCCGGCATAGGCAAGACGACCTTGGTCCACCACTTCGTCCGACAGTGGAGCCGAGGGGCCGTCTGCACGGACGTGAGCTTCGTCTTGCCTTTCGCCTTCTGGGAGCTGAACTCGCTGGAGAAGCTCTCCGCCGAGCGGCTGGTGAAGCTGGCCTTTCCTCATTTGGCAGACCCCGGTCTGGTGCTGAGCGGCTCCTGTCGGACATTGCTGATATTAGACGGCTTGGACGAATTCCGCTGCCCTTTGAACTTCTCGGACGTGGTTCCCTGCACTGACCCCAAGAAAGAAGTGTCTATCGGTGACTTAGTCACCAACATCATACAAGGGAATCTGCTCCCCGAAGCAGCTGTGTGGGTAACCTCCAGGCCAGCGGTGGCTTCAGTCATCCCCGGAGGACTGGTTGACAGGGTGACTGAAATCCCAGGCTTTAGCCCCAAGGACATCCGGTCCTTTCTAGACCACTACTTCTCCGAGATGGATTTCGCTCGCCAAATATGGGCATACTTAGAGTCCAACAAGATGTTAATGGTGATGTGCTACGCGCCATACATCTGCTGGATGGTGGCCGACACTCTGAGGTACATTGTGCAGACCGGCTGCCAGGAAGGCCTTCCGAGGACTTGCACCGAGCTCTACGCCCACTTCTGCTCCATGAAGGCGGGGGCGGGAGAGCCCCGGGGCAGGGAGACCGTGAAGATCGAGCATCTCCACGGGAGCAGCCGGAAGCTGCTGGGCGGTCTGGGAAGGCTGGCGTTCTACGGGCTCCTCAGGCGCAAGTACACCTTCAGCGAGCAGGACTTCAGAGCCTACGGAGTGGATCCAACGTCCGCTCAGAGCGGCCTCGGCGCCGGAGTTCTCGTCCGGGAGGAGTCCGCCGTCTGCCCCGCGTATCGATTCGCCCACCTGACTATACAGGAGTTCCTGGCGGCCACGTTCTACCACGCCTCCTCCAAGCGGGCCATGTTCGACTTGTTCTCCGAGAGCGCCGTGTCGTGGCCCAAGATCGGCTTCCAGAACCACTTCAGGAGCGCCCTGCAGCACTCGCAGCAGGCCGACGGCGGCCACCTGGACGTGTTCGTCCGCTTCCTGACGGGCTTGCTGTGTCCCGTCGGAGCGAGACCCCTCGCGGGGCTTCTGGCCCTCGGGAAAGACGACGGTAGCCATCAGGCGTGGGCGGCGGGGTTCCTGCAGGGCCTGTTGGCCGGCGGCGGGGGCGCCGCGGTGTCGCTGCGCGCCATCAACCTGGCCTACTGCCTGCAGGAGCTGCAGCACACGGAGCTGCAGCGGAGCGTGGAGGAAGACCTGCGTCTCGGCAGCCTGGGGGGGAAGCTGACGCGGGGACACTGCGTCGTCCTGTCCTACCTGCTGCACGTGTCCCCAGAGTGCCGGGAGGAGACCAACCTCAGCGCCTGCCTGAGCTACGCCACTGTTAAATGTCTGCTCCCGCAACTGCTGTACTGCAGCTCTCTGAGGTCAGCTCCTCAGCGAATGGTCTTCACGATATGAGTCAATCATTATGGGATGAACGTACAATCATAGCGATGGCCAAAGAACAAAACCTCCTATCTGAGAAATTCAAATGTGTTGTTTTGAGAAAGTGTTGTTTTTGTATTGTTTTGTTTTGTATTGTTGTATTGTTTTCGTGTTGTTTTCTTGCAGAATGCAATTTTTTAAGATAAGTTAACATAAGATATTCCTTTATTGATCCCCTTAGGGAAATTCAGGCATCATAGCAACATGGGGAAGGGGGGGGGGTACAGGTATGGGCAGGGTAATAGTAGAAGTGTCGGGGCGACAGTGGCTCGGGAGGTTGTGCAGTCGTCTGGTAATCCGGAGGTTCCCGGTTTGATTCCCGCTCCTCTCGGGCAGGGTGTCGAAGTGTCCTTGAGCAAGACACTTAACCCCTAATTTCTCCCGATGAGCAGGTTGGCACCTTGCATGGTTGCCTCCGCCGTCGGTGTGTGAATGTGTGAGTGAATGGGTAAAATGTGAGGAACAAATTGTAAAGCGCTTTGGATAAAAGCACTATATAAATGCAGCCATTTAGTAGAAGACATAAATACAGGCAATACAATTATAGTACAGTAGAAAAGTAAAAATGGGCAGTGTAAACAATATAATTAACTAAAGATACCCAATACAGGGGCGCCCCAGTGGCGAACAACATAGCGCGCTCAGCCGCGACACGGCCGACCCGGGTTCGACTCCCGAACCCGTCGTTATTTGCCGAATGTCTTCCCCCCACTCTGTCTTCCATTCCTCCTCTGTCTCTCTCTACTGGACTGCCCAGTGGCAATCACCGGTTCCTGACAGGCAGCGAGCGAGCGAACTGGAGACGAAATCGCGCGCGACACTGTCCTGATATAACGCGGCGCTTGTCCGAGTGTGTCTGTGTGTGTGTGTGTTACCTGGAAGCACAGGGGCAAAGCAGCCTGCGATTCTCGACCAATAAAAAGTGTTTAGGGGCGGGACTGGGCCGCATAATCGCTCAACTAGAGACACAGCGAGCGAATATTTGAGGGGGGAGCGACATCGCCGCTCAGTTCGCTGTCGCTCGTGGTAGGTCAGGATAGACTGATTGAAACGAATACATTTTAATCATTTTCGCAATCACGCTCGCTCGCGTCGCTCCCTGTCAGGAAGGGGTGATAAAGCGATAAAAACGCCAAAAAAATAAATCTTTAAAAAAAAGATACCCAATACAACACACGTTTTTGGACTATATTACTATATTATGTGTTAACAATACCGACCAGGTATTAGTGCCTCGCAAAGTGCAGATAGGAGGTTTTCCCCCACTTTTCTTTTTTACGCAGATAGGAGGTTTTGTTCTTCGGTCATCTCAGTGGTTGGATTTAAACACAACACTGTCAGATCCAAATGTTAATAGATAGTCACAAAGAAACTGAAATATCTGTCTTTATTCCCAGCATATTTTGTCAACCTTTTCATGTTTCATTTGCAGGCTAGAGAATAACGGTTTTAAAGATGATGTCATGGAATTGCTGGGAAGCTTGCTGAGTGCCAAGGACTGCCACATCCAGAGGCTAAGGTCAGGCACACTAACCTCTTTACAGTTCAAACAGAATAGAGGGAAATTGTTCTGGCTTGCGAGGCATATTATTATTATCTAATATTATATTTATAAATACAATTACAATTTTAAAATAATATTTATTTATAAATACAAATCATAT
Source organism: Notolepis coatsorum (assembly GCF_963971535.1). NCBI lineage: Eukaryota > Metazoa > Chordata > Actinopteri > Aulopiformes > Paralepididae > Notolepis > Notolepis coatsorum. The sequence goes on along the minus strand of NC_140174.1, from coordinate 13,718,039 downwards.
TTTTTGTATTATTATTATTATTATTATTATTATTATTATTATTATTATTATTATTATTATTATTATTATTATTATTATTATTATTATTATTATTATTATTATTATTATTATTATTATATCATAATAACAAGCCAGAAAAATATATGAAATTATGTTAGATCTTAGATCAGGGCTACTTACCGACCCGGCCCCCGGGACCTCTTAACACTTTCAGTGCCAGCAGGGGGCGCACGATTTAGTGCTTGAATGCCCACCATCCACTTCAATGTTAGCGTTAATAACGCCTAATCTATGTTTTAAATTATGGCTATGTGTCTAATCTGCCCGTCGCTTATCAATGACTCGTTTTCCAGTCAACATTGTCGAAGCGGATTGTTTTTTTATCGGTTCATTTTAGTTTTATAGCATTTTGAAAAGCCCTCGTTTTCAAGGAAAATAAAAAGATTCCATAATAAACGCCCTGTACTGGAATATTCTAGAATACACAAAAACATTTAAATTTTTCGACCTATTATGAATCGTTTTCAAATAAACGCTAGATTATCGATAGTATATGTGTACGTATGCACGCTATATAGGCGATCTGAAAAATGTATTCTCTGATTTCCTCAAAGCCATCGCCCACACACACACACACACATAGGGCGAACGCTGAGAGCTCAGCGAATACAACTCTGATTATCCCAAGACTTGTAAAATAGATGTTCTCCAAAAAGATCATTCCAATTCCTGATCGCCATTCCAAAAATCAATCGTTTTTATTGATCCAACGCTACATACTGTAAACAGATATTCCACGCTGTACTTCTGATGGTTCACAATGAATCCGATCGGCTCGGGTTACATGCCTGAGAAGTAAAATGTGGATTCCGGATTCTCATCCATTTTCATTGAGTCCATTCCAAAAGGGCGCTTTTTACGATCTGGGAGACGATAGGGGCGGTTTTTTCACATCTGAGCTCCTGATGGGGCTGGTTTACCAACGGTAGACTCGGTTGATGAAATATGAATTCAGATCACTAATAAAAAAATAACACGCTAATTTTCGTGGTGGGCATTCAGGGGGCGGGCTGATAACACGTGTTATGTCGTTTTGGGCATTCAAAGTGTTAAGGACGATTTGCCTACCGGCACGACGCGCCACTTTGCGAGCATCTAGCGCAGGGGTCAGCAACCTTTTTGACATGGAGTGCCTGTTTGAAATATAGTTGTAACTAGTGTGCCTCAACAATATTCCATGCATCGTAATTTCTTTTTCTCATAATCAGGTATTTTTATGATAATTTTTACATTATTACATCATTATTGTTATTGTTATTATTAACAATATTATTATGATGGTTGTATCAACCCTAAATCTGAGTTGGGGGGGGGGGATGCAATGCAGACAAACAGCTGCATACAGTGCAACCATTTCACTCACATTTGCCCATTCATTTTTGGACACATCACACACCATCGGTGTGTGTACTGAACGTGTGCTGTCATAGCTCCACCTACAGGCCTAATGGAGAACACCAGGATGTGAATGGAGGGTGAATGTGAGGTATATCGTGTAAATACGTTTTGATTGATCGCAAGACTACACTGTAAAAAAATAATAATAATAAGTTACCAGAACTTAAAAATATTGAGTTTAGTTACTGTGCATTAAGGTTTTCAGTTTTCAATCCATAATAAGTTAACAGAAAAATAAGTACACAACCACATTATTTCAACCTAATAAAACTATGTTTATTGTCATTGTTTTGAGAACACAAGTTGACTTGGTAATACTCACATTTTGAGTTAAAAAAATGGCTTTTAACATGTGCAATGTTCAATGAAATAGAAAAATAAATAATAAAATGTGTTGATTAATCCCACTGGTCACAATGGTGACCGTAATAATGTTTTTGTTATAAGGCTCTGCAAATGTTACTGAATGATGTAGCAATGTATTTCCAGCTCAATTGAAATAATAAACAAATAAAGGGTCTCAATTAAATATGTGGTAGTAAAAAGAACCTGTGGGAGGATTTCAACAAGATAAATGTGACAACAGTGCAAAATATTTCACTATAATATTTCAAAGCAAATTTTTTTTTTCTTTTTTTTTTTTTTTTTGTTGCTGCCCCCTGTGCCTATGCAAATGCCCCCGCATGCCTATGCAGGCACGCGTGCCTAGGGTTGCCTACCCCTGATCTAGCGGCTCGGGTCTGCATTTTTTTCATACAATATACATATAATTAAAGCCCTATTTGTTGCCTGTCGATTGCCACCTCAGGATTCAAATGTCCCTGATGACATCACTGGGGGCCATATTCAAGCTATTTTACTCAATAACTAAATTAATGTGTGCAAAACTGTTTGGAGTTTTTGGATGTGTTTCAACTAAGTTTCAAGTTCAAGTTTCAAGTTTGTTTATTATATGTCACAACAAAATACAGAATTAGGGATGTTCGATATTGGCTTTTTTACCGATATCCGATATACCGATATTGTCCAACTCTTAATTTCCGATACCGATATCAACCGATATCGATATATACGGGGTCGTCCCCCCCCCCCCCCCCCAAAAACTTAATAATTTCAGGTAATTAACATTACATATCTCTTGTCGTGGAATTAACACAATATGCATACTTTTGACAATAAATAAAATAAGAATTTGTTCTTACTTGCTTGCCTGGGTAAATAAAGGTTAAATAAATGTAAAAAAATTAAATAATAATGTAATCTTTTTTTTTAAAACCGATACCGATCATTTCCGATATTACATTTTAATGCCAATATCGGCCGATAATATCGGACATCCCTATACAGAATACTTTATACGAAATGCTTATTTCTGAAAGAGCCCCTGAGTGTGCTACATACAGTAAAAGGAAAGTAAGTAAGTAAAAAAAAAAGTTATTAAGAAGTAAGTAAAAGTAAGTAAAGTCAATATACATATATACAATATACAACACAGAGTAAAATGAGTAACAGTGATGTACAATGCAGAAATGAGATGGGGTACAAAAGTTAGGGTAAGGTGCAAATGAGGTATGGATGTAGTGCAAATCTCTTTAATAATAGATAAATATAAAGTGTGTTAAAGTGTCTAAAGTGAGTAAAGTGAGTGGTAATGTGAGTGTTTGTTTAAAGTGAGTGTGTACATGTGTGTGCAGTGAGTGTAGATGATAGATGATGGCGCCATCTTGTGTAGATGATGGGTTGTTACATAGTGTCATTTTCATTGTCATTGAGCATCCTGATGGCCTGGGGATGGTGTGTGAGATTATGTGCAAAATAAATCAGCATTTTGCATCTCATACTTTTTTTAAGTAATACTTTTAAACTCACTCTGGGCAGGTGAACTCACTCTTGCTCACTCCTCTGAGGTTGCCTACCGCAGCTTTAAGCGGAACCATGTGAACGCCTCCTCTTTCCCTCCAGTCTGGCAGAGAACAACATCAGCAACAAAGGAGCCAAAGCCCTCAGCCGAGCCCTCTTGGTTAACAGGACTTTAACCACACTGGAGTGAGTGACACCTGTTTCATCCTATGACAACGCACAACTGAATTAAAAGTGCTGTACGTGGTATTTCTTTTATTAAAATAAGTGTTAATTAAGTAGCTCTACATTCCGACAGACATCACTGATACTGGTGTTGTCAGTAACACGGGTCTCCCAGTCCCTCCACTCTGCAGTAAACACAAAATGCATGTTCTGGTATCCCTTCCCACTTTATCCAATCAGGAGAGAGAACCCTAGATATTTAAACTTATTTCAAGAAGTCTTACAGAGCCAAATTTGCTGGCCGATTTTTTTTACTTGTTTCAAGCACATACAGTATTTGCTTAAAAGTCGTTTTATTTTCTTATTCTTATCAGACAATTTGGATAAAGTGGGAACTGGATACCAGAAAATGTATTTCCTGTTTACTGCAGAGCGGAGGGACTGAGAGACCCATGTTACTGACCAGACACTCTGTATCAGTGATGGCTGTTTACTGCAGAGCGGAGGGACTGGGAGACCCATGTTACTGACCAGACACTCTCAATCAATCAATCAATCAATCAATCAGATTTATTTATATAGTACATTTAACATGACACGTGTCAACCAAAGTGCTGTACAGAGGGTAGATACATACATATTGACAACAATCACACTCCGTTTTATGGGAGGGCACACAGGCAAGCACACAGGAAAACGGGGCATGAGTCAGTGAACGGGAAAGGCTAGTAGGTAGAAGTGGGTTTTGAGCCTAGATTTGAAGGCATCTATGAGGGGGCAAGCCTAATGGAGGTGGGGATGCTGTTCCACAGTTCAGGGGCTGCTGCGACAGCAAAGGCACGGCCCCCCCTGAGCTTGAGGTTAGATCTTCGGACTGTCAGGAGCCTCTGATCGGCTGACCTGAGGGACCTGGTGTTGGAATAGGGGGATAGTAGGTCTGAGATGTAGGAGGGGGGGTGACCATTAAGGGCTTTAAAAACAAATAGGAGAACCTTCAAATCTATCCTGTAGCGTACTGGAAGCCAATGAAGGGAGGCAAGGACAGGGGTGATGTGGTCTCTCTTGTGGGTTCCGGTCAACAGTCTGGCAGCGGCGTTTTGTACCAGTTGTAAGCGGGACAGGGAAGACTGGTTAATGCCTATATAGAGGGAGTTGCAGTAGTCTAATCTAGATGAAATGAAAGCGTGGATGACTCTCTGAAGGTCTGCAGGGGAGAGAAGGGCTTTGAGTTTGGCAATGGTGCGTAGTTGGAAAAAACATGCCTTTACCACTGAGTTCACTTGTCTGTCGAATTTAAATTGTGGATCAAAAATGACCTAGGTTCTTGACATAAGGCTTGACCAGGGAGGACAGGTTGCCAAGACTGTTGGTAAGGGTGGTGAAAGCGTTTGGGGGACCGAAGAGGATTATTTCGCATTTGTTTTGATTTAGTTGTAGAATGTTTTGTGCCATCCAACATTTAACGTCATCCAGGCAGGACATGAGACTGTTAAGTAGAGACTGGTTGTTAGGTTTCAGGGAAACGTAAAGCTGTGTGTCGTCAGCATAACAGTGAAAAGAGATGTTGTGCTTCTGAATGATTGGACCAAGGACTGAATGATTGGACTCTATATCAGTGATGGCTGTTTACTGCAGAGGGACTGGGAGACCCATGTTACTGACCAGACACTCTATATCAGTGATGGCTGTCAGAATGTAGAGCTATTATCTTAACACCTAGACCACTTATTAATTATATATTTCTTTATAAATACCACTTATACAGCACCTTTAACTGAATTTCCATTTTCATGTATGGTTTTGTGCCTTTATTTTAAGTGAGAACATCAGAACATCATTCTGCAGTTCAGAATCATCTTTATTTTAAGTGAGAACATCAGAACACCATTCTGCATTTCAGAATCCTCTTGACCAGTGGCGGACTCAGGCTGTTTGAAGGGCAGGGGCGAAAGAAGAAAAAAAAGGCACCTACTGCACAACATGGGACCCCATCAGTAAGCAAAAAGCTATGATGCGTCATGTATGATGAAATAGTCTTCATCCTTGATTAAGATTAACATTAGAATAACATAGACAATCCAGATTAATAGTATAACCACACCTCTATGATAAAAACACACAGGGAACAATACACCTTTAAAATTTGTATTTCATAAAACAGTTTAACAGTTAAAGTTAATTCGAGTGCCATGGGGCTTCTTCCTTTCTCTCTCCTCCCCTTCTCTCATGTCCTCTCCTCCTGTACTCCCCCTCTCCTCTCATTCTCTCCTCCTGTCCTCTCCTCCCCTTCTCTCCTCCTATACTCCCCTACTCTCCTCCTGCACTCCCCTTCTCTCCTCCTATACTCCCCTTCTCTCCTCCTGTACTCCCCTTCTCTCCTCCTGTCCACTCCTTCTCTCCTCCTGTCCTCTCCTCTCCTTCTCTCCTCCTGTCCTCTCCTTCTCTCCCTCTCTTTCTCTCCCTCCCCCTCCCTATCTTCCCCATTCTCTCCATTAAACTTACTATATTGTACCACCTGACTCCTCCCTCCTGCCATCCTCTGTCCTCTCCTCTATCACCTCTAATGAAAATATGTTGGTTATTTTCATGGACAGATTTGTATGTGCTGGCTCTCCATTGCTGCAATGGAAGGGAGATGGGGGTGGGGGAGTCATAGCAGAATTCGTCTTTTGGTCCTCTGTTTATATTATGTCAATGACCTCATTATGATCAATTGGGATATCCCTCTCAATTGAAAGCAGCATAAGATCAGAGAGCCTTTTTTCCCCACATCGGTTTCTGAGCTGGGTTTTGATCAGCTTCAGTTTAGAGAATGATCGCTCTACTGAAGCAGTTGTCACTGGTATTGTAGCATATGTTTTGAGGAGCATGGTTATATTTGGGAAAACAGATTCCACATCATTGTCTTTAAGGCACTTAAGCGTAGCTTTGACCATGTTGGATGGGAGAGCATATGAAGAGTGGAATACCTTGAGTTCGGTGACAACATTCTCTTCCTCTACATCATAAAACTGGCACACATCTCTGACAGATACAGCAGCTGTGTCGTTTGTCATGCCCTTCCAGTGACTTGAGATGGTAAGGCAGTGAAGACCTGATAGGATTGACCCAGTAGGCGTGTCATCCTTCCCTTTGAATCTTCGGTGTAGCTCATGGGAGAGTATGTCAAGAAAGGTAAAGAACACCTTTCCCCAGTAGTGCTCCTCCAAGTCTTGGACTTGGTAGTCCTCTGTAGCAGATTGAGACCTATACCTGTACCTTTGAGGTACCTTCCTGCGTCTTGTTTGTCCAGGTATTTCTTCTGGCACCTCAATGCCTGCTGCCTCTGCTTGCCCTTTTGCTTTTGAGAAAAGGACCTTGAACTCCTCATCCTTCCTCATTGCTTTCACTCTTTGTATGACTCCCTCCACAATGGTGTATGATGCTGACAAGTCAAGGTCTTTTCTCTGAAGTGAGGCAGATGCGATGGCAGTCTCATTGAAGACAGGTGTGGCAATCTCCATGCATAGCATAAATTCAAAATCTATGCTACGCAAGAGCATCCGGGCATCACCTGCTGCAGAGTCTGGTGGATCACTATCAGCCATGTTCTGAAGCAGCTTCACCACAGCAGAAAGGACCTTCTTCAGGGATCTCAGAGCATCTTCTCTACACGCCCACCGTGTGTCAGACAGCCTTTTCAGTTCACAGAGTCTTTGGCCAGGGTACATGGTCTGTTGCATTTTCACAAACGCAGCGTCACGTTTTGGAGATCTGGATATGAAAGTGTACAAATTTTCAACTAAATTGAAAAACCGAACAAAATGCTGGCTTGATTTGGCATTCTCCACCAAGACCAGGTTGAGACAGTGGGCATGGCAGTGCACGTATAAAGCTTTCTCATTGTGGCTCTGAATTTGCGACTGCAGACCGTTGTAGCTTCCGCTCATATTTGCGGCTCCATCGTAGCCTTGGCCCCTGATGTCTTCCACTTTTAATCCATTCTCCTCAAGGAATGTCATCACAACATTCTCCAATTCTTTTGCTGTTGTTCCACTCACATCACAAACTTGTAAAAATCTCTCCTTGATTTCCATCTGATGGACAAAGCGAACAACAAAGGACACTTGTTCGACATGAGAAACATCAGTTGTCTCATCCAAGAGAATGGAGAATATTTTGGAATCTTCCATTTCTTTGAGAATTACTCTTCTGACATAGGTGGCAAGGGCACTGATTGTCATTCTGTGTCTTGTAGGACAACAGTGATGTCTGTGGTTTTTTCTGTTGAGACTGGATGTGATTGATTTGATCAAGGTGCATTTTGATGGTGGAGTCATCATATTTTGCAAGTAGCTGTACAAGTTCAAGGAAATTCCCTTTGTTCAAAGATGTACCACTTTCATCATGACCCCTGAACGCCCCATCTTGCCGTGCTAGATACAATGTGATGTCTACCACTCTTGTCATTAGCTCCCTGTTTCTTTGTCGTTCCTGTTTTCTTTTGGCTTGGCCTTCTACGTCTGCCCTCCTGAAAGCCTCTTTCAGTGGTCTCTGTTTGAAGTTGCTCCATCTTACCATGCTTACCATATGTGCTTCTGTTTGTGTATGCTCCTTAATTTTCTCTGAGCCTTTTCTCCAATTGTTAACTCCCCCTGTTCTCCAAGCTGCTTTATTATCATATTTTCTCTCTTTCAAGAAAAGTCGGCAACCAAAACAAAACATAGAATCACTTTCCATAGAATATTCTAGCCAGTGATTATCTTGATACCACTCCCTGTGGAATGAACACCCCTCTGTCTTTGGATAAGTTAGAACTGGTTAACAAGGTCCAATAGAGCAACAAAACTCAACAAATCTATCAGAGTGGTGGTCTATGCTGTGCTTCTGAACATGGGCTGGATCAGTGGGATATTTTAATGGCAACAGGAGAGCATTCAAGTTATTTGTTGTTGTGTCACCATCATTTCTCTCCATAGCATTATCAGCATTCTCTCTTTCCTCAACTTCTTCATCGTTTCTCTCCATACAATCATCTGCATTTTCTCCTTCCTCCACTTCTTCACCATCTCTCTCCATAGCATTATCTGCATTCTCTCTTTCCTCCACTTCTTCATCGTTTCTCTCCATACAATCATCTGCATTTTCTCCTTCCTCCACTTCTTCACCATCTCTCTCCATAGCATTATCTGCATTCTCTCTTTCCTCCACTTCTTCATCGTTTCTCTCCATACAATCATCTGCATTTTCTCCTTCCTCCACTTCTTCACCATCTCTCTCCATAGCATTATCTGCATTCTCTCTTTCCTCCACTTCTTCATCGTTTCTCTCCATACAATCATCTGCATTGTCTCCTTCCTCCACTTCTTCACCATTTCCCTTGTGAATATCTCCATCTTCATTGTCTGTACTGTCTTTATCTAAGGTGGAGCAAATAATATTAGTTTTATAATAGTAATATAATTGTACTGTATATAATATTTGTAGTGTAGCCTACAATGTTATAATTGTATTATAAAATAATATGTCATATAGCACATACCACTAGCCTTCTTGCCTTGATTGGAATAAAAACGGTCTATGGTTGGTCAATTTAAATGTTTAAGACATGTTTTTCTGTCCAAAATAAGCATTATTGACCATGTTAGCACCAGATTCTAATTCTTCGCCACTCAAAAGGGCACTTAAGCGTGCGTTTTTCGACCGTGGGGGCACCAATAGGGCACATCCTCTAATTTCTTTCACTCAAAAGGGCACTTAAGCGCACATTTTTCAACCGTGGGGGCACCAATAGAGTACATCCTCTAATTTCTTTAACTCAAAAGGGCACTTTTGCGCGCGTTTTTCAACCGTGGGGGCACCAATAGGGCACATCCTCTAATTTCTTTCACTCAAAAGGGCACTTAAGCGCACATTTTTCAACCGTGGGGGCACCAATAGAGTACATCCTCTAATTTCTTTAACTCAAAAGGGCACTTTTGCGCGCGTTTTTCAACCGTGGGGGCACCAATAGGGCACATCCTCTAATTTCTTTCACTCAAAAGGGCACTTAAGCGTGTGTTTTTCGACCGTGGGGGCACCAATAGGGCACATCCTCTAATTTCTTTCACTCAAAAGGGCACTTTAGTGCACGTTTTTCAACCGTGGGGGCACCAATAGAGCACATCCTCTAATTTCTTTCACTCAAAAGGGCACTTAAGCGCGCGTTTTTCGACCGTGGGGGCACCAGGGGGCGCCCCCCCTGCCCCCCCCCACCCCTGAGTCCGCCAGTGCTCTTGACTGTTTCACAGCAGGGAAGCTGCTCTTGTCTGTATACCGGTTGGTGAAGATGACTATAATTCAATACAGCTCAGTGCATCCCATTGGTCAGAATGCCATAATAACACAGACTTTCTTTTTCAGTCAAATGAGTTACCAAGTGCCATTCACAATTTGTGGTTACATAACGCCTCGTTCCCAACCCCCTGAGTTGTTCTGTGCTCCATTCAACTAGAGGAGAATAAAACAATGTATGCCTCAGTCTCCGTAGCAACAGCATTGGTTGTAAAGGGGCCAGGTTCCTGGCAGAGGCCCTCAAGATGAACCAATCCCTGGTCTCCATCAAGTGAGTGTAAATCCTTATTATCAACCCATTCATGTCGGATGCTCTGTGCGCAAAGGGTTGGGAATCTTGGATTCACATCCACTTCAATCAATTCAACATGTTATCAGGAAGTTGTTGATGTCTCTCACCTTCTGCGACAGCTTCCAGAATAACTGCATCAAGGAGGAGGGCGCTGGAGCTCTGGCAGACGTGCTACTGTACAACCGCAAGCTGGTCTCTCTGAAGTAAGAGCAGCACTGATACATTATATTATATTATATTAGATTATATTAGATTAGATTAGATTAGATTAGATTAGATTAGATTAGATTAGAGCTCTGGCAGACGTGCTACTGTACAACCGCAAACTGGTCTCTCTGAAGTAAGAGCTGGGCAGCCAATCAGCGACCAACAACACTGATACACGATTAGATTACATTAGATTCAAATGTATTGTCATCATGCAGCACGAGCACAGTACAACAAAAATAAGTTTGTCATCCAACCAGAGTGCAAATGTAACAGTAAAGTGCAACAGTAATATACAATGCACAGGTGATTAAACTTGGTATACAATATATAAATGAGTACTACTGAGTAATAGTGCTAATCAGATATATGTACAGAGTTGTAGTATTAACATGTACAGTGATACAGGTATGAAGACACTGTGGTAAGTCATACTGGCCAGCAGCGTAACTAGTAAGAGTAGGTAAGGTGTTAGGGTTTGTAACCGACCTCAAGCGCAACGGCACAGAGAGAGTTGTTTCAGAGTTAGCCAAAGCAAGGGCGTATTTATTTTCAGAGTTACAAGATTGAATTAAGTTGAGCAACCGAACAAACGGGGAATCTGGCATGAGAAGATTGTTGCGGCTCTGCAGATTCTCCCAGTAGGTGGTGGTGAGGAATTAGCTTGTGACGTCTGAAGCCGCTCTGCAGATCCTCCCAGCTTTCACTCCCGGTGGAAACGGAGAGAGAGAGAAATCTGAGTTAGCCCAGCGCACAACAGAAACAGAGAGGTGACTGATCCAATAAATATCCAAGTGACTTGATCTTCGGTGTTCCACACACAGTTAGCAGAGTCCAGAGAAAAAACAATACGGTAATCCAAAGTGTAAATCCAACACAAAAAATAGGTGAGAACAGTATAAACAAAAACGGGATCCCTTCGGTGTTTCACAAACACACAAAAAACTGGTGATCCAAAAAGAACTGTTTCCAAAAACTCACTAGAGCGCAACGCGTAAAGCGGGCAGATAACGAGGCGCAGCTCCGAACGGGAAATCAGGTTCTCCACAGGGATTCTTCACGAAAGTCCTGGAGAGCAACAGACAGGGAACAGCGACGGGGAAGAGAGGCAAATGCAGGAATATTCAAAACGATCCAACATCGATAGTGGGGGGATCAGAGTATATAAAGCCACAGGGCGCTGATTACAAGCTGTGACAGCTGCGGGATGAAATTGATACTTGCTCCAGAAGCGTGTGTTGGGGAAAGCACCAATCAACACGGCACCAGGGATTCACATTTTTTTACGGCTGTGGGTAGGGCGTTCCACCTTGTTGTGGCATAATTGCGAAACGTGTTTAGTCCCTTGTTTGAGCCGAATCTGGGTTTAACATGATTTGTGGAACTCCCTCTGGTGTTGAGGTCGTGGTATTCACCTCACCTCCGCTCAACTTACCTCCTCACTAACCGTGTGGCTTTGTAGTGTGTGGGTCTGGGTGTGTGCACGTGAGATGTGGGTGGACTAATGATGCGCAGGTGTGTTCTGTCGGTACTAATCAGCTACCTAATTGACTCTACTCCTTCCGTGGCAAAAGGATCTCCCATCCTTCACATATATCCATGGGAGGGGGGGTGAGATCTGCCACAAATAGAGTGTACATGTACTGTACGTCTGTGTGTGTGTGTGTGTTCATTCTCTTACCTGTTGTGTGCTGCTTCAGTGTGCGGAAGAACTCGGTGGGAGCGGACGGGGCCAGGAGGATCGCTGAAGCGCTGAAGACCAACCGCACGCTGACAGAGTTGATGTAATGATTATATCATCTTCAGTACCATACACTAATGTAATATTATATATCATGAATACACCTTGTTGAAGTGGATGACATCATACACTAATGTAATATTATATATCATGAATACACCTTGTTGAAGTGGATGACATCATACACTAATGTAATATTATATATCATGAATACACCTTGTTGAAGTGGATGACATCATACACTAATGTAATATTATATATCATGAATACACCTTGTTGAAGTGGATGACATCATACACTAATGTAATATTATATATCATGAATACACATTGTTGAAGTGTATGACATCATACACTAATGTGATATTATATATCATGAATACACCTTGTTGAAGTGGATGACATCATACACTAATGTGATATTATATATCATGAATACACCTTGTTGAAGTGGATGACACCATACACACTAATGTAATATTATATATCATGAATACACCTTGTTGAAGTGTATGACACCATACACTAATGTAATATTATATATCATGAATACACCTTGTTGAAGTGGATGACACCATACACTAATGTGATATTATATATCATGAATACACCTTGTTGAAGTGGATGACATCATACACTAATGTAATATTATATATCATTAATACACCTTGCTGAAGTGGATGACATCATACACTAATGTAATATTATATATCATGAATACACCTTGTTGAAGTGTATGACATCATACACTAATGTAATATTATATATCATGAATACACCTTGTTGAAGTGGATGACATCATACACTAATGTAATATTATCATTAATACACCTTGTTGAAGTGTATGACATCATACACTAATGTAATATTATATATCATGAATACACCTTGTTGAAGTGGATGACATCATACACTAATGTAATATTATATATCATGAATACACCTTGTTGAAGTGGATGACATCATACACTAATGTAATATTATATATCATGAATACACCTTGTTGAAGTGGATGACATCATACACTAATGTAATATTATCATTAATACACCTTGTTGAAGTGGATGACATCATACACTAATGTAATATTATATATCATGAATACACCTTGCTGAAGTGGATGACATCATACACTAATGTAATATTATATATCATTAATACACCTTGTTGAAGTGGATGACATCATACACTAATGTAATATTATCATTAATACACCTTGTTGAAGTGTATGACATCATACACTAATGTAATATTATCATTAATACACCTTGTTGAAGTGTATGACATCATACACTAATGTAATATTATATATCATGAATACACCTTGTTGAAGTGGATGACATCATACACTAATGTAATATTATCATTAATACACCTTGTTGAAGTGGATGACACCATACACTAATGTAATATTATCATTAATACACCTTGTTGAAGTGTATGACATCATACACTAATGTAATATATTATATATCATTAATACACATTGTTGAAGTGTATGACATCATACACTAATGTAATATTATATATCATTAATACACCTTGTTGAAGTGAATGACATCATACACTAATGTAATATTATCATTAATACACCTTGTTGAAGTGGATGACACCATACACTAATGTAATATTATCATTAATACACCTTGTTGAAGTGTATGACATCATACACTAATGTAATATTATATATCATTAATACACATTGTTGAAGTGTATGACATCATACACTAATGTAATATTATATATCATTAATACACCTTGATGAAGTGGATGACACCATACACTAATAATAATAATAATAATAATATAATAATACACTTTATTTGTATAGCACCTTTCATACAGAAACTGCAGCTCAAAGTGCTTCACAACAGAAAAAAGACAGGCATAAAATGAGCACATAAAGTGCAGACATATAAAATCAGTTTTTCACATTAGGATCTAACATCCCAACAGGCCACCTTGTTTATGGTAGTGGTATAGTGCAGTGCAATAAAGTTGTAGAATAGAATAGATTAAAAAATATATATATTTTACAGTGCAATAAAATAGTTCTGGATTACTGTTCAACAGGTCAAAGTCGTCTTTACCTTCTCTGTTTGGTATCCACAGTTTAAAACTTGACAGCCTTCCCTCCTGTTTTATACCCACTTTGACCCTTTGAACCTCCCACCCAGGGCAAACCTCCCTCTCAGGGTGCAGTTCCCTCTCTCAGGGTGCAGTTCTAGGCCTGGGTCCTACACAGTTTTAAAGCCTGACAGTCTCTTGTTTGATACCCACACAGTTTAATACCTGACAGTTTTGAACCTGTAATAAAAAGCAATAGACAGAGTAAAATAATACAGTGCAATAATAGAATAGTAGAATAGAATAGATAGTAAAATTATGCAATGAATGAAAAGACGAGAGGTAGGCAGGTGAGCATAATAATAATAACTAGACAATTCCGCACGGGGGAAATTGTGAAAGTGTGGGTGACGCCTGTGCACCGCCGGCCAACGGGGGAGAGGGTCTCTCGCGAGTCTCTATGACAAACGGTTCAAAGGATACAAAAAGGGGGCGCGGCCTAAGGATCGGGGGAGTGGTCAACATAGACCATTTGAAGATCGGACTTTTCCGAGTTTACATTTTTTTTCGGACTTTTCCGAGTTTTTGAACTTTTTCGGATTTTTGATGTTTCCGAGTTTTCGGAATGTTCAGAGTTTTTGGATTTTTCCGGGTTTTCGGGTTTTCAGACTTTTCCGAGTTTTTGAACTTTTTCGGATTTTCGGAATTTTCCGAGTTTTTGGAATTTTCCGAGTTTTTGGATTTTTCCGAGTTTTCGGGTTTTCTGACTTTTCCGAGTTTTTGAACTTTTTCGGATTTTTGATGTTTCAGTTTTCGGATTTTTCCAAGTTTTTGAACTTTTTGGGATTTTTGATGTTTCCTAGTTTTCGGAATTTTCCGAGTTTTTGGATTTTTCCGGGTTTTCGGGTTTTCGGACTTTTCCGAGTTTTTGAACTTTTTTGGATTTTGATGTTTCAGAGTTTTCGGAATTTTCCGAGTTTTTGGATTTTTCCGAGTTTTCGGGTTTTCGGACTTTTCCGAGTTTTTGAACTTTTTCGGATTTTTGATGTTTCCGAGTTTTCGGATTTTTCCGAGTTTTGGGATTTTTTCCGAGTTTTTGAACTTTTTCAATTTTTCCGAGTTTTCTGAGTTTTCGGATTTTTCGGATTTTTCCGAGTTTTCGGGTTTTGGGATTTTTCCGAGTTTTTGAACTTTTTCGGATTTTAGATTTTTCAGAGTTTTCGGATTTTTCCGAGTTTTCGGATTTTTCCGAGTTTTTGAAAGGGGGTGTGGCCTAAGGGGGCGTGGTCTAAGGATCGGGGGAGTGGTCAACATCGACCAATAAAAGGTGGTCAACATCAACCAATGGCACAATCCGCAAGTCTCTACGACAAACGGTTCAAGAGATACACTGAGGGGGTGTGGCCTAAGGGGGCGTGGTCTACGGATCGGGGGAGTGGTCAACATCGACCAATGAAAGGTGGTCAACATCGACCAATGAAAAATGAAAGAGGATATCCCTACTGAGTACAATGGCACAATCCGCAAGTCTCTACGACAAACGGTTCAAGAGATACACTGAGGGGGTGTGGCCTAAGGGGGCGTGGTCTAAGGATCGGGGGAGTGGTCAACATCAACCAATGAAAGGTGGTCAACATCGACCAATGGCACAATCCGCAAGTCTCTACGACAAACGGTTCAAGAGATACACTGAGGGGGTGTGGCCTAAGGGGGCGTGGTCTAAGGATCGGGGGAGTGGTCAACATCGACCAATGAAAGGTGGTCAACATCGACCAATGAAAAATGAAAGAGGATATCCCTACTGAGTACAATGGCACAATCCGCAAGTCTCTACAACAAACGGTTCAAGAGATACACTGAGGGGGTGTGGCCTAAGGGGGCGTGGTCTAAGGATCGGGGGAGTGGTCAACATCAACCAATGAAAGGTGGTCAACATCGACCAATGGCACAATCCGCAAGTCTCTATGACAAACGGTTCAAGAGATACACTGAGGGGGTGTGGCCTAAGGGGGCGTGGTCTAAGGATCGGGGGAGTGGTCAACATCGACCAATGAAAGGTGGTCAACATCGACCAATGAAAAATGAAAGAGGATATCCCTACTGAGTACAATGACACAACCCGCAAGACAGCTGGCGCTGTCCAGCAATTCAGTACTGCAACACAGTGATGGGCAATGATGGGTTAAGTGGATGAGGTCATTGGCAGCTCAGCCACGAGCCACACAGGTGATCACTATGACTTGCTTTTTCTATCCAATGCATTTCTATGGAGGCAGATGCATGACTGCATTGTCACGTTGATTAAAAGAAAACTATAAGAGATGAAGCGTTGTGACGCGCACAGAAGCACTACAATGAGTAGGCGAAGGGTTGTGTGCAATATTGTGGCATTCGTGCGATATTGTGGCACTCCTTCGGCGATCGGAACAGAAGGCTAAAAAATAGTGTGAAAAATGTGATTTCTAGAGTGCGATTGCATGGCGGTCAATGGAGAGGAGAACCTTCAAACAAATGGTCGTCAGTTGAGATAGAAATGTCCAATTCCATTTATTTTTCTTTTGTGAGCGGACTGACAGCCGTGTCATCGTTTTGATGTGTTTGTTTTATTTCTACGTCCAAAATTGAGATCACACTCGCAATTCACCCAAGGTAGGGGAAAAAAGATTATTTCAGCTGCTACACTCTAAATTGCAATGCATTTCCAATGGGACCGAAATTTTACCGTTTAAAGTCGATTCGTAGCCAGACGGTGCAGTGAAACTTTTACGAGTTCAAAGACCGCTGTTGCCATAGGCAAGCCGCTCGTTTTGATACCTTTCACGTGTATGGTGCGCGAACGCTCTGGCACGAGCGGTGTTTGAAAAATTCGGTGGATCTCGCACTCTAAATTGCAATGCATTTCCGAAATTTTACCGTTTAAAGTCAATTCGTAGCCAGACGGTGCGGTGAAACTTTACGAGTTCGGAGACCGCTGTTGCCATAGGCAAGCCGCCCGTTTTGATACCTTTCACGTGTATGGGGCGCGAACGCTCTGGCACGAGCGGTGTTTGCAAAATCGGTGGAATAAAGAAAGAAATAATAAAAAGAGTAACAAGAACTTTTTGAACTTTTTCAATTTTTCCGAGTTTTCTGAGTTTTCGGATTTTTCGGATTTTTCCGAGTTTTCGGGTTTTGGGATTTTTCCGAGTTTTTGAACTTTTTCGGATTTTAGATTTTTCAGAGTTTTCGGATTTTTTCGAGTTTTCGGATTTTTCCGAGTTTTTGAAAGGGGGTGTGGCCTAAGGGGGCGTGGTCTAAGGATCGGGGGAGTGGTCAACATCGACCAATAAAAGGTGGTCAACATCAACCAATGGCACAATCCGCAAGTCTCTACGACAAACGGTTCAAGAGATACACTGAGGGGGTGTGGCCTAAGGGGGCGTGGTCTACGGATCGGGGGAGTGGTCAACATCGACCAATGAAAGGTGGTCAACATCGACCAATGAAAAATGAAAGAGGATATCCCTACTGAGTACAATGGCACAATCCGCAAGTCTCTACGACAAACGGTTCAAGAGATACACTGAGGGGGTGTGGCCTAAGGGGGCGTGGTCTAAGGATCGGGGGAGTGGTCAACATCAACCAATGAAAGGTGGTCAACATCGACCAATGGCACAATCCGCAAGTCTCTACGACAAACGGTTCAAGAGATACACTGAGGGGGTGTGGCCTAAGGGGGCGTGGTCTAAGGATCGGGGGAGTGGTCAACATCGACCAATGAAAGGTGGTCAACATCGACCAATGAAAAATGAAAGAGGATATCCCTACTGAGTACAATGGCACAATCCGCAAGTCTCTACGACAAACGGTTCAAGAGATACACTGAGGGGGTGTGGCCTAAGGGGGCGTGGTCTAAGGATCGGGGGAGTGGTCAACATCAACCAATGAAAGGTGGTCAACATCGACCAATGGCACAATCCGCAAGTCTCTATGACAAACGGTTCAAGAGATACACTGAGGGGGTGTGGCCTAAGGGGGCGTGGTCTAAGGATCGGGGGAGTGGTCAACATCGACCAATGAAAGGTGGTCAACATCGACCAATGAAAAATGAAAGAGGATATCCCTACTGAGTACAATGACACAACCCGCAAGACAGCTGGCGCTGTCCAGCAATTCAGTACTGCAACACAGTGATGGGCAATGATGGGTTAAGTGGATGAGGTCATTGGCAGCTCAGCCACGAGCCACACAGGTGATCACTATGACTTGCTTTTTCTATCCAATGCATTTCTATGGAGGCAGATGCATGACTGCATTGTCACGTTGATTAAAAGAAAACTATAAGAGATGAAGCGTTGTGACGCGCACAGAAGCACTACAATGAGTAGGCGAAGGGTTGTGTGCAATATTGTGGCATTCGTGCGATATTGTGGCACTCCTTCGGCGATCGGAACAGAAGGCTAAAAAATAGTGTGAAAAATGTGATTTCTAGAGTGCGATTGCATGGCGGTCAATGGAGAGGAGAACCTTCAAACAAATGGTCGTCAGTTGAGATAGAAATGTCCAATTCCATTTATTTTTCTTTTGTGAGCGGACTGACAGCCGTGTCATCGTTTTGATGTGTTTGTTTTATTTCTACGTCCAAAATTGAGATCACACTCGCAATTCACCCAAGGTAGGGGAAAAAAGATTATTTCAGCTGCTACACTCTAAATTGCAATGCATTTCCAATGGGACCGAAATTTTACCGTTTAAAGTCGATTCGTAGCCAGACGGTGCAGTGAAACTTTTACGAGTTCAAAGACCGCTGTTGCCATAGGCAAGCCGCTCGTTTTGATACCTTTCACGTGTATGGTGCGCGAACGCTCTGGCACGAGCGGTGTTTGAAAAATTCGGTGGATCTCGCACTCTAAATTGCAACGCATTTCCGAAATTTTACCGTTTAAAGTCAATTCGTAGCCAGACGGTGCGGTGAAACTTTACGAGTTCGGAGACCGCTGTTGCCATAGGCGAGCCGCCCGTTTTGATACCTTTCACGTGTATGGGGCGCGAACGCTCTGGCACGAGCGGTGTTTGCAAAATCGGTGGAATAAAGAAAGAAATAATAAAAAGAGTAACAAGAACAACAGTGTGGGTGGCAACCTGGCTTCGCCAGGTCACCCACACTAATAATAATTCATTTAATTTATATAGCGCTTCTCAATGACCCGAAGTCGCTGACAATAGTCGGGAGCAAAGTAAAAGCAAAGCATAGATGGTGATTTAATATAGATAGCTTACAGGGGATGACACGATACAGCCTAGTCGTATTGCTGCTATCCTGACCGGTGTTTACTTCCTGAGTGACGTCAGAGTAGTACGGAGGCCGTCACGTACCAAGCTTGTGTATCGGACTAACACAATGCTCTACTTCCTTCCTCTTAAGTTGTGCTCTAATGCAAATACTAACAATACTCTACAGGCTAGTAGGCTATAACAAATTAATCCATGAAAGTGATTACTACTAATATCTAGCATGTGGCTATTTGAACAAACCATAGGTTAACTGTACTTCAAGTGGTAATACACAACAGGTGTATAGTATGAACATCATTACTCCTTCTTTTTTATTAATTTTTTATAAATTTTTATTTGTTTGAACAGTCCTTGTGCAAACACTACATATATCTACTGTTTGGCCTGCAGACGCGGCCTGCCCGTGAGATGTGCGGAGACTGAGTGTGCGGGTGAGTCTTTATTTATTTTTTTTTACTTAATTTTTTAGCGTTTATCGCTTTTTCTGGTCAAGCATGACCGACAGAAACAGGTTGAAATGGGATGTAGAGCAGGGGAAGACATTCTGAGAAATGACGGCGGGTCCGGGAATCGAACTCGTGTCCCCCAGATCCGTGACGAGCACGGTTTTCCCCGACGCAGAAATAGCGCCGAGATATGCGGTGAGCTACGGGAGCTCCCCTCGGGTGAGTCTTTTGAACAGTCTCTTGTATTCGGGCATGTTGTTGAGCGTCTGCCTCCTTGGTGACGGGGTGACTGTTGCCTTCGGGTTGGCCAGTCGGAGGTTGGAGAGTGATGTTGGGGTCACAGGGGTCGCTGAGGTCACCCTGTGGCGGTTCCGATTCCGAGACGGGAAGAAGGTGTCTCCGGTTCCTTCTGTACTCTCCTCCTTCTGACTCCACGACGTAGGACCTTGGTTCCTTACAGATGCTCTTGATTGTGCCCATCCGGTCGAATCCATGTGGAGTCTGTAACCTCAATGTCCCTGGGCCAGTGGCTGGAGGGGCCTGCTTGATCTGTCATAGCACGACTTCTGAACGCTGCGTTTCTTCTCGAGCTGTGCTTTGATCATCTTGTTGTCCTTCGCCTTAGGAACCAGTAGTGTCTTGCAGATGGGTAGGGTGGTACGTGTCTGTCTTGACATGAGCCGCTCAGCCGGTGACCCAAGTGACTGGTCACGTGGAACGTTACGGAGGTTGAGCAGATTTAGGAAGACGTCTGTTCCGTCCCGTCTGGACCTATCCATGAGTTGCTTCGCGCTGCGCACAGCTCTCTCCGCTAGTCCATTCGCCTGCGGGAACTCCGGGCTACTGGTCACATGGTCGAAGTCCCAGGCCGAGGCGAACTCCTTGATGCGCTGGCTAGTGTACTGGGCCCCGTTTCCGATATTACTTTGTGTGGGGCTCCATGCACAGCGAAGTGTCTTTTCAGTTTTGTTATCAGTGTTGGATGTGATGTCACGCAGCAGGTCCACCTCGAACCAACCTGAGTATGAGTCGACCAGCACCAGGTGGTGCCGTCCATTCCACTCGAAGATGTCGGTCGCCACGGTAAGTCTGGAATGGGATGCAGCTTGAGTGGCTCACTTTGTTGGTGTTGTTTTGTGCTGTTGCAGACGTGGCATGATGCCGTTTTCTCCTCGATATCCTTTGCCATGGCAGGCCAAAACACAATGTCCCTCGCCCTGCGCTTGGTTGACTCTGTGCCAGGGTGGCCTCTGTGCAGGATCGTGATGTAGTCCATTTGCAGCGATTTGGGAATGACGGCTCTTGAGCCCTTCATGATGACGCCATCGTCGATTGTGAGCTCATCTCTAAATGCAAAGTATTGGCGAGCCCCTGCCGGTAGCGTTGACTCCCTCGCAGGCCATCCATGGTTGATGATGTTGCATATTTTCTGCAGGGTTGGGTCCCTTTCTGTGTGTTCCTTGAGCTCGTTCAGGCGTGATGAGGAAATGTGTCTCACTGCCATGACCTCAAAGTCTGTCTTTTCACCACTAAGCCGGTCTGTGGTTTGTCTGGGAGCACGTGACAACGTGTCCGCAAGATACATGTCCTTTCCCTTCTTGTATCTCAGCTCGAAATCGTACCTTTGGAGTCTAAGCATCATACGCTGCAGTCTGGCTGGAGCCGTGTGTAGGGGCTTTGACAGGATGGTGACCAGCGGTTGATGATCCGTTTCAATTTGGATGTGCCTTCCGTATATGTAGTCGTTGAATTTGGAGCACGCAAACACCACTGCGAGAAGCTCCTTCTTGATCTGCGCGTATCGCCTTTCCGTCTCCGTCAAGGTGCGGGATGCATAAGCGACTGGGACACCGTCCTGTAGACATGCCGCGCCTAGGCCATACTGGGAAGCGTCGCACGTGAGTGTGACAGGCTTGCGGACGTCGTAGTACATCAGCGTGGGTGGGTTTGAGAGACACTGTTTCAGCGCGTCAAATGCATCTTGGTGCTGCTTGTACCAACACCATTCTGTGTCATGGTGCGTTAGGTGTCGCAAGGGGGCTGATATTTCACTGAAGTTTGGGACGAACCTGGCCAAGTAGTTTACCATGCCGAGGAACCGCTGCAGAGCCGTTACATCTTCTGGTGCAGGCAGTTCGCTGATCGCTTGCGTCTTTGATGGGTCTGGCTTTAGACCCTGACTTGTGAACAGGTGTCCAACGTAGCCGACTTCCTTCAGTCTGAATCTGCATTTCTTGGAGTTGAGCCGTAAGTTGACTTCACATGCTCTGTCGAGGACTTTCTTGAGATTTTTGTCATGCTCTTTCTCGCTGCTTCCTCCAACGATGATGTCATCGACTATCACTGCACAGGGGTATCCTGCGAAGATTTGCTCCATTGTGTGTTGGAAGACTTTACTGGCGCTGCTTATGCCAAAGGGCATTCTGAGGAAACGGAATCGTCCGAATGGCGAGCTGAATGTGGTCAGTAGCGATGATTTGTGATCCAGTGGTATTTGCCAAAAAGAGCTCTTGGCATCCAGTGTTGAGAACACGGTTGAGTTTGGCATATGCGCTGCTACTTCCTCCACAGTGCGCATTGGGTGATGTGGGCGTTTGAGCGCCGTTTATGTCTCGTGGATCAATGCAGAGGCGTATGTCGTCTGAGTTCTTCTTGTGGGTTGCTACCATAGAAGATACCCACTCAGTGGGTTCTGAGACTGGGGTTATGATGCCTGTGCTTGCCATTCTGTCCAGTTCCATCTTGACCTTCTCTCGCATAGCGACTGGGATCCGGCGTGCTGGCCTGACGACAGGTGTGGCCTCTCGGTCGATTTTCATGGAGTAGGTGTAGGGGAGTCTACCCACCTCGTCTTTGAAGAGGTCTGCATAGTCCGACAACATCTTGTGTGAAAAACGTTCCTCGTCTGTCAGATGTAGCTGGTGTATCTCCTTGCTGAGTGTGACCAGTCCCATGCTAAGGCTGTCTTGTAAACCCAGCAGCATCTGAACGTCTTGTTGCACCACGTGGAACTGTAGGGAGTGGGACTTGTCTGTTATGTAGCATGCTAGGGTTGCTGTCCCCAAGGTGTGTATTTCATTTCCTCCGTAAGCAATCAGCCTCGCTGTTCTGGAGCGATCCACTCTCTCTTTATATTTCACTTGGTTGAACGTTTTGCGAGATATCACGTTGCACTTGGCTCCGGTGTCCACTTTGAGCTCGACGGGGATTCCGTGGACCTGGACTCTGCAGAATATTTCACTCTTTTGTGTCGCTGGTGATCCCACAGTATTGACTATGTTCGTCGCTACTGTGACCCCATCACAGTAGAACGAATCGTCGCTGTCGCCTGACGATACTGTTCTGTCAATCTGGTTCACAGCATGCTTTTTTCTGTATTGGTGCTGTTGATTGTCTCTGTGACTTCCTGGAGTGGATTTGCTGTACTGCTTGAAATGAGTCATTTTCTCACATCCATGACACTGTTTGCCGAATGCAGGGCACATTTATCGTCTGGCCTCGTGGCTGCCTCCACAGTTGCTGCAGCTGGCTATGGACTGAGTTGAATGCTCTGTATTTGGCTTTTTCTTGTAAACACGTTCTTTCATTCTGTGCCGTAGGCTATCTACGTTGGTTGTGCTTTGCTTTGGTGCAGCCAGTGTCCTAGTGTGTTGTTCTGTCATTTCGTGGATCTGACATATCTCAACTGCTTTGGTTAAAGTTAGTTTGCTGTCACGGAGTAGTAGCTTTCTCATGCCATCATTCATTATGCCACACACAAGTCTATCTTTGATTAGCTCTTCGCGCAAATCTCCGAATTGACAGCTCTTTGCTTTGATTTTTAAATCGCTGACATAGGCTTCAATTGTCTCATCTTGTTTCTGGCTCCTTGTATTAAACTTGTGCCTTTCCATTGTGACGTTTGTTTGTGGATTACATAACTCACAGAATTTCCTTTTCAGGCACTCTGGGTCTTCTCTTGATTGTGCGGGGACTATTTCTTGTCCCTCCCCCACTTCTCCATCGCGCACGGCTGCTGCATATATGAATGCCCGTTCCCGCTCTATGGCTTCCGAGCCAGCCAGGTTTAGCAAGATGAAGGCTTGAGAGCGAGGCGGCTTGTCATAGTGTGCGGCAGCAATGAATATATCATACTCTTGCTTGAATATTCTCCAGTTCTCCGCAACGTGGCTGTCAAATACGAGTGGACCTGGTTTGCAGAATCCTTCCGCCATGCTGAATGTAAGTCTCCGGTTGGCGGGAGCCTCTCGCGCGTTATATAGCCTAGTTATAGGCTACCTCCTAAACCTTCACTTTTCACTTTCGGACGTGGGTTGACGACTGTGTCCACAACGTCTGACACCATGTAGAAAAGACGAGAGGTAGGCAGGTGAGCATAGATGGTGATTTAATATAGATAGCTTACAGGGGATGACACGATACAGCCTAGTCGTATTGCTGCTATCCTGACCGGTGTTTACTTCCTGAGTGACGTCAGAGTAGTACGGAAGCCGTCACGTACCAAGCTTGTGTATCGGACTAACACAATGCTCTACAGAATGGACAGAGTAAAATAGTGCTACAGTACAATCAACAGCGAAGTGTATTAGAAGGCTATGGTGAAGAGGTACGTTTTTAGCTTATTTTTGAAAATATTAAGAGATCTAGCTTCCCTAATGTCCATAGGTAGTGTGTTCCATAACTTTGGTGCATAGTTTGCAAAGGCTGCATCCCCGATTTTCCTTAGACTGTGGCTTGGAACCTTCAATAGACCAGTAGTAGATGATCGCAATGTTCTAGGAGGCACATAGTTGACTAGAGAATTTGCAATGTAGCTTGGTCCTGTTCCATTTAGTGCTTTGTATATAAGGAGGAGGACCTTGAAATCAATTCTAAATGTTACCGGAAGCCAGTGTAGGTTAGCTAATACTGGACTGATGTGGTCTCTCCTCTTGGTTCTAGTTAGTAGCCTAGCTGCCGAGTTTTGAATGAGTTGGAGTCGTTCTGTGTTTTCTTTTGGGAGGCCAGTGAGGAGTGCATTACAGTAGTCAAGTCGGCTTGAGATAAAGGCATGGATCAGTTTTTCAGCGTCTTTTTGATTTATAAACGGGCCGTACCTTAGCTATATTTCTAAGGTGGAAAAATTATGTTTTTGTCACCTTGTTGATGTGTGATAGGTCTGAGTCTATTATAACACCAAGACTTGTAACTTCGGGTTTGATCCAATGAGTAAGTTGCCCCATATTGCTCTGTAACATTTCTCTTTTTGTTATAGGACTGACTAGTAGGATTTCAGTTTTGCCCTCATTTAATTTGAGGAAGTTGTTCGTCATCCATTTGTTTATTACTAAGAGACAGGTGGAAATGGAGTTTATAGCTGTGTGATCATTTGGTTCAGCGGAGATGTACAATTGTGTGTCATCTGCGTAACTATGGAAACATACATTGTGTTTTCTAATGATGTCTCCGAGTGGCAGCATGTATAGTGAGAATAATAATGAACCAAGGCAGCTCCCCTGTGGAACTCCGAAGTAGGTGTCATGGGGGGACCGTGCTTTCTCCGTTGTCGCCCCCAAAATGTGGAATGAGCTGCCACTGCAGATTAGGCAGGCCTCATCACTGCCCCGTTTTAAAGGCCTCTAAGACCCACCTTTTCTCTCTGGCTTTCGACACCATGTAGCTTGTTGATTTTATGATCTTATTGTCTTATTGTGTTGTTGTTTTATCGTTCTGTTACTGTGTCCTTTGCTTTTAAATATATATATATATATATATATATATATATATATATATATATATATATATATATATATATATATATATATATATATATATATATATATATATATATATATATATATATATATATATATATATATATATATTTTTTTTTTTCTTTTTCTTTTTAAGTACTCTGATTTATTTAAATTTGTATTGCTGCCTATGTTTACCTATTTTGTTTTCTTCTCTGTTTTGCTACTCTTGTTTTTTTAATCTATTTTTAGTGCTGCTTATAGTTTTTAATATGCTCCCTCTGTACAGCACTTTGTGCCCCTGTGGCTGTTAAAGCGCTCTATAAATAAAGTTGGATTGGATTGGATTGGATTGGATGTTTCTCAGAAGAATGATCTCCAAGCCTGACGTAATATTTTCTCCCTTTGATATATGTTCTGAACCAGTTTAACCAGAAAGACCAACTAACTTTTCTAGACGATTTATTAGGATATCATGGTCAATCGTGTCGTGTAATATTACTAATGTAATATTATATATCATGAATACACCTTGCTGAAGTGGATGACATCATACACTAATGTAATTTTATATAGCATTAATTCACCTTTGCTGAAAATAAGGAGAAAAAGTGGATACAAAAAAAAGTTAAGGTGGGAGGGGAGGTACAGGTATGGGCAGGGTAATACTAGAAATACATAAATATAGGCAATAAAATGTAATTTAGAAAATGTCTTAACATTTTTAATATAAAAATATGAGAAAAAGAAACAGTGTAAACAAAGGTGCAGATGAGGGTATGTATTCTCTATTGGTTGTATTATATGTTACAATAAATATAGGCAATAACATTTTTAAATCTGAATAAATTCTATGAGTAGGAGTAAAAGTAAACAGTATACACACGGTGCAGTAAACACAAGGTACCCTAACTGACATGATACACGTCATACGCCACGAAATCTCCTTGTCAACTTCTATCATTGTGCGGTTGAGAGTGTGCTGACCTACGGTGTGTCAGTGTGGTTCTCCAGCTGCACAAAGGCAGAGCAAGAGGCTCTACAGAGGGTGGTGAAGGCGGCAGGCAGGATCGTCGGGACTCCTCTACCAAACATCACCTCCGTCTTCACCTCCCGCTGCCTACACCGCTCCAAGTGTATCATCAAGGACCAGTCTCACCCAGCACATCACCTCTTTCAGCTCCTTCCCTCAGGGAGGAGATACCGGTCCATACATGCCAAGAGTTCAAGATTCATGAACAGCTTTTTCCCCCCAAGCAGTCAGACTATTAAACTCTCATTGACTGTCCCCTCACGTGCACCATGCACTTTACCTGGACTTGATAACCACTATGTTTACCGCTCATCATGCACTTTATTATTTTTTTTATCTACTTTTTCTCCCCCTTTTTCTGTGATTTTTCTCCCATCCCAATTTCCTCTCGTGCCAATTATCTCTCCCCTGTCCTGATCGTTGCTCGCATGTACCCCCCACTGGCCGGTCGTAGGGAGGATAGAAGCCCATCACATGTCCCCTCCGATACATGTGGAGGCAGCCAGTCACTTCTTTTCACCTGCCAGCGCGGACTCTCATTGGCGAGGAGTAACGTGTAGGAGGCTCACACTGCCCCCGTCATTTTCCTGTCTTTGCTGTGCAGTCGCCCTGACCGACCTGTAGGAGTCGCTGTTTACAACGACCAGACTACCACCCTTCGACTCCCCTCCCGCTGACTCTGCCAATTGAGTCAGTATGACGGCCGGCCCAAGCCGGAGGCAACGCTGACAGCCGGATTCGAGACCGGTGTCTCTTGCGTTGGTGACGAGCGCAATGTCCGCTGCGCCACCCAGCCGCCCGATGCACTTTAATATTTAAAATATTCTGTTATATGTACAGTGTTATGTGTTACATGCATATTGTACTACGGTCTGTGGGAACTCCCCTGAAATTTCATTGTATACTTGTGTGCAATGACAATTAAAAGTCTATTCTATTCTATACGTTGTAGTCTGTGCAGGTTTTGGTGGTTAAGAGTCAGACTCACTTAGTGGTTCAGGGTAAAGAATGTACCCTTGCTGAGCTCACATGAGCAATGCACGTAATAAACAACATAACTAGGCTGCAGTAGTTGGTTGTCATGGGGATTTATTGACCAGCAATGAATGTAAAACGTCTTTAACATGCCATTTCCATTGGTAAATGGTAAATGATGCATTTTATATAGGACTTTTATCCAAAGCGCTTTACAATTTTGTTCCTCACATTTTACACATTCACACACCGACGGCAGAGGCAACCATGCAACGTGCCGACCTGCTCATCGGGAGCAGTTAGGGGTTAAGTGTCTTGCTAAAGGACACTTCGACACACTGTGCAGGAGGAGCAAGAATCGAACCGGGAACCTCCGGATTACCAGACGACTGCTCTACCTCCTGAGCCATTGATGATCATCTCTCTCTCTCTCTCTCTCTCTCTCTCTCTCTCTCTCTCTCTCTCTCTCTCTCTCTCTCTCTCTCTCTCTCTCTCTCTCTCTCTCTCTCTCTCTCTCTCTCTCTCTCTCTCTCTCTCTCTCTCTCTCTCTCTCTCTCTCTCTCTCTCTCTCTCTCTCTCTCTCTCTCTCTCTCTCTCTCTCTCTCTCTCTGTGTCTCTCCCTCTCTCTCTCTCTCTCTCTCGCAGCCTGTGCAGTAACCAGCTGGGGGACAGAGGGACATCAGCCTTGGCTCGGGCTCTGACGGTCAACCACACACTCCGCTCCCTGCAGTCAGTAAAGCTTCTCTATACTATGCTATGTATAGTCTATATAGGGAGGTGTAGTGGTTTTTCCGTGTTCCACCCTCTGTCCAACGCAATGTATTTCCCCATTGCCCATTTCTAAATCGTCTTGTTTAAAACAAATAAAGCATTCACATTTGCATTGTGTACCTTTCTGTCCGTATTCATCCACAATCTATAGCTCAACATGAAAATATTCGCAATTAATCATAAAAAAAAATAGTTGAATTTTATTTCAACCAAAAATGCTTAGACAATAATGTTAGTGATAGAACGGAACTCATTTTGTCAGACTACACCTCCCTATAATAACCACACACTCCGCTCCCTGCAGTCAGTATAGCTTCTCAGCTGGAGGGCATACTAGTCTATATCAGTGGTTCCCAAAGCGGGGGTCGCGAGCCGCCGCGGGGGGGTCGCCAGATGATTTCCAAACAAAAATAAAAAAAAAGATTTCCAAAAGAAATTAAAAAAATAAAATGTTTTATGCAGTCAGGCCACTGAACTTAGAAGCAGGCCAGGCCAGTGTTTCTAGTTGCAGCGGCGCAATAGTTAGATAACCTAGGTGGGGAACAACCAGGAGATCACAGCAACTCACACAAGTTGGAGAACTATCTCTCTCTCTCTCTTGCTCACACACACACACAAAGGGAGCCACATGTGATTGGTGGAGGCGGGACCCTTACAAAAAACAAAAAATCCATCAAAATCAGTGTTGTTGCTCATCATTGACACATGCTAGCCTGTAATAATCCCCCCCAGAAAAATCTACTTTGCATTTGATATATTGTAAATATATGCCATCACACACACTGGCATTTAAAGGGTTAGAATTATAAAATGAATATGTGGTGTTATGATCAGGGCTGAAGTTGAATAAAAGATTGTATTATTTTCAATCTGACATTACAAAAAAACTGAAAATCCATTGTTGCTAATCATATATGCCTGTTTTTTAACAATAATTTGTGATGCCATCACAAACACGTCCATATCTCACCTTGAAATCAATTTCCCTGACACCACAGATCTCATCCACCTCGGCACTGGTCCTCCCGTCCTGCCATCTGACTCCCGCCACATACTTCAACATCTTCCGATCGCAGCTCCTTAACACCACCATCACCCTTTTTGTCATTTCCCACGTTTCTGAACCATACAGGAGAACTGATCTCACACATGCTTCATATATCCCTCCTCTGATCTTTACCTCTATGTTTCGATTCACCAGTAGCCTACTAATTTCTCGCCACTTCCTCCATGCCGCCGCCACTCTCGCCCTCACCGTCCTTTCCACTCCCGCCTCACAGTCCATCACATCTCCCAGATAGCGAAACTGCTTCACCTCCTCCAGCGCCTCCCGTCCCACCATCTCCAACCACATCCTCCTCTTCCCTCACTCCCCTCAGATTTTCCAAACCTGAACATCTTTGGTGACACCATTTGTCACATTCTCTACACCGCACAGAGTTTACTCCCACTCCTCTTCCGCAGACTCCACATTGGTATCTTCCTGACTGAATTCTCTCTCCTTCACTCCCTATCATCACCTTTGTCTTGTTGATATTTATCTTCATTCCCCTCTTCTTCATTCCATCCCTCCACTCAACAAACATTCTCTTCACTTCCTCCTCACACAGTCCTCATATCCTTCCTAGTTACACACAGTCCTCATATCCCTCCTAGTTACACACAGTCCTCATATCCTTCCTAGTTACACACAGTCATCATATCCCTCCTAGTTACACACAGTCCTCATATCCTTCCTAGTTACACACAGTCCTCATATCCTTCCTAGTTACACACAGTCCTCATATCCCTCCTAGTTACACACAGTCCTCATATCCCTCCAATTACAGTGCCTTGCTCAAGGGCACTTAGGCAGGATGGTGGGCACCATAGATGTAATACGAGCAACCCTTCATTCACCAGCTCACAGGTGGAATGTAACCTCCGGTCAGTGGCGGGGATCGAACCGGCGACCTTCCGCTAACTGGCCGGCCTCTTTACCTCTAGGCCATCCTGCCTCCCCTAATGTCAAAGCTTCTGTTTCATGGCTTTCATCAGAATCTAACAAGAATCTCTACAAAAGCTAGCTAGAACATTTATTTATTTTTGTTGTTGTTGTTGTTGTTGTTGTTGTTGTCGTCATCAGCCTTCAGAGTAACGCCATCAGCAACAGGGGGATGACAGCTTTAACAAGAGCCCTGAGACGCAACCGTGGCCTGGTGTCCTTGAAGTGAGCACCTCTTTACTTCCGTTGTTGACCTTCCTGTACACTTCTTTTACACTTCCTGTACACTTCTTTTACACTTCCTGTACACGTCTTTTACACTTCCTGTACACTTCTTTTACACTTCTTTTACACTTCCTGTACACTTCTTTTACACTTCCTGTACACTTCCTGTACACTTCTTTTACACTTCTTTTACACTTCCTGTACACTTCTTTTACACTTCTTTTACACTTCCTGTACACTTCTTTTACACTTCCTGTACACTTCCTGTACACTTCTTTTACACTTCTTTTACACTTCCTGTACACTTCCTGTACACTTCTTTTACACTTCCTGTACACTTCTTTTACACGTCCTGTACACTTCCTCTGACAGTGTTTAATAATAACACACTTATGACTCTGACAGTGTTTAATAATAACACACTTATGACTCTGACAGTGTTTAATAATAACACACTTATGACTATTGACAGTTTAATAATAACACACTTATGACTCTGACAGTGTTTAATAATAACACACTTATGACTCTGACAGTGTTTAATAATAACACACTTATGACTCTGACAGTTTAATAATAACACACTTATGACTCTGACTGTTTAATAATAACACACTTATGACTCTGACAGTGTTTAATAATAACACACTTATGACTCTGGCAGTGTTTAATAATAACACACTTATGACTCTGACAGTGTTTAATAATAATAACACACTTATGACTCTGACAGTTTAATAATAACACACTTATGACTCTGACTGTTTAATAATAACACACTTATGACTCTGACAGTGTTTAATAATAACACACTTATGACTCTGACAGTGTTTAATAATAACACACTTATGACTCTGACAGTGTTTAATAATAACACACTTATGACTCTGACAGTGTTGAATAATAACACACTTATGACTCTGACAGTGTTTAATAATAACACACTTATGACTCTGACAGTGTTTAATAATAACACACTTATGACTCTGACAGTGTTTAATAATAATAACACACTTATGACTCTGACAGTGTTTAATAATAACACACTTATGACTATTGACAGTTTAATAATAACACACTTATGACTCTGACAGTGTTTAATAATAACACACTTATGACTCTGACAGTGTTTAATAATAACACACTTATGACTCTGACAGTTTAATAATAACACACTTATGACTCTGACTGTTTAATAATAACACACTTATGACTCTGACAGTGTTTAATAATAACACACTTATGACTCTGGCAGTGTTTAATAATAACACACTTATGACTGACAGTGTTTAATAATAATAACACACTTATGACTCTGACAGTTTAATAATAACACACTTATGACTCTGACTGTTTAATAATAACACACTTATGACTCTGACAGTGTTTAATAATAACACACTTATGACTCTGACAGTGTTTAATAATAACACACTTATGACTCTGACAGTGTTTAATAATAACACACTTATGACTCTGACAGTGTTTAATAATAACACACTTATGACTCTGACAGTGTTTAATAATAATAACACACTTATGACTCTGACAGTGTTTAATAATAACACACTTATGACTCTGACAGTGTTTAATAATAACACACTTATGACTCTGACAGTGTTTAATAATAACACACTTATGACTCTGACAGTGTTTAATAATAACACACTTATGACTCTGACAGTTTAATAATAACACACTTATGACTCTGACAGTGTTTAATAATAACACACCTGAATGATCTGCTTGTGTCCCTCACTGCCCACAATATGTGGATGGCACCAACTCTCCCTTATTTATCTGATAAATCTTTAAGGATTGTCCTTTGACAATTATATATTTGTTCTTCTTTTAATGATTATTATCTATTTATGTATTTTTTTTATCCAAATTGTTTTCCATTAAGACATTTATAAATTTGTATTACATTTTTTCGATTCCAACGGAAACTTGAGAAATACTGACCAAACAGTAATGACTCATTCTATCATTCTATTCATCCATTTTACCTTTCCACCATTAAAAGTGTTTAACTACTGGGCGGCTACGTGGCGTAGTGGGCAAGGCGCTCGCCACGAATGACGGAGACTCTGGGCTAGCCTGTTCGAGCCCAGCGCTCCACATTGCTTTCAGTTTAGCTGGTCGTTCATACTAATACACATTGGCCGTATTAGGGGGTGGGAAACTGATGGGTGGGGATCGGGCGTTGTGGACAGCGACTCCTACAGGTCGGTTGGTGCGCCTGCGCAGTAGAATCAGGAAGTGTCGGGGGCAGCGTGAGCCTCCCACGCGTTACTCCTCGCCACTGAGAGATCGAGCTGCGCAGGTGAAAAGATGCGACTGCTGTTACCTCAAGTATCGGAGGGGACTTGTGCTATGTATGACTTAGTCCACATTGCAGCCGGTTTGTGGGAGGCAAGAAACAGCGTTCGTGACAGGGGAGGGTTGAATTGGATGATACGAAATTGGGATGGGAGAAAATATATAGAAAATGGGAGAAAAAGTGGATAAAAAAAAAAAAAAGTGTTTAACTACTGTATGTGTAGTTCTAGACGTAACCGCTGTTCTCCGCATTTCTATGCACCCAATTAACAGCTTGTTATCTGAATTCTTCCCCTGTTCCCAGCCTGCGAGAGAACTCCATTGGGGTGGAGGGGGCGAGGGACATGGCCCGGGCACTGCGTGAGAACGGCTCCCTGCGGAACCTGGAGTGAGTCACCTCGTTAGGCATTAGCGGTCGTTAATACCACACATAGTTTAGATGGAAACATAGGTCCACCTGCATAGGATGGATTTCTTTTCACCACCTGTTTTTTCTTAATCCTTGAAGTGTCTATTTTAAGATTCTGCCAGGTAACAGGTTGAAATAATGTCCCATGGGGTTTATTTTTAACCCTTTATTACACCTATTCTGAACCAAAACCTGAAAAAGAAGAAAAAGAAAACAGCATAACTTTTGAAGTTAACACTTTCTGTGCCGTTCTCGTAGTTCTACGTTTCTGTGGCCCGACCGTTGAGTGCCGGAAGCGTAGATCTACGTTTCTGTTTCGGTATTTCTTTTATTCGCTATTGCCATTCATAATTCATTGGGGCAGCCTGTGCATGCTGTACTGAATGTGTCTGAGATCGCAGACGGTCAATACCGCCGCCTACCGCCTTTGTGGCCGCTATTGCACTCCATTTGAAACAATGTAGTTTCTTTTCTCTACCAAGCTGCGGCGTGGGGCCGGGTCCTAAACACTCCGGCAAAACAAGCGCTTGTAGGGATGGCTTGGACAACTGACCCCGCCCGCCCGTTCATGTGCAATGCCGGATAATGTCGGAGACAGGATCGCTGTGGATATCTGGAATGGCGATCAGATAATTGGATTATTCTCTTTGCATTACATCAGAGACAAGGTAAGGACTCTATATTACCGATCTTGCGTTGATCTGATATTTTTTCCCCTGCGATCGAAACGTGTCTGTGTTTTATGTGTGTGGGCCGTGTTCCGTTGGTCACATCACGGCACGAATGGGCACCCCGCTGCAAGCCCCCTTTCATCCGTGCATGATGAAAGATAATACCGATAATCTAGAGTTGATTTCAGATTGATTGTTGATCGAAGCGAGGAATGGCAACATGATACGTGAATTCCAATAAAACGCTGTTTTCGCGTCTTTTCATGGGATTACTCAGAATCACTCACTCACCACGGTATAAAACGGAAATGTACGGATGAAAGAATGATCTGTTTTTTGCATGTTGACTGGAAGAAACTCACTGACAATCGAAAACGTTATTAGATCCATAGCTATAATATTTAATATAGTTTTTAGCACTGCAAACACGCCATTCTCTCCATTGAATAGAACGCTGGCACTGAAGGCCCACAGTGCCCCCTGCTTCCTGGCAATCAAAGTGTTAACAACATAGACAAATTAAAACATTTCCCTAAACAATATTGACCCAATGAATTCAGTAAAATTTTTATTTTTAAGATTCAAACACATCTTGATTCTATTTCAGGACAAGAAAATGCAAAAAAAAGTGGACCTATGTTTCCATCTGAACTAACAGCGGTGTGGGTAGTATCGCACTGTCAGAAACACATCACTGCTCAAGAGTAGGCCAATCAGGCCGTGATGTGTTGGAGGGGGGATATAAACCCAGTAACGGGTGCTTCTATGGAGAAAGTTGATCAAATAGGCCCTTTTCACAGCAACCATTTTGACATAAATGGTAAATGGCTGCATTTATATACAGTAGCGCTAGTGCTTTACAATTTGTTCCTCGCATTTGACCCATTCACTCACACATTCACACACCGATGGCAGAGGCAACCATGCAAGGTGCAATCAGGAGCTAATTAGGGGCTAAGTGTCTTGCTCAAGGACACTTCAACACACTGCCCGGGAGGAGCGGGAATCGAACTGGGAACCTCTGGATTACCAGACAACTGCTCTACCTCCCGAGCCACTGTCGCCCCCATGCAAGGTTGACATAGGTGTAGTTAATGACATTAAAGGTGCTGTAAGTGGTATTTTATTGTTAAAGTAATTGGTCTATAGTACATGTAATTTTTTATTTTTTTTTATTATTATTTAATAACATTCCAACAACCATCACTGATATAGAGTGTCTGGTCAGCAACATGGGTCTCAGCCCCTCCACTCTGCAGTAAACACTAAATACATTGTCTGGTATCCCTTTCCCACTTTATCCAATCAGAAGAGAGAACTGGTCTGAATGGTCTGACAAAATTAAGAAATAAAACCTAGTGTTAAGCAAAATTGTGTGCAAGTCAAATAATCTGCCAGTACAGTAAGCTAATTTGGCTTGACAAGATTTTGTGAAATAAATAAAATATATCTCTCTCCCTGATTGGATGAAGTGGGAATGGGATACCAGGACATTTATTTTGTGTTTACTGCAGAGTGGAGGGACTGGGAGACCTGAGTGTGTCTGTGTGTCAGTGTGTGAGCATAGTTAGTTAGCAGTAACTAGTCAGTAACTAGTTATCTCTCTCTCTCTCTTTCACTCTCTCTCACTTTCTCTCTCTTTCACTCTCTCTGTCTCCACTATTTTTCTCTCTTTCACTCTTTCTTCTTGTGTGTCTCTGCCTCTCTCTGTCTCTCTCTGTCTCTCTCCCTCGCTCTCTCTCTGTCTCTCCCTCTCTCTCTGCCTCTCTCTCTTTGTCTCCCTCTCTCCCCCCTATCTCTCCCCCCTCTCTCTCTCCCCTCCCCTCTCTCCCCTCTCTCTCTCTCTCCCCCCCCCCCCCCCCTATCCCCCCTCTCTCTCCCTCTCCCAGTCTCACAGCCAACCTGCTGCATGATGATGGAGTGAGAGCTATAGCTGGAGCAGTCGGGGTCAATCAAGCCCTCACCTCCTTACAGTAGGTCACACACACACACACACACACACACACACACACACACACACACACACACACACACACACACACACACACACACACACACACATACACATACACATACACACACACACACACACACACACACTTCAAGGGAGCAGGTGTGTATTGTAAAAGGATGCCGTCTGGCTTCACTGTTCACTGTAGACACAGCTGCCACATCACCTCGTTCTTCAAAGGTTTTCCACCAGTTACTGTAACGGATTGCAGTACAGTATTTTCTTGTAATCTGAATCTGATTACCATGTGCATACAGTACATGTATATAATCCAATACTCCTCAAGCCTGCACATGTACTTGTACATACTGTATAGCCGCTACACATACACATAGCCATACAGTAGTACTGGAGATATACACATAGCCATACAGTAGTACTGGAGATATACACATAGCCATACAGTAGTACTGGAGATATACACATAGCCATACAGTAGTACTGGAGATATACACATAGCCATACAGTAGTACTGGAGATATACACAAAGCCATACAGTAGTACTGGAGATATACACATAGCCATACAGTAGTACTGGAGATATACACATAGCCATACAGTAGTACTGGAGATATACACATAGCCATACAGTAGTACTGGAGATATACACAAAGCCATACAGTAGTACTGGAGATATACACATAGCCATACAGTAGTACTGGAGATATACACATAGCCATACAGTAGTACTGTAGATATACACATAGCCATACAGTAGTACTGTAGATATACACATAGCCATACAGTAGTACTGGAGATATACACATAGCCATACAGTAGTACTGGAGATATACACATAGCCATACAGTAGTACTGGAGATATACATATAGCCATACAGTAGTACTGTAGACATACACATAGCCATACAGTAGTACTGTAGATATACACATAGCAATACAGTAGTACTGTAGATATACACATAGCCATACAGTAGTACTGGAGATATACACATAGCCATACAGTAGTACTGTAGATATACACATAGCCATATAGTAGTACTGTAGATATACACATAGCCATACAGTAGTACTGGAGATATACACATAGCCATACAGTAGTACTGGAGATATACACATAGCCATACAGTAGTACTGTAGATATACACATAGCCATACAGTAGTACTGGAGATATACACTTGGCGGATGGTGAAAAAAATGTCTAGGTGGGGTTGTGCCATATTCACTCAGTTTCAGTAACTACAGTATATAACCAGACCTGCAAACTGATACTGTAAGAGGTGAAAAAGGTGACATGTTTGTAAACCAAACCCCTGTAAGGGTGTGTGTGGGGGCATGAAGAAAATCATTGTGATTTTAACATGTATACGAAGCACTCAGAGAAGAAATCTATCCGGGTCTGACAGCACTACAATTACATTTTCATATCATAATATCATAACGCAGAGGCTGAGACTCACTTTTTTTTGCTGCCGGTAGAACGAATTGGAAGAACCGTTGCGTGTCGCGTGTTAGTTATTTCCCGGATGTGATGTTACACGAATGCCAATAGACAATTTGTTTTATTCATCATTGTCGTCATCACGTCACGTGCTTGGGGCGCTAAATTAATCGTCCTTTAGGCATCATATTTAAAGACGCTGATTGGCAAAGTTTGCGTTGCTAGGTGCATTTATTTTGCTATGTAATTTCTCCATTGGCTGGGGCGAGGTTTCTAGCGCCCCAGAAGAGAGAGGGGATGAACAGGAAGCACAAACAATGATTTATATAGTATATATGACACGTTATTGTGCATTTTAAACACAAACGTACTTAAAAAACCAGACACCAGACACACACCAGACTGTGCTTGTCTCTGTAACTGACTGTGTTTGTCTCTGTAACTGACTGTGTTTGCTTCTGTAACTGACTGTGTTTGTCTCTGTAACTGACTGTGTGTTTGTCTCTGTAACTGACTGTGTCTGTCTCTGTAACTGACTGTGTGTTTGTCTCTGTAACTGACTGTGTTTGTCTCTGTAACTAACTGTGTCTGTCTCTGTAACTGACTGTGTTTGTAACTGACTGTCTCTGTAACTAACTGTGTTTGTCTCTGTAACTGACTGTGTTTGTCTCTGTAACTGACTGTGTTTGTCTCTGTAACTGACTGTGTCTGTCTCTGTAACTGACTGTGTTTGTCTCTGTAACTGACTGTGTCTGTCTCTGTAACTGACTGTGTTTGTCTCTGTAACTGACTGTGTCTGTCTCTGTAACTGACTGTGTTTGTAACTGACTGTCTCTGTAACTAACTGTGTTTGTCTCTGTAACTGACTGTGTTTGTCTCTGTAACTGACTGTGTTTGTCTCTGTAACTGACTGTGTTTGTCTCTGTAACTGACTGTGTTTGTCTCTGTAACTGACTGTGTTTGTCTCTGTAACTGACTGTGTTTGTCTCTGTAACTGACTGTGTCTGTCTCTGTAACTGACTGTGTTTGTAACTGACTGTCTCTGTAACTGACTGTGTTTGTCTCTGTAACTGACTGTGTTTGTCTCTGTAACTGACTGTGTTTGTCTCTGTAACTGACTGTGTTTGTCTCTGTAACTGACTGTGTTTGTAACTGACTGTCTCTGTAACTAACTGTGTTTGTCTCTGTAACTGACTGTGTCTGTCTCTGTAACTGACTGTCTCTGTAACTGACTGTGTTTGTCTCTGTAACTGACTGTGTTTCACCACAGTCTCCAGTGGAACTTCATCAAGTCTTCTGCCACCAAGGCTCTGGCCAACGCCCTGCTGTCTAACTCGACCATGCAGCTGCTGGAGTAAGTAGAGCAAGTAGTACACCAGAAACCAGACACCAGATACCAGACAGACACCAGACAGACACCAGACAGACACCAGACAGACACCAGACACCAGACAGACACCAGACAGACACCAGACACCAGACAGACACCAGACAGACACCAGACACCAGACAGACACCAGACAGACACCAGACAGACACCAGACAGACACCAGACAGACACCAGACAGACACCAGACAGACACCAGACAGACACCAGACACCAGACAGACACCAGACACCAGACAGACACCAGACAGACACCAGACAGACACCAGACAGACACCAGACACCAGACAGACACCAGACAGACACCAGACAGACACCAGACAGACACCAGACACCAGACAGACACCAGACAGACACCAGACAGACACCAGACAGACACCAGACAGACACCAGACACCAGACAGACACCAGACAGACACCAGACAGACACCAGACACCAGACACCAGACAGACACCAGACACCAGACAGACACCAGACAGACACCAGACAGACACCAGACACCAGACAGACACCAGACACCAGACAGACACCAGACACCAGACAGACACCAGACAGACACCAGACAGACACCAGACACCAGACACCAGACAGACACCAGACAGACACCAGACAGACACCAGACACCAGACAGACACCAGACAGACACCAGACAGACACCAGACAGACACCAGACACCAGACAGACACCAGACAGACACCAGACACCAGACAGACACCAGACAGACACCAGACAGACACCAGACACCAGACAGACACCAGACAGACACCAGACACCAGACAGACACCAGACAGACACCAGACACCAGACAGACACCAGACAGACACCAGACACCAGACAGACACCAGACAGACACCAGACAGACACCAGACACCAGACACCAGACAGACACCAGACAGACACCAGACAGACACCAGACAGACACCAGACAGACACCAGACACCAGACAGACACCAGGCAGACACCAGACAGACACCAGACACCAGACACCAGACAGACACCAGACAGACACCAGACACCAGACAGACACCAGACACCAGACAGACACCAGACAGACACCAGACAGACACCAGACACCAGACACCAGACAGACACCAGACAGACACCAGACACCAGACAGACACCAGACACCAGACAGACACCAGACAGACACCAGACAGACACCAGACAGACACCAGACACCAGACAGACACCAGGCAGACACCAGGCAGACACCAGACACCAGACAGACACCAGACAGACACCAGACAGACACCAGACAGACACCAGACACCAGACACCAGGCACCAGGCAGACACCAGACAGACACCAGACAGACACCAGACAGACACCAGGCAGACACCCACCAGACAGACACCAGACACCCTGCCTGTACACCAGCAGACTCAGATTCAGATTACTTTAATCGCCATTATGGTGTTGAAGGCAGAGCTGAAGTCCACCAACACAATCACTTTGACTATGCGTGTACATCCTGGTATAGTTGCTCACCAAAAATAATAAAGCATAGATTACAGACATCTCAAAATAAGTTAGAGATTTTGGGAAGTGCTTTAACCTTCCCCCGTACACAACTCAATGACTCACACTTTGATGGTCTGAACTGGTTACCAGTGGAAAAGAGAGTGGCTCAGATTAAGTTGGGGCTGACCTTTAAAATAATGAATGCTACCGTCCCTGCATATCTGGTCAGTTATTTTAGTTGGGTGAGTGACTCACACATACTCCACGAGAGGCAGCCAGATGGATATAATGTGTGAAAGATTAAAAGTTCTATGGAACCAATTATGCACCTCTTGCAAAGCACTAGCTACGGAAAGACTTTTGAAAAAGTGGTTGGCGTCTGCCTCTATTGGAATCTCATAGAAGCTAGGAAGGATAGGATGAGTTGTTAAAACTGATGTGTAATGTGGGTTTACAGATGGATCTTTGATTTGATTATTAATTAGACGGACTAAAGGGAATGCTGTAGTGTAGATTAATTGAATTTGATTGTGTATTTGGCTTTGACTTGTTTAATGTAATGAAATTGTGTGTTTTGTTTTTGTATTTTTGTATTTGGGCTTCAGAGTAGCTATACTGTTTCTGCCAGCCAACTGCCCACCATATGATGTGTTGTGTGTGTGCGTGTGTTTAAGATAATATAGGATAGGGCGGCCGGGTAGTGCAGCGGACTAAGCGTCTGTCTACCACCACAGAGAAAGTGGGATCGAATACAGCTGTGGTGCTTCCGGGTTGGCCGACCGTCCATACTAACACAATTGGCAGTGTTAGCAGGTGGGAAACCCGGCGAGGGTGGGTCCTGGTCGTTGTAAACAGCGACTCCTACAGTTCGGTCGGGGCGCCTGCACAGCAAGGGAAGGATCTAAGAGAGGTAGTGTGACCTTTCACACGTTACACTCTCCCAGTGAGAGTCCGCACTGCCAGGTGAAAAGAAGCGGTGGGCTGGGTACACATGTGTCGGAGGAAGCATGTGATAGTCTCCGCCCTCCCGGACCGACGGTAGGGGGTAGAGTGCGCAACGACCAGGAAGGGGATTGGGAATTGGCATAACGACTAACATTGGGAGGGGAGAAAAAACGGAAAAAGAAGGGGGGAAAAGATAATTCGAAAAAAAGATAATATAGGATAAGATATTACTTTATTGATCCCTTTGGGGAAATTCGGGTGTCATAGCAGCATGGGGGAGGGGGGAGGGGGGAGGGGAGGTACATGTATGGGCAGGGTAATAGTAGAAAGACATAAATATAGGCAATTAAATAAAATATGAATATAAAAATATGAGAAAAATAAACAGTGTAAACTATGCAGGTGAGGATCTGTACCCTAACTAGCATGATATACGCCATGTTGTGTGTGTGTGTGTGTGTGTGTGTGTGTGTGTGTGTGTGTGTGTGTGTGTGTGTGTGTGTGTGTGTGTGTGTGTGTGTGTGTGTGTGTGTGTGTGTGTGTGTGTGTGTGTGTGTGTGTGTGTGTGTGTGTGTGTGTGTGTGTGTGTGTGTGTGTGTGTGTGTGTGTGTGTGTGTGTGTGCACATCTACAGTTTACAGGAGAATGCTATCGGGGACGAAGGAGTCACAGCTCTCGCTGAAGCGCTGAAGACCAACACATCTCTATGTACCTTATGGTTGGTCTCTCCACTTGGATATTAATATTTGGAAAATGTTAATATTGCTATACTCCAGGGCCCTCATTCATCAACGTGGCATAGAATATGTTCTATTTCCACACGTAAGCACAGAATTTAGAATCAGTGCACGCACGAAAGAAACGGGATTCATCACACGTGCGTACACAGGTTCTACGCACACCTGTCTTGATGATATGACTTTGATCCTACGTTTGAGCTCGTGCACTGTTTTAAGTATTTGCATACCAGAACCGCCCCGATTAACCATATACGGTAATGGAATACCCCCATGAAATGTGGAAAAATGGACTAAGCCGAGGGAAGCGTGTTATGAGAACGGTGATGTCGGATATGATATCTATTAACCATTGCTGCCTGGGCAGCGCAAACACTAATAAAGACCGTGCTGGAATATGACTGCCTTTTCCCGTGTTGTTTGATTAATACCCAGGGATTAAAGTTCTCCTCAATTTTATTCCAAATCGCGATGGATTCTCCGTCAATTTTCTACCTGCTGCATATGATTTCTAGAGGCATACTACAATCTATTTTGATGTCAGTATTGGGTAGCCTATATAAACAATAATACGAGAGCATATACAAGAACAATGAATCTCACTGCATGTATGATGTAGCCTGCCTTTCAATACATGAACTTGAATTCCATCATGTTTGTGTGCGGGACTCACAAGGCTGTTGTCACAATGGGTGGTACCGGTACAGTAATAACAGTCTACACAATATCACGATGGACCATGCCATAGCCTATGTTCTATTGTGACATGATCTGTGACGACAAATGTTCTAGAATGTTTGATTAAGATATCATACTCTGACAGCATGCCTATGATCAACAAAAACGCGAACTTGAATCCCATCATATACATAGTCTGTCCACTATCTGGTGTCATTGCAATGCGTTTTTTATTCTTTCTTATACAGTAAAAAGGGGGAAGAACTAGGGATGTCCGATATTATCGGCCGACCGATATTATCGGCCGATATCGGCAGTAAAATGTGATATCGGAAAATATCGGTATCGGTAAAAAAAAAAAAAAAAAACAATAACATTTTTTTTTTTTTTTTTTTTTTTTTTACATTTATTTAACCTTTATTTACCCAGGCAAGCAAGTAAGAACCAATTCTTATTTTATTTATTGTCAAAAGTATGCATGTTGGTTTAAAATGTTCATTTTTACTTTTTTAATGATCATATTTTGCACAGATAATGCTTACATTTAGAAAGCCTTTTGAATGCATCCAGTGAAATTATTAGTTACCTGAAATTATTCCGTTTTTTGGGGGGGAAACTCTGCATATATCGGTATCGGTTGATATCGGTATCGGTATCGGTATCGGAAATTGGAGTTGGACAATATCGGAATATCGGTATCGGTAAAAAAGCCAATATCGAGCATCCCTAGGAAGAACACTATATCGTGGGTGTTCATATGACTTGTATTCTGCTTACAGCTTCGAAATTCCACTTGTTTTTGTTTAACGTAAAGCCTTTTAAATATAATCAAAATGTTCCCGTGTTTCTGCGGTCTGTGCGCAAAATAATAACGAGTTGAGCTACGCGGAGCGCAGTCAGTCAGTACACCCCGTATATTCCGATAACGCTATATAAACCATGCTGCATTCATTCTGAGAGAAAGATCTATTATTCCAAATGCTATTTATAGGGTTTTGACCATAATTACACTACTGTTGCTATTTTACAATGAACTATAATGAATTACGGTTCATACAGAACATGCCAGTGTTGAAACTAATGCACAGAAGCTCATTTCCTTGTTGTAATAATATATTCTACCACTGGGCGTCAGCTAAGTGTGCTCCGAGCTGTGCGTACACATAAGCACGAAGTCAAGTTCAAGTTGAAATTGATGAATCCCACTCTTTGCTTAGGAATGGTCGTACGCACAGGTTAAGCACATATCTGTGCGTAAGACACGTTGATGAATGAGGGCCCTGGGGTGCTCCAGTAGCACACCATATAGCGCGCTGAGCCGCGAAGCGCTCACCCCGGGTTCGATTCCCAGTCCCGGTGGCCATTTGCCGCATGTCCTCCCTGCTTCTCCTCCCGTTCTCCCTCTCTCCTCTGTCGGTCCTGTGTGGCCAGAAAAAGCTGTGAAAAACACTAATAAAGATAATAAAAAAAGAAAAATACTCCTAAATATGTCCAAATGAGATTGACCCTGTTTTGTGTGTGTGTGTGTATAGTATAGTTATGTGTACAATAGTGTTGAGGTAGGAATTGACCTATATCTAGCCCCGCCTCCTCTTTTCTTGATCCTCCAATCATAACTATCATAACTTTGAGATAGATTGAGAAGTAAATGTTGAGGTGGT
Organism: Notolepis coatsorum; assembly: GCF_963971535.1. Taxonomy (NCBI): domain Eukaryota; kingdom Metazoa; phylum Chordata; class Actinopteri; order Aulopiformes; family Paralepididae; genus Notolepis; species Notolepis coatsorum. The sequence goes on along the minus strand of NC_140174.1, from coordinate 13,673,817 downwards.
ATTCTTCCAGGACTCTGGGTCTGATCAGAGTGTGTACGCAGGGAGCAGGTTGGTTCCAGGACGCTGGAATTCACTGTGCATGCAGACGGTTTCAACTTGACAACAACAAAAACATTATATCCTGTTGCAGTGTTTGCTATCAAAGCTGACAGGAAATAAACCAGGGTTCAAGCTGTTCCCTAGCAACACAATTCCACAGAAACCGTCTCTAAAATCTTTGTGAGACAAACTCAACAAAATATGCGACGGGAGATGCCCGCTTGATAACTCCAAGGACAGACGTGCTCCAGCCCTGATCTAGTGCCTTGTCTCCATTAGCTATGTTCAGCCTGGGTGGGGCTAGCCATGGTCTAGCATGGTATGGTATGGTTGGGTTTGTGTCTCCATTAGCTATGTTCAGCCTGGCTGGGGCTAGCCATGGTCTAGCATAGTATGGTATGGTTGGGTTTGTGTCTCCATTAGCTATTGTGAGATCCGACTGGTTTTTCAATGTGTACATAATGTAAATATCTGTAGATGACAGCATCTACTCTGACGGATCTATAGATCTTAAAGTGGAGGCAGCCAGAGTGTGTGTTTCCCCGGTAGACGGTGGGAGAGCAGCAGGCAGGGTGCTAGAGATAGGGCCAAGGTCATTGGCAACATAGCAGGCCGCGGTTAGGGGAGGTGTCAACACCGTTGCTATGGGGAGAAATAGAGAAAGAGTGGGTCAGAGGTGACAGGAGACGTAGAGACGAGGTTGCTATGGGCTATCAGCCATTGCTAGGGACTATACCTTATAGATGGGAGCTCTTCCGGTTTGGAGTCAGACTAGGAAACGAAGCTGACGCGTAAACACGTTGACAGAGAGACACCAGTGAGCTGGAGTGGTGGGGCTCCTCCACCCTACTAGGCCAGGAGTTAGCTAGCTTCGGCTAACAGGGAAGGCTTTTGGCTAACCACTAGGCCTCAACCATCTTCGAACAGATAGCAGGAGAGATCGGTAGAGATAATGAATTCAATAGACCTTCAAAGACCTTTCAGAACTGTTTTACATCTGGTACAGAGGCTATGTTTATGGAAATAAACATCACCCTCAAGGAAAGGTATCATGTTTCCAGTGTGTCGTTAATTCTTCTGAGTCAAATGCATCACCGGGGAGAGAGAGGGTATCAGTCAGTACGATGAGTAAGAGATAAACACAACACAGAAACTTCACGGAACCACAGGTGACAAGGTGATTAATGGCTGTGAGGACCCGAAAATCCAACACTATGTTCAGCCTGGCTGTGGCTAGCCATAGTCTAGCATGGTATGTTATGGTTGGGTTTGTGTCTCCATTAGCTATGTTCAGCCTGGCTGGGGCTAGCCATGGTCTGGTATGTTATGGTTGGGTTTGTGTCTCCATTAGCTATGTTCAGCCTGGCTGGGGCTTTTCAGGTGATGCGTGAAATCACTGTGCCCAGGCAGAAAAAAGTCCACTGGTTAAAACTAGGCTAGCTGGACCAACCTACTTCCAGTGAATGATGCTAAGCTAGGCTAACGGTGTGGGTCTTCCTACTCCTACTGCATACACAGAGAAGAAAAGGGTATGTATCTGCTTGTATAACTCCGGGGTAGAGGGCAAATAAGTGAATTTCCCCAAAAGTTGGCGAGTTCCTTTAAGGTTTCCTGTTCACAAGTGGTCTGTGTGTGTGTGTCTCTCTCTCTCTCTCTCTCTCTCTCTCTCTCTCTCTCTCTCTCTCTCTCTCTCTCTAGTCTCCAGGGTGTCTCAGCAGGTAGAGCAGGTGCCATGGCGATGGCAGAAGCTCTAATGGTCAACAAGACTCTACACACATTAGAGTGAGTTTAATCTCTCTCTCTGTCTCTCTCTCTCTCTCTACACACATTAGAGTGAGTTTAATCTCTCTCTGTCTCTCTCTCTCTACACACATTAGAGTGCGTTTAATCTCTATCTCTGTCTCTCTCTCTCTCTACACACATTAGAGTGAGTTTAGTCTCTCTCTCTCTTTTCAGTCACCATGCTCAAATAATCTGCTATGGTGTACTGTCGATTTAGAGCCAGATAGCACTGCATTTTGCTCTGTGCTTTTGTTTGTGTTTTCCAATAGGTGATGTAGTTTTGTTTTAGCTGTGTAGTAATTTGATTTATTCTGATTGGTGACGTGTTCTGTTCCTGAGGTGTGTTAAGAGAGCAGGTTTGTGGACTCAGCCTCAGGACCAGCTGGGTAAGGGGGTTCCTGATGCTCCTCAGCTCTTGGCACTGCAGGGCTTGATAATGGCTCACATTAGAGTGAGTTTAATCTATCTCTCTGTCTCTCTCTCTCTCTCTACACACATTAGAGTGAGTTTAGTCTCTCTCTCTGTGTCTCTCTCTCTACACACATTAGAGTGAGTTTAATCTCTCTCTGTCTCTCTCTCTACACACATTAGAGTGAGTTTAATCTCTCTCTCTGTGTGTCTCTCTCTCTACACACATTAGAGTGAGTTTAATCTCTCTCTCTGTCTCTCTCTCTCTCTCTACACACATTAGAGTGAGTTTAGTCTCTCTCTCTGTCTCTCTCTCTACACACATTAGAGTGAGTTTAGCCTCTCTCTCTGTCTCTCTCTCTTTGCTCGCTCTGATTTTAAAAGCCATAATGCCTACTTAGGTGACCTCCGACTGCTCAACACATTAGAGTGAGTTTAATCTCTCTCTCTCTCTCTCTCTCTCTCTCTCTCTCTCTCTCTCTCTCTCTCTCTCTCTCTCTCTCTCTCTCTCTCTCTCTCTCTCTCTCTCTCTCTCTCTCAATTATATACATTAATTAGAATAAAAAAAAGAACAAAACAGTGGGATGGAATATTTAGCAGGGCTGTGCAATTGAGAAAAGAAAGTACTAAAAACCTACTACCTACTAAAAGTATGAACAGTGAATCATCGTTCCATATCGTCCCTGACGGCGTTTGCTCTCTGTCCGCCGTGTCTCAGTCTCCGTGGCAACGCTGTGGGGATGGATGGAGCCAAGGCCCTGGCCAACGCTCTGAAGAGCAACCGCAGCCTGAGGTGTTTGAAGTGAGTTCCTCTGACCTTTCAGAAGGTGTGTCTCTGTATCACCTTTCAGAAGGTGGTACATGTCCTGTGTCTGTGTCTCAGTCTCTGTGGCAACGCTCTGGGGATGGATGGAGCCAAGGCCCTTGGCCAACGCTCTGAAGAGCAACCACAGTCTGAAGTGAGTTCCTTTGACCTTTCAGAAGGTGTCTCTTGTATCACCTTTCAGAAGGTGTGTCTCTGTATCACCTCAAGTTTCGAGTTTATTTATTAGTTGTCATAGTAAAATACAGAATAGTTTTCCATTAAATGCTTTTTTCTGTTATGAGCTCCTGGGAGTGTGCTAGCTGGATAAAAATAGATAAAAAGTATAAAATAGAAAGTTAAAAGTACGTAAACAAAAAGTGTTCAGTCAATATACATATGTACAATACAGAGTAAAAAAGAGTAACAGTGAGTTACAGTACAATACAGTATACATTACAATGCAGAAATGGGATGAGGTACAACTACAAGGGTAAGGTGCAAAGAGGCATGAATTGTAGTGCAAATCTCTTTACCAATAAATATAAAGTGTGTTAAAGTGTCTAAAGTGAGTAAAGTGAGTGTTACGGTGAGTGTTTATTTAAAGTGAGTGTGTACGTGTGGATGTGTGTGCTGTGAGTGTAGTTGATGGTGTGTTACATGGTGTCATTGTCATCGAGCAGGAGGTGTGTTGTCACTGTATGCAGATGATTCACAACTAGTCCACTGAGAGGCTGTTAATTAAGGTTGTTGCTCTGGTGGGCCATCGTATTTGTCCAGGGGCGCCACGTACAGTCTGCTCATTTCACATTCTAATTCTGCATAATACATTTTAGCACACAGCTTAATTAAGATTAGCCTAGATTAAAATGTATTTTCATCATACAGAACAAGTACAGTACAACGTGAATAAGTTCGATGTCCAACCAGAGTGCAAATGTAGTAATATACAATGGTACAGGTGATTAAACTGGGTATACAATATATAAATGAGTACTACTGAGTAATAGTGCTAATCAGATGTATGTACAGAGTTGTAGTATTAATATGTACAGTGATACATACAGGTATAAAGACACTATGGTAGTAAGTTGTACTGGCCACCAGTATGTCGTTTATTTCACGAGGTGTGCGTGTGTGTGTATGCAGTCTACAGGAGAACTCTCTGGGTATGGAATTGGATGGAGCCATATTCATTGCCACAGCCCTGAAGGGAAACCACCAGCTGACGTACATAAAGTGAGTAATACGTTTTAATACTCTTATCAACATGAGAGTCAACAAATGCTTTCTTTATGCAGACATTTAACACAAAAGGATGACCCTCATGCATTGCAAATTTGCATCAAATTCAAAACAGAGTGATGCACAAAATAACTTTAAGAAAATAATAATTTAAAACAATGAATAACGTGTGCAATAGGGGAAAGAACACGTTAGGAACTTGTTACATTCACCCACACAAGGGCTGAGGACTCACCCCCGCCCCCCCCTCCCTCTCTCTCTCTCTCTCTCTCTCTCTCTCTCACACACACTCTCCCAGCTCTTTCTCTCTTGCCCCTTCCTCATCTCTCTCACCCCCCCCCCCCTCTCTCTCTCTCTCTCTCTCTCTCTCTCTCTCTCACACACACACACACACACTCTTTGAGTCAGAAACAAACATAGTATCAATGAGAGTATCAATAATACACCTGAGTTATGTTACGAACTTGTTACATTCACCCACACAAGGGCTGAGTAATCACACACCCCCTCTCTCTCTCACACACACACACTCCTAGCTCTTTCTCTCTTGCCCCTTCCTCATCTCTCTCACCCCCCTCTCTCTATATATCTCACACACACACACACACTTCAGAAACAAACATAGTATCAATGAGAGCATCAATAATACACCTGAGTGAAGTCTAGTAAAAAATTGAAATAAAAAATTAAATAACAATAATAATTTTTTGTTAATCGTGAGTTTAAAAAGATTGTGGCGTTAATAGAATCGGGCGATAGCGCGTTAACTTTGACAGCCTTAGCGTTAACACGTTTGACAGCCTTAGTAAAAACGTACCTCTCTCTCTCTCTCTCCAGCTTACAGGGAAATGGCGTCGGCCAGTCGGGGGCAAAGGTCATATCGGACGCCATCAGGACCAATTCTCCTGACTGTGTGGTAGAGATCTGACCCTGACTATCAAGAGGTCACAATCAGGGGCGTGCACAGACAATTTGGAGGGCAGGGGCTCAAGCTACAAAAAGGGCACTTAACCCACCAACACCCAGGGCTAGATCAACAAAGAATGGATTGCACGGAGCAAGTTGCACCCTTACTTACAATTCATTATGAATTGAAAATGGGGGACCCTGATGTAAACAAGACGAAAGTCTTTCTCTGGTCTGCATCCCCTTAACAATTGTGTGTATTGAGCCGTACTGTATTGTACCCATTCTGCAATCTGTTAATAAAATGTTCATTCATTGATTGATTGATTGAAAAGTTTATTAACAGATTGCAGAATGGGTACAGTACAGTACAGCTCAATACTGTGCAGATTGATTGATTGAAAACTTGAATGAACATTTTATTAACAGATTGCAGAATGGGTACAGTACAGTACAGCTCAATACATACAATTGTTAAGGGGATGCAGACCAGAGAAAGGCTTTCGTCTTGTTTACATCAGGGTCCCCCATTTTCAATTCATCGTAACATATATGACATACATGACATACAGATAGACAGTACTGCTACATCTATACATTTATGACATACCAGATTTGCAAATACAGTACTGTTTGTGATACAGAAAGAGTCCAGAAGAAAAAGTATATACATTTGACGTAGAAACTGTACATCGGAGGAGGTTGGGTAGGTGGGGGGGGGTGGGGGGGGGGGACTGTACATTGGAGGTGGTTGGGTGGGTGGGGGGAGGTTGGGTAGGAGTGGGGGGGGGGGGGGAGGTTGGGTAGGAGGGGTGGGTGGGGGACACTGTACAACTGTACAAACAAAACTGTACATTGGAATATTGACAAGACCATACTTGGTAATTTACTGTACATTGGAGGGGGTTGTGTTAGGACATTTACAGGGGCCAGTTTCGAATTGCAGTCTCCCGTAGGTGTTTTTTGAGAGTGTTTTTCAGTGATGCGTCACCCCTGGGTCTCCTGTATAATAACGAAATTTGTTTAATGGACTTGCTCTTTCTGTTGAGTGCTTCAATCCCCGGGAGAAGAGAGAACACAGCAGCAAGATTTGTGAGCTGCTGTGACAAGAAAAGGACATCCAACGGAATACAACCACCATAAAGACTCTGTTTGGAGGAGGGATATACCAGACCTGGAAAAAGATTTTGATTGGCAAGAAGCCTGGGCAAATGTTCGACTTGCATCAAGGAACCCGGACCATCAACAAATCAATCTTAACTATATTCATAGGACATACTTGACTCCTATAAGACTGAACAGAATGGGTCTTAAACAAGACTCCAAATGCTCCTTATGTACAAATGGGGACGAGGGGACATTTATGCACATGTATTGGGACTGCCCACCAGTTAAGATATTCTGGAAAGAAGTGACCCAGCAATTATCAAATCTCTTAATTCTGAATATACCTGTACACCCCTCTGTATTATTGCTGAATGATGTTTTTGAGTATGCAGTACCTATACAGCTAAAGAGATTGGTTTTATCTGGTATTACAGTGGCTAAAAAACTGATAGCATCACGATGGTTTCAACCGGAAAAAATGTGCCGAAAGGTCTGGATTCTTACATATCTCGATGTGATTTATCTAGAAATATCTACAGCAAGAATTTTGGGTCTCAATGAATCCAAATTGACAATGTGGTTAGAAGTGGTGGAGAGAATAAAAGCTAGCATATAATGGTAGTGTCTGGTTAGGAGCGAATGATAATGGATGGATTATCCATTGGGGGCTCCAGGGTGGGGGGGTGCGAGCAAGAGCATATGTGTGTAGGGGAATAGATAGCAGGTATTAGGGGTATATCTTGTATAAGACATTTATCTAAACTGTGATTTAATTGATGTGCACTGTTAACAATGCCTGTATATCTAATCGTGTGTTGTCATGTTTTTTTATGTGTTTGTTTAAAAAATAATAATAAAAAAAAAAAAAAGACTGTCAATCACACAAATAAAATCCTTCTGTGCTGTACTGATTTCTTCTGATTTCTCCATTTGACTGTTTTGTTTGGCTTTGGCAGTGTAAACGTATGTTTCCCATGTCAATAAAGCCCATTTGAATTGAATTGAGCGAGAGACAGAGAGAGGAGAGAGGGAGAGAGAGTATAGTACATAGTACATGCTGTTAAAAAGGCAGAGAGGGAATGTATTATAATTCAGTGGTTTTTATGGTTCTTCTTACCTATAAACCTGATGTTTCTGAAAGGCTTTCAATCAGTTTTCTTTTGATCCATTTCTTATAAAATTTAATGAACAGTATACGGTGATGCTGAATGTAAACAATCACAATATATCCTCCCCTCCCCCATCCCTCGCTTCAAGCCATTTCCTTTGTATCCACGTTTATTCACTTTAATCAAAAGGTGTATTATAAACAAATGTAAACACAATCACAAAATATTAACTTTAATCAGCTGTTGGACATGAAAGGAAGTGGTTTTACGGAGCGACGTGCGGAAATAATTTAGAGACTTGAATCACTGCATGGATTCTGTGGAGGTCAGAATGATGTAATACTCATCATGGAAATCATGAAATGATTCATATATCCTATCTCTCAGATAGAGACCAAAAGATAGACATACATGGCCATCTTTCTTCTGCCTCCCCAGTAACTTGTGGAGTTCCACAAGGGAGTGTTCTGGGTCCATTGCTATTTTTAATGTATATAAATGATCTTCAAGCTGCCTGTAACGTCAACTTGTTTTTGTACGCAGATGTCGTACGTAGGACAAGGATGTAGACATAATATAATAATTATTATACAAGCAACTCTTAGTGAAGAATTCTCCAGAATAAAATCTTGGCTCACCGATAACAAACTATCTCTCCACCTGGGCAAAACCCAATATATCATCTTTGGGTCCCAACCCAGGCTATGTAAATTGGTTTCACTCTGCATTCAATCCCTTGCCACTTAGACAACGGATTGAGCGGTGAAACAATGGCTCTCAAGACCATGAGCAAGGTGAACGGCAGGACTACATTTCTGGACAGGAAAGCTCCCTTTTTAGATTCGGCTAGTCTTCGTCTTTTAGCCAATGCACTTGTTGTTTGTTGCTTTGACTATCTGTTTGTGGTTCAGTGGTCTGACCAAAGTCAAAGTTCTGAAGGATAAACTCCACAAACTCCAGCTCAACATCGTCCATAACATTCACAAGTGCCAGGACCCCTGAGTATCTTTGGAGGGTTTTTAGGAGGAATAGGGATGTACATGCCCACAACATGAGAGGCAGTATTGAGGACTTGTACCTGCCCCGGTTTTCAACCAACATGGGTAAATGCTCCTTTAAGTACAGTGGAGCTTTGAACTGGAACAAACTTCCCTTGACCATTAAGAGCATCAGCAGTCACTACCCTTTTTAAGAAAAAGGTAAAAATCTGGCTCTTAGAAAATGTTGCAGTATAGCACATTGTATTTTATCTCTGGTAGCTATATTTAATTTATTTATGCAATGCAAATAGTTTAGTTCTTCTTAAGATGATTTCCACATTGTACCTATGTCTGTTTTTTTGTGATACGGTGTGTCATGTTTGTGCCAGACCAAGGACCACAATGGAAACAAGTCTCTGACTTTATTGTGTTATTATCCTTGACGTGTGTTGTTACAATCGTCTAATAAATCAAATCAAAAGAAGCCGCGCTCTGCATGTGTCTCTGTTGAGAGGTGTTCACGAGGTACAGGTATGAGGAAGGGATTTGACATTCACGGGTGTTTACATTTTTATTTAATTTCGTTCATGTTTTACATATATAGTTTTTGTTTTGCATATATATATATTTGTTTTCTAAGGTTTTAAATTAGTACTCATTTGAGTAGTGGAAAAGGGGCAGGATTAAATAAGTGTACACTACTTCCTACTCCTTTTCGAACATGTAAATTGAGTTGTTTTGCTTTTGTTTATTTTTTTTCATTAAATTTTTTAGATCAATGATTTGTTTTGATTTTATATTGTTTGTATTTATTTACATGTTTGAAATAAAGATTTCAAATAAAAAGATCCAAAAAGAGGAAGGAAAGTACAGATGGAAAGTTTCCAACCTCCGCAGTTACAGTAAGTCCACACGGATCGTTTCATGACCACGTATATAGATGAGATTAGATTAAAATGTGTCGTCATCATACAGTACAGTACGACGAAAATAAGTTTGACATCCAACCAGAGTGCAAATGTAGCAGTAAAATGCAATAGTAATATACAATGTACAGGTGATTAAACTGGGTATAAAATATATAAATTAGTACTACTGAGTAATAGTGCTAATCGGATGTATGTACAGAGTTGTAGTATTAATATATACAGTGATACAGGTATAAAGACACTATGGTAGTAAGTCATACTGGCCAGCAGTGTAACTAGTAAGAATAGGTAAGGTATGTACATATATAGATAGTATCTACAGATATGTACAAATTATATGCAGGTATGGATATAGATGTGGATATATATATACGGTAAGAATACATATATAAATATAGTATATATAGCACTATTGTACATGCTATCATACAGTTATATGGGTCATATGCAGGTGTGTAATTAAGCATTACATCACGCGCAGGAGTGGTTTGTGACCAATAAACCATGCCTAGGGGTGGTCGTTAGACCCCCCTAGGCATGGTTTATTGGTCACAAATCACGACTACAAGTGGTGTAAAGCTTTTATACAACTGCCAGATTCATCCAACCTTATTTCTATACAATAAACACACATTAATCGAAGATTTATTGAAAAAACCATCCGCCAGAAAAAGTAGTTCCCACAACTACAAAAAAGACAAGTTGCCTCCATGTGGAAGCAGCTTGAAGTGCATCCAACCAAACTAACACATCCAACTGTGTATTATTGGAATGATTGAGAGAAGTTGCCTCATGTGGAAGCAGCTTGAAGTGCATCCAACCAACTAACACATCCAACTGTGTATTATTGGAATGATTGATTGAAAATTTTATTACCAGATGCAGAATGGGTACAATACAGTACAGCTCAATACACACAATTGTTAAGGGAATGCAGACCTACTTTCCATAGAACTTCATTCTTAGATGCTTCTATATAAAGTAGGTAAAACAAATTAAAACGTTTTCTTTGCCCTATAGGAAAAAAACGTTTTCTTCGCCCTATTTATTTATTTATTTCTTTTAGCCTAAACTTAACCAGTTGGAAACCAGGGGTACAGTAATAAAATTAGCAATCAACCAATCAATCAATTCAATAGACCATGCTCACTTAAAACAGCGCTGCTTCTCTCTGTCTGACTCCCCCGCTGTTGCAGACAGGAGTGTGTGTGTGTGTGTGTGTGTCACAGTGTGTGCGTGTGTGTGTGTGTGTGTGTGTGTGTGTCACAGTGTGTGTGTGTGTGTGTGTGTGTGTGTGTGTGTGTATGTGTGTGTGTGTGTGTGTGTGTGTGTGTGTGTGTGTGTGTGTGTGTGTGTGTGTGTGTGTATGTGTGTGTGTGTGTTTGTGGGTACGCCAGCGTCGGACAGTGTGAGAGTGAACGCTGCAGTCAGTGGGAAGGAAGTAGAAATTTAAATCAATCAATTAATCAATCAATCAATCCGCGATTTTTCTTTTGTTCTAGATTGACTCAAGACCCATCAATTACATCATCCAACATTGTTTAAAGGACTAACACATTCCCCTTGACAGAATCGCTTCATATTTAGTCGTTATGGTGCTATCAACATATCCATTTGTTGTCCGCGATCTTGTTTTCTCCCGGAGTGAGCCGGGGAGTGATATGTGATTCGGTTGTGGGCGGGTCCTGAGCCCAGGACCGTGGATTGTTGCCAATAAAGACATGTAAATGGCCAATCAGAATCGAGAAATTTGCATGCCGTTGTATAAGTAGGTATTATAAGAGGTAGACCTCGCTTTCAGTGCTAGCCCAATCAGAGCCTTGCCATGTTTTCATCCAGTGCCTTTGTTATATTAATGTCAAGCGAAACACACAAAAGGACACATTAAAATAATTGGTATTTTTATTTGGGCAAAACATCGTATACAGTGCAAATACACACAAAAAGGCTATAATTTCGTTGTGAGGCATTGTTGTCGTCGTGTAGCTTGGTAAATGAGTGGTGAATATTTATGAGAACCATTGATATTTATGAGCTGTAAGATAAAAGAGTATGACTGCAGAACACGCAGAATATGTGTGTGTGTGTTTGCACACCCCGTGCACGCTTGAATGCGCTCACACCGTGAGCTCAGAAGTCATTATCGCTCTCCTCCAGCAGTGGGGGCCTCAGGGCCCCCCTGGAGGGCCGGGTGGTCTTGGACCTGGCGGGTCCGTCCAAGCTGTCGTTGTCCGCGTCCAGGTCCTCGTTCTCCTCCTCCTCGGCCTCGTCGTCCTCGTCCACGCCGATCTCGCTGTCCTCCGTCTGGAAAGTTGGACGCAAACAATCGTCAGCGGCAGGGAAAACCCACGTGATCCCGAAACCATCACTTCACTCACTTTAAACACCATATTTCTATCTATTTATTCCTACAAATTTGCACTAGTTCAAGTTTAGTTTTATTTGTCACATATAAGGTACATGTACATTACAGTGAAATGCTTGGTTCTGTAATAAAGACCAAACACTATAGAAAATATACAATATACTAAAGCGGTCAGATACCTAACTTCTATAGCAGTCAGATACCTAACTTCTGTAAGTCAGATACCCAACTTCTGTAAGTCAGATACCCAACTTCTGTAGGTCAGATACCTAACTTCTGTAGCGGTCAGATACCCAACTTCTGTAAGTCAGATACCTAACTTCTGTAGCGGTCAGATACCTAACTTCTGTAAGTCAGATACCTAACTTCTGTAGGTCAGATACCTAACTTCTGTAAGTCAGATACCCAACTTCTGTAGGTCAGATACCCAACTTCTGTAAGTCAGATACCTAACTTCTGTAGCGGTCAGATACCTAACTTCTGTAAGTCAGATACCTAACTTCTGTAGCGGTCAGATACCTAACTTCTGTAAGTCAGATACCTAACTTCTGTAGTGGTCAGATACCTAACTTCTGTAAGTCAGATACCTAACTTCTGTAGGTCAGATACCTAACTTCTGTAAGTCAGATACCTAACTTCTGTAAGTCAGATACCTAACTTCTGTAAGTCAGATACCTAACTTCTGTAGGTCAGATACCTAACTTCTGTAAGTCAGATACCTAACTTCTGTAGGTCAGATACCTAACTTCTGTAAGTCAGATACCTAACTTCTGTAAGTCAGATACCTAACTTCTGTAAGTCAGATACCTAACTTCTGTAAGTCAGATACCCAACTTCTGTAAGTCAGATACCTAACTTCTGTAAGTCAGATACCCAACTTCTGTAAGTCAGATACCTAACTTCTGTAAGTCAGATACCTAACTTCTGTAGGTCAGATACCTAACTTCTGTAAGTCAGATACCTAACTTCTGTAAGTCAGATACCTAACTTCTGTAAGTCAGATACCTAACTTCTGTAGGTCAGATACCTAACTTCTGTAAGTCAGATACCTAACTTCTGTAGGTCAGATACCTAACTTCTGTAGCGGTCAGATACCTACGGTACATAATTAAGCCGCCTTTATGTCATAATGGAGTCCATGTGTTAATCTGGTGGATGTTGGAACCATAAGCTACAGGGATCTGACACAGGGATCTGACACAGGGATCTGCTACAGCACAGGGATCTGACACAGGGATCTGACACAGGGATCTGCTACAGCACAGGGATCTGACACAGGGATCTGCTACAGGGATCTGACACAGGGATCTGCTACAGGGATCTGCTACAGGGATCTGACACAGGGATCTGCTACAGGGATCTGACACAGGGATCTGCTACAGGGATCTGACACAGGGATCTGCTACAGGGATCTGACACAGGGATCTGCTACAGGGATCTGACACAGGGATCCGACAGGGATCTGCTACAGGGATCTGGTCACAGGGATCTGACACGTTTCATCCCACTCTTCCTGCACAAACCTTTCCTTTCCGTGGCGTATGGACACGTGGGAGCGGGCTTCGGGAGGAAGCCATGTTGGGCTTTTTAAAATAATGCATGTGAAGGAGAGAGAGAGAGAGAGAGAGAGAGCTTAAAGAGTAAGTAGAGGAGTAAGGAGCAAGGAGTGAGGGAGGAGTAAGGAGGAAGGAGGAAGGAGCAAGGAGTAAGGAGTAAGGAGCAAGGAGTAAGGAGTGAGGAGTGAGGAGTAAGGAGTGAGGAGTAAGGATCGAGGAGTGAGGAGTAAGGAGCAAGGAGTGAGGAGTAAGGAGCAAGGAGTGAGGAGTAAGGAGCAAGGGAGGAGTAAGGAGCAAGGAGTAAGGAGGGAGGAGCAAGGAGTAAGGAGTGAGGAGCAAGGAGTAAGGAGTGAGGAGTAAGGATCGAGGAGTGAGGAGTAAGGAGCAAGGAGTGAGGAGTAAGGATCGAGGAGTGAGGAGTGAGGAGCAAGGAGTGAGGAGGGAGGAGCAAGGAGTAAGGAGTGAGGAGTAAGGATCGAGGAGTGAGGAGTAAGGAGCAAGGAGTGAGGAGGGAGGAGCAAGGAGTAAGGAGTGAGGAGTAAGGATCGAGGAGTGAGGAGTAAGGAGCAAGGAGTGAGGAGGGAGGAGCAAGGAGTAAGGAGTGAGGAGTAAGGATCGAGGAGTGAGGAGTAAGGAGCGAGGAGTGAGGAGTAAGGAGCAAGGAGTGAGGAGTAAGGAGCAAGGAGTGAGGAGTAAGGAGTAAGGATCGAGGAGTGAGGAGTAAGGAGCAAGGAGTGAGGAGTAAGGATCGAGGAGTGAGGAGTGAGGAGTAAGGAGTAAGGAGCGAGGACTAAGGACTAAGGAGTGAGGAGTATAGAGGAGTAAGGAGTGAGGTGCGAGGGGGAAAGCAGCGCTGAGCGAGGGGGAAAGGAGCGCTATCTTTTATAACCAAAAACAAGTTGAGAAAGGATTTTCAAAAGTTTTAAATTCCACAGCGTCTGCAGCCTGGTTTAGTCACAGTTTCCATGGAAACCATGATAAACACAGCACATGGAACTATAGTCAGTTTACTTCTCTGATAACTACATCACTGGATGACTCATAACTGAGATGAGCATCATTTGTGGCTGTTAGTGATTCTTTTCATTTCAAACCTTTATTTATACAGGTAAAAATCTCATTGAGACACAGTCTCATTTACAAGAGCGACCTGATCCACCAAACAAAAACCAACAATACATAAAACAAGTTCCAGTCAAATACAAGACAAGTAACTCAACTAAAAATCTAAGTGAGGCAAAAATCTAGATAAACTAAATTAAGAGCAAGAACAAGAACAGGCCCCCATGGATGCCCTCTCAATATTGCGTATAAGAAGTTTTAAAACCCCCAATGGGAATTAGGTTCGGGAGCCTCAGTTCCTTTTGCAATAAGTTCCACGTAGATGGGGCAGAATAGGAAAAGGCTGTTTTTCCGAGTTCTGTGCGGGCAAATGGTACAGAGAGAGTTAAAAGATCCTGTGACCGCAGGCCAAAACTACGCTGTTCCTGCACCATGAGGGACGACGGGTAAGAGGGGAACAGACCGAGGAGAGATTTATAGATGAAGCTGTACCAGTGGAGAGTCCTACGCAAGTGTAGAGACGTCCAACCTAGAAGTGAGTAGAGGGTACAATGATGTGTGAGGGGCTTACAACCAGTGATGAATCTCAACGCCCCATGGTAGACGCTGTCTAACAAGTGAAGAGTGTGCAGATGTACAGAACATCCAGTTCAAAGTCAAACTGTCCTGGTCACGGATGTCCACATTTGGTCCACATTTTCACACTCTTGGGCAAAGCTGTTGGCAGCAGCTGGTGATGTACAGGCATAGAGACAGCTCCGCGTAAGAGTGTGTAATTATAATATTACAATAAACTCTCTTTGTACAGCACCTTTCATACAAGAATTGCAAACTGACCTGTCAAGAAAAATGTCTTCATCCCTCAACACTTCTGTCAATTATCTGCCCATTTTATGTCTATTTGATACATCCCTGCTGTGAAGCACTTTGAGCTGCAATTCTTGTATGAAAGGTGCTGTACAAAGAAGGTTTATTGTAATTATTATAATTACACACTCTTACGCGGAGCTGTCTCTATGCCTGTACGTCACCAGCTTTGTGTGAAAATGTGACCAGGACAGTTTGACTTTGAACTGGATGTACTGTTTAGATATTACGGTGATGTTCTGTACATCTACACACTCTTCACTTAAAACGCAGTCTACCATGGGGCGTTGAGATTCATCACTGGTTGTAAGCCCCTCACACATCATTAATAAAGTTATTATTATTATTATTATTATTATTATTATTATTATTATTATTATTATTATTATTATTATTATTATTATTATTGTGTACCCTCTACTCCAGTGGTCACCAACCCGTCGATCTTTGAGACTTTCCCTGTAGATCTTTCCCTGGGTAATTTTTTTTTAATAATATTATTATTATTATTATTATAATTTATTATTATAATTATATTATTATAATTATTATTATTAATAACATTACAGTTCTACTTTTGTTTTGACGTGAAAAGTGATGCTGCATAAGATGACTGCACTTAGCACTGACTGAGAAAGTACAGTTCTACTTTGACAAACATATTTACAATTAGCATTTTATAATGTTAATAATATGAGCGTCCACATTACAGGTCTACTTTTGTTTTGATGTGAAAAGTGATGCTGCATAAGGGCCCGCGTCCACCTATCTCACAAAAACGCTGGCAGTGCGCCGGTAGTGCTGGCATGAAGCGCATCTTGTAGATGACAGAAAGAAATCTACAGCCATCTTTTTATCGTTTTTTTCCTGCCGCGGTTTTGCACATATTATAGCATATTTTAATACACTTTATTGTATATTAATTATATATATAGTTATTGCCTGACACCACAGTTCGCCCTTTGCTTTTTATTAGCTTTTTAGTAGTGTATTCGTGTAGTTATTATTATTAGTGTATTTGTGTTTTGTCGCGAATCTCAATGGCCCGTCTCTTGTGGGAGACAGCCAAGACAGGCAGGCAGCTCCGGTGTCAGGTTACAAACAGAGTGGTAGATATGAATGGCTGTGATTGGTTGTCTGAAAATGAGCTCAGCGCATCGCTCTGAAAGTTCAGAAAGTTTCAACTTTCGGCCGCACAAAAAAGCTGAAAAAAAGAAGCCGACTGCAGCGCATTTCCTATAGGCGGCGCATGCGCTCTCTCCCCATTGGGATACATTGAAAAAAGACGCGTGCGGTCATAAATATGAGGCAGGTGGACCCGGGCCCTAAGATGACTGCACTTAGCACTGACTGAGAAATTATATATCGCTACTGGCGGAACAAAACCTCGTAACTCCAAAAACCCAACTTTTCAGCAGATAAAAAAAAAAAAACACAGATTTGAGGGCGAATAGAGTTACGAGGTTTAGACAGATGATTGGTTTAATGCTTTCCCATTGTGTAGACTTTGTAAAACCACACACACATGGAGGATGATCTACTGAGTTGATAAAGAAAATAATAAAAAAATAGAGTTACAAGGTTTTGTTCCGCCAGCAGCGATATTACAGTTCTACTTTATAAAATGCTAATTGTAAATATGTTTGGCAATGTTAATAATATGAGAAAGTCCACATTCCAGTTGTACCTTTGTTTTGATGTGAAAGGTGATGCTGCATAAGATGACTGCACTTAGTTAGCACTGACTGAGAAAGTACATATTACAGTTCTACTTTGACGTTTTAATGTTAGACCAAAGCATTGCATGTAATTAGAATACAGGCAAATAAAAGTCATTTAGTTTAAAGTACAATCTTGGCTGTCTTTTTCTCTCAACGCTTCAATAGGTAGATCGTGCCTTCACAAAAAAAAAAAAAAAAAAAAAAAAGGTGATATTGGGCTTAAAAAGGTTGGTGACCACTGCTCTACTCACTTCTAGGTTGGACGTCTCTACACTTGCGTAGGACTCTCCACTGGTACAGCTTCATCTATAAATCTCTCCTTGGTCTGTTCCCCTCTTACCCGTCGTCCCTCATGGTGCAGGAACAGAGTAGTTTTGGCCTGCGGTCACAGGATCTTTTAACTCTCTCTGTACCATTTGCCCGCACAGAACTCGGAAAAACAGCCTTTTCCTATTCTGCCCCATCTACGTGGAACTTATTGCTAAAGGAACCGAGGCTCCCGAACCCAATTCCTATTGGGGGTTTTAAACTTCTTATACGCAATATTGAGAGGGCATCCATGGGGGCCTGTTCTTGTTCTTAATTTAATTTATCTAGATTTTAGCCTCTCTTAGATTTTTAGTTGAGTTACTTGTCTTGTATTTGTATTTGTTTGGTGGATCAGGTCGCTCTTGTAAATGAGACTGTGTCTCAATGAGATTTGTACCTGTATAAATAAAGGTTTGAAATGAAAAGAATCACTAACAGCCACAAATTATCCTCGTCTCAACAGTTATGAGTCATCCAGTGATGTAGTTATCAGAGAAGTAAACAGACTATAGTTCCATGTGCTGTGTTCATCATGGTTTCCATGGAAACTGTGAATAAACCAGGCTGCAGACGCTGTGGAATTTAAAACGTTTGAAAAACCTTTTTCAACTTGTTTTTAGTTATAAAAGATACTTTAAAAAATATATACTGCCTGTTTCTAAGGTTAGTTAGAGAGACTCCTGACTGCCTGTTTCTAAGGTTAGTTAGAGACTCCTGACTGCCTGTTTCTAATGTTAGTTAGAGACTCCTGACTGCCTGTTTCTAAGGTTAGAGACTCCTGACTGCCTGTTTCTAAGGTTAGAGACTCCTGGCTGCCTGTTTCTAATGTTCGTTAGAGAGACTCCTGACTGCCTGTTTCTAATGTTAGTTAGAGAGACTCCTGACTGCCTGTTTCTAAGGTTAGTTAGAGAGACTCCTGACTGCCTGTTTCTAAGGTTAGTTAGACTCCTGGCTGCCTGTTTCTAAGGTTAGTTAGTTAGACTCCTGACTGCCTGTTTCTAATGTTCGTTAGAGAGACTCCTGACTGCCTGTTTCTAAGGTTAGTTAGACTCCTGGCTGCCTGTTTCTAAGGTTAGTTAGAGAGACTCCTGACTGCCTGTTTCTAAGGTTAGTTAGAGAGACTCCTGACTGCCTGTTTCTAAGGTTAGTTAGAGAGACTCCTGACTGCCTGTTTCTAAGGTTAGTTAGAGAGACTCCTGACTGCCTGTTTCTAAGGTTAGTTAGTTAGACTCCTGACTGCCTGTTTATAAGGTTAGTTAGAGACTCCTGGCTGCCTGTTTCTAAGGTTAGTTAGAGACTCCTGACTGCCTGTTTCTAATGTTAGAGACACTCCTGACTGCCTGTTTCTAAGGTTAGAGACTCCTGACTGCCTGTTTCTAATGTTAGAGACACTCCTGACTGCCTGTTTCTAAGGTTAGTTAGAGACTCCTGACTGCCTGTTTCTAAGTTTAGTTAGCTTGTGGCACGCTTATTATCTTGAGACGTTTTCGTTTTTACGGAAACCTTAAACCGAAACGAAACCGAAAATGACCAAAATCGTCTTAGTCTGGACATGGCCTCAGACTGTGGTTGTACTGGGCAATTCATTCATCCAGAACGGAGCCGGAGCTTGAATCGGAGCCCTGCCGGTGTGAAAGCCCACTGTGTTCATGTCCAGGGTCTATAATTTTCATGTCCTGTCAAGTTTCTCATTACCGCTGACCTGTGATGTTAGCTGTGGTACTTGGTGACACAGAGAGCCAGCAGTTATATTAAGAGGCTGTTGTCATGGCGCCTGGCAGAGTGGCAGTACTCACCTCTTCACTGTCGATGCCCTGCATGGTGCCCATGAAACTAGCTCCGCCCCTTCCTGTCGGGGGTGGGGGAGATGGGGGGGGGGGTTGGGCTCAAGTTAGATCAAGGGCAAGTCCGATAATAATTGTTCTTTTCTTCCCCCGAAACTGAGACATTCACGGGGGTCGAGCATGAAAACATTCATATAATCCTTGTATGTACAATAATGCTGTATATACCATATATATATATATATGTATATTTATTCTTACCGTATATATATATATATATATATATATATATATATATATATATATATATATATATATATTTGTATATTCGGCTTTGATTGGCCGGAATTTGCAGATAGTCGGAAAAAAATATCATATATATATATATATACATATATATATATTATATTTTGGCTGTGGGGGGGTGCTTAATGTCTGAGGAAGTCGAGTGAAGGCTTCTTGTCCTCTGCAAAAGCATGCAATTGGCCCACTGATGGATACATCTTGATATTATTTTGTCTAGTGTGTGAAATCCTCTTTCAGTGCCTCTGTGCCCGTTTTCTTAGGCAGTTAGCCTCGCTGGTATGTGCGCCATTAGCGTTAGCCATGCTTCTAGGCCTCTTTGCTTTTGGAAAGAATGATGAAAAAATTTATAAATAAATATGTATAATCTTTATTTATAAATTTTTTGCATTCAACTAAGAGGTTGGCAGTCGACTACGGCTCCTTTCGATCTAATTAATTACAGGATTTGTAATTAATTCATCTAATTAATCGCATTTTAATCACATAACCATTTTAGGCCTGATATTCTATATTCTATAATCATATTTCAAATGGCATGTGTCCGGATGGCAGAATTCAGTACTGTATCTACAAAACCTTCTGTTTAATCATCTTCCATTTATTAATTTGCTTCGATTTTTCAGGTCTGGTCAATTTTAGCATGGTGTTATTCACAGTCAAAGATAAACATTTTTTTTTTGGATATTCTCATTTGGTTCATTACAATTTACTCAAGCCTAGTAACAGACACAGTATTTCTGACACTGGGAATACATTCCCTGAGATCCATAGATGTCCCTAGAATCAGATACCAAGAACATGCAAATGGACCATATTTAAAAAGAAATCAGTAAATGTGTATTCTACGTTCTTATGGAATGAATGAGATTTATTTTCTTAATTAATTCTTTTTTTAAATTAATTTTGAGTTAATTTTCATAACGCGATAATTTGCTGTGTAATTAATTAATCGAATTAACGCGATAAACTGACAGCCCTAATTAATACTACAACTCTGTACATACATCTGATTAGCACTATTACTCGTTAGTACTCATTTATATATTCTATACCCAGTTTAACCACCTGTACATTGTATATTACTGTTGCACTTTACTGTTACATTTGCACTCTGGTTGGATGCCAAACCTCTCTTTGTTGTACTGCACTTGTGCCGTATGATGACAATACAATTTAATCGAATCTAATCAAATGTAATCTAAGTTCCCCCCCCCCAGCACGCTCCCCCCTGTGTGAATGGGCTTTTATTGGGTCAGAATACGCTCAGTGTACCTGTCATCTGGCCGTTTCGGGCGGGCCATGGTTTAAGGGGCCTGCGTTCTTCCATGTCACTGTCCGAGCCCTCGTCCTCCAGGATGTCCATGTCGGAGTCCTCGTCTTTCACTGCGGAGGAAGAGGGACACGCTGTGTTGGAGGTAGAATGTAAACCCTGTCGGGGCTGGGCAGACCTCATTTGCAGTGGAAGACTGTTCCATAATTTAGGGGCAGCCACCTCAAAAGCTTGATCGCCTTTAGTCTAGACCTCGGGACATCTAACAGTAATTTATTTGCTGACCTCAGTGCTCTAGCAGGGGTACAAAGATGGAGGAGTTCTGCTAGATACTGAGGGGCAGGACCATTTAAGGACTTGAACACAAACATAGCAAATTTGAAATCAATTCTGAAACGAACAGGGAGCCAGTGCAGGGAAGCCAGTACTGGTCTGATGTGTTCACGCCTCTTTGTGCCGGTCAAGAGACGTGCAGCAGCATACAGGGCATTACAATAGTCCAGCAGCCTAGACGATATAAAAGCATGGATGACCGTCTCCAGGTCATTGGGAGAGAGGTAGGATTGGAGGTGGAATGTAAACACGCAGTGTGTAGATCAGGGCTATTCAACTGGCGGCCCGCTGATTCTGACCGGCCCGCCAAAGATTACATGATAATAAAAAAAATTAAAAATTTTTATTTTTTTTAAATATTTTTTTTTTTTTTTTTTTTACCTTTTTTTCCCATGTCAACGTTAACACGCACAATTGAGCCAAAAGTCACTCAATTAATGACAGATTTCATTGATAAATTGAGGGAAAACTTTGCAAGTTGATTTGATGAATTTGACATGTCCAGATAATTGATGCATTTTGTGAGCAACCCATTTGCCAATGTAGCTGCTATTTCCACAAAAGGACAAGAGTTCCTTGCATCACTTCACATTGATGAAGGTCTCCTGCAACTTGAAATAATTGACATGCAAGCATCATCTGCTCTGAAGCAGGCACTTGAGAATGAATCCACCACAACATTTTGGATAAAGTGTATTCATGTCAAGACATTCCCCAAAATAAAAACGCTGGCAATATCTGTGCTAACAATGTTTGGCTCAACATACACCTGTGAATCCAGTTTCTCTCACATGAATGCCATTAAAACAAGCAACCATTCCTCCTTGACAAATGAGCATTTGCATCACTGTTTGCGGGTAGCCCTCACTTCCTATGAACCCTCTTTCTCTGCCATTGCCCAGTCAAAGAAGTGCAATCGCTCTCATTAGATGTGTGTATGTAGGCTAGGTCTGTCTGCCCCCCACCCCCCTGATGTTTGAGAGTTAAGAGTCGACAATAAGTGCTAATAAGATGCTGTGATTTGCTGTTGTTGCACAGACATGAAGCACTTTTTCATAAGCTCAGCTGCACTATAAATGTGTTTTTTTGTTCAAGTGTTGATGTTAGAATGTTCATATGCACATCATGCACTTGTTTGTTTTTTATTTTATTTTTATATTGAAATGTTGAAGAGGAGATGTTGCAGTTGTTGCACATAAATGAAGCACTTTTTTTGAAAAGTATACTACTTTTGCAATGTAGTTAAAGGGGATCTTATAAATGGCCTTTTTCAGTGTTTAGCATTGTTTCCTAGCTATGTGGACTTATATTAATATGATCTATGTCTCTAATTCTCATATTGGCGCATTCTTCCAATTCTCTTCTCACAATATTCACCCTCACTGAACTGAGTCATCTGAAAATGTGCTGATTTGTGATGTCAGAGAGACACTGCTGCATGATAATCAGCTGAGTTTCCACACAGTTCCCACAGTGGTTGGAGCCCAGGCTCAAAACGTGTTTTTGAGTACTTGATTAGAAATACAAAACAATGAATTAAAAAAAAAAAAAAATTACAGAGGTGTTCCATAAACCCACAGGAATTGTGTAAAAGTGCCCAAATAGTGAAAGAAATAGTAAAATAGTTCCCCTTTAAATCAAAGTTGTGAAAATGTGGTTGCGTGTTGTGTCAAGTGTACATATATTCATAGCACGGGGAGGCGCCGTGGCAGTCCGGCCCCTGGCCCCTTGGGTTTCTGACAATGTGGCCCCTGAACAATTTAGTTGAATAGCCCTGGTGTAGATGATGAGTGTTGCTGCGTTGGAAGTAGTGTGTGTGTGTGTGTGTGTGTGTGTGTGTGTGTGTGTGTGTGTGTGTGTGTGTGTGTGTGCGTGTGTGTGTGTTAGAGCTGTCCCCGAAGCCCGTTTTTGGGCTTCGAACTTCGTCAGGGTTTTTCGAACCTTCGTTTTTTTTATTTAAAAAAAATATATATATAAATTATATATATATATATATTTTTTTTTTATATATTTTTTTGGCGTTTTATCGCTTTATTTATTCTACTGGGCAGTCCAGTAGAGAGAGACAGAGGAGGAATGGGAGACAGAGTGGGGGGGAAGACATTCGGCAAATAACGACGGGTTCGGGAGTCGAACCCGGGTCGGCCGTGTCGCGGCTGAGCGCGCTATGTGGTTCGCCACTGGGGCGCCCCAAAATATATATATATTTAAAGAAATAATATTTATATTAAATATCCTCAAACTAAATCCTCAATTTGAATAAAGTAATTAATCTGATTAAATTAGTAATTTTTTTAAAATTAAATCAACTTTCTTTAATGAATATAACTCATCAGTATCATCAACATAAATAATCCAATAAGGGCACAGCGGTTGGTACGAAAGTGATGGTGACGTCTTGATGGAGCGCCGAGTGCCAAGCGGATGCAGATAGGCTACAATACATTTATGATAAATGTTTTATTTAAATTTGTATGACGAGTCATATACTATAATAGTATAATATTAGTGTAGCCTAATCTTTATCTGCAACTGTGAAGAAAAACCCCATTGGTTTAAACCAATGACATAAAAAAGAAATATATAAAAAAAAAACATTAAATTGAAAAATAAGAAATTCGAATGTTGATTTAGAATTCGAACGCCAACGTAGCGAACGAAGGTCCGAACGTTCGAACGTTTGGGCTCAGCCCTAGTGTGTGTGTGTGTGTGTGTGTGTGTGTGTGTGTGTATGTGCACATGTATGCGTGTGTGTGTGTGTTATGGCGGCTGGAGCAGGAAGCAGCTGCATGAGTGTCTTCAGAGCTGAACACCTGTTGTCGCCGTCGTCACTTTTTAAAGTATGTTCTGGGGAATTACTCTGGACGACGTGTCTCGTTCTCTGTGATCAAAGTTGTTTACAAAGTAGCACAGTTTACTGAGGCTGAGACCACTTATCGAGTGGTGAGTCTGTGTGTGTGTGTGTGTGTGTGTGTGTGTGTGTGTGTGTGTGTGTGTGTGTGTGTGTGTGTGTGTGTGTGTGTGTGTGTGTGTGTCTCTCTGTGTGTGTCTCTCTGTGTGTGTGTCTCTCTGTGTGTGTGTCTCTCTGTGTGTGTGTCTCTGTGTGAGTACAGTATGTGTGCGAGTCTCTGTGTGTGTGTCTCTGTGTGACTGTCTCTGTGTGTGTGTATGTGTGTGTGTGTGTCTCTGTGTGTGTGTGTGTGTGTGTGTGTGTCTCTGTGTGTGTGTGTGTGTGTGTGTGTGTACGTGTGTGTGTGTGTCTCTGTGTGTGTGTGTCTCTGTGCGAGTGTGTCTCTGTGAGTGTGTGTGTGTGTGTCTGTGTGTGTGTCTCTGTGTGAGTGTGTGTGTGTGTGTGTGTCTCTGTGTTAGTGTGTGTGTGTGTGTGTGTGTGTGTGTGTGTGTGTGTGTGTGTGTGTGTGTGTGTGTGTTCGTGTTCGTGTCTCACCGCCGTTCCTCATCAGCCGCTTCTCCTCTTCGCGCAGCTTGTGCTGCATCAGCCTCAGAGTGTTCTCCGTCTCCTGGAGAGACGCATAGAAACAGGAGGGGATATCAGCCAAGCACATCACCCCCGTGACTACCACGCGTACAGCCCCTTTCGTGACTGTGATGCACCGAGTGAATACACAGTCCCTTATCCCACCATGTAAAATTCCTACAATTATGCGTCTCGCTTTTCTCTATCAAAACGCTTCTCGTACAAGTATCGCAGAGAAATGTCAAAGGTACTCACAGTTGCACGAGGGTTTCGGACCGACAAACGCTAGGGTTTGAAAGCTCGGCGTTGCTAATAAACATTTTAAACACAGCTTTATTTCCGGCTTTGGGTGCCTGATGCGCCATCACAGCGCAGGCGCATCAGGCAGCTAAAGCTGTGTTGACCAGTTTATAAAAATTCTTAAAAATGTTAAATAATAGCCTGCTGCTGAATAACATAAAATGATGTTCCAAAAGAAGCGCGTGTTCTCGGAAAAGTGGCTGCAGGAGGTCGGCTGGCTTCAAACGAATGACGCCCGCACCGAGATGTGGTTTAAGCCTCTTGAAATGAAAGACGTCCATGGTTTTTGGCAACACAACATTTAGTAACATCCTTGAGAAATATGATGCTAGCATGTCTGTTGACAGGGACTCCACTTTAACACTTTCAGAGCCCTTGCTTAACCTTGATTTACCGGTTGAATGCCCACCATCCACTTCAATGTTAGTGTTAAAAACGCCTAATCTATGTTTTAAATTATGGCTATGTGTCTAATCTGCCCGTCGCTTATCAATGACTCGTTTTCCAGTCAACATTGTCGAAGCGGATTGTTTTTTTATCGGTTCATTTTAGTTTGATAGCATTTTGAAAAGCCCTCGTTTTCAAGGAAAATATAAAGATTCCATGATAAAAGACGTTTACTGGAATATTCTAGAATACACAAAAACGTTGTAATTTTTCGGCCTATTTATGAATGGTTTTCAAATAAACGCTAGATTATCGATAGTATATGGTACGTATGCACGCTAGAGATGCGAGCTGAAAAATCGATTCTCTGATTTCCTCATCAGCGATCGCGCACAAACACACACACATAGGGCAAACACTGAGATCTCAGCGAATACAACTCTGATTATCCCAAGACTGGCAAAATAGATTCCGTACCTCAGATCAGATGTTCTCCAAAAAGATCATTCCAATTCCTGATCGCCATTCCAAATATCGATCACGCTTATTGATTGAGTATTGGCTACTGTGAATATATATTCCAGGCTGATTCCCGTCCCGCGATGACTTCCATGTTGAGCAGACAGCTTGCCAGCTCAAGGAGCCAGCTGGCTCCGCCTCTACATATCGACTGATCCCAGGTCAGTCTAAGCGACTGACCTGCAGTTACACAGGGATAGACGATAGGGGGCGCTTTTTTCCATTCTGAGCTGCTGGAGGAGCTGCTGTACCAACAGGAGACTCGGTTGATGAAATATGAAATCAGATCGCTAATAAACAAATAAAACGATATTTGTCGTCGTGGGCACTCAGTGGGGGGCCTAATAAAACGAGATATGTCGTCCGTGGCACTGAAAGTGTTAACACATCCCACGCCGGAAACGGCTTACGACATGTTTCAAGTTCATGCGAATTCTGCCAATCCACAGCGTACGGCGTTATTGAGATCATATTTCATTTTTTCGCCATGTTATTCATAATTCCCTCACGGAGCCTGGTCTGATGCAGTTGGAGCCTGCACAACTCTGCAACACTTCAATACTGCCGCCTGGTGGATGATCGGCGAGTTGCCAAACCGGAAATGGACGAGTCGATCTTGTGCGTCTGGGAAATGCGTCCGGCACTCGCATATTGTTGCGGGACTGTATACACACGTCCGTGTGTAGCGATCGCTGCCATAACGCAATAATCGATACGTTTTTTTGGCCGTTTAATTATGATTATACAAACCGGAAATGGATTTAGGAGATCGCCGTCAAATAAGTGGGATCTTTTTCCTCCAGTCTCATCGTCGAATGGTACTTTCAGAGCGTTTGTTTATTATTATCCATGCAAACTGCTCTGATCAATATATCACCCATACTACATAAAGCATTTACTGATGATCACGGAATTATAAACGACCCCCCCCCCCCGTTCATCCGCGCATGATCAGTCATAACGTTTAGGATCATGTACAGTTGAAAATTTTCATATAGCGTGTATCGCCAACAAACGACCTTTGATAATCTATATATGCGTTTATGCCTATATCTCACGTTCTAGGAATTACTGCAGAAAACGATAAAAATATATTTATATTCTAGACGGTATTTTCGTATGAATCTATGAATGAAAAAGTAAAACGTTCCTACATCCTGAACGATAGATAATCGATGTTGAATGGGCCATAGTAATGTCAATTTAGCAATACAATTTAAAATGTTATAGCCCTGCAAAGAAGGTGAACATCTCCATAGGCTTACAGTGCTGGCAGAGAGTGGTATAAGATGCTCAAATTGCGTGGCAGGGAATGTGTTAAGAGAGCGGATGAGTTTCAAGCAAGCTGGAAAATATTTAGCAGCCTCTTTGCATTTAAATGAAAAACATTGGCTGCTGCTTGTATTTACATTCCAAAGTAGGAGAGCTATAGGGATGGCTAGCGGGTACGTCATTATTTTGCCGCCAGTGATTTCCGTGTCCTGCTGCTTCGAGACGGGATATCAAAAGGCATTAAAATGGTGCAGTGCTGTGTTCCGTGTTGCAATAATAGGAACGATGTCAACAAAACGGTATCTTATTACCGCTTTCCTCCCGACGACAAAGAGAAGAGAAGGTGGCTGAAGTTTGATCTCAATGATAAACAATAACAGTTAACAGGTAGGCTAACAGGCTAGTGCCAGGCTAACGTCAGGCTAGGCTAACATTAGGTACTAGTTATAACGTTAACTAGTGGAGAGTCCTAAACACTACATCTGTACCAGACAACAACAACTACCAGACGTACAAGACAATACCAACAACTACCAGACGTACAAGACAATACCATCAACTACCAGACGTACAAGACAATACCAACAACTACCAGACATACAAGACAACAACAACAACAACTCCCAGACGTACAAGACAATACCAACAACTACCAGACGTACAAGACAACAACAACAACTACCAGACGTACAAGACAACAACAACTCCCAGACGTACAAGACAACAACAACAACTACCAGACGCACAATA
Organism: Notolepis coatsorum; assembly: GCF_963971535.1. Lineage (NCBI taxonomy): Eukaryota > Metazoa > Chordata > Actinopteri > Aulopiformes > Paralepididae > Notolepis > Notolepis coatsorum. Next base: position 13,646,234 of record NC_140174.1, on the reverse strand, counting down.
CAACAACAACAACAACAACAACAACAACTCCCAGACGTACAAGACAACAACAACTCCCAGATGTACCTCAAACCGCTCCTGCTCTAAGCGGTGGTACTCTTCCAGCTGAGCCTCCAGGAAGCTGAGGTTCCGGAAATTCTCCACGTAGGTCTCGTACTGCTTCTGGAGGTCCTCCTCGATCTTCTCGTACTCGTCCATGAAGGCCGGCCTGGGAGAGACGGGGAAGAGATCAGATATTTATTATCCCTGAAGGGGTAAACTGCTTCGTGGTGGACAACATGAGGCAATATGTTGAGATACTGAAAAAGAAAAAAACAAGTTAAAGTGCTTTGCAATTTGTTCCTCACATTCACACACCGACGGCGGAGGCGACCATGCAAGGTGCGAGGTTAAGTGTCTTGCTCAAGGATACTTCGAGATGCTGCCCGGGAGGAGCAAGAATCAAACTAATTAACTGTCGCCCCCAAGACCCCAAGGTCGCCTCCGCCGTCGGTGTGTGAATGTGCGAGTGAATCGATGAATGTGAGGAACTAAATTGTAAAGTGCTTTGGATAAAAGCCGTTATATAAATGCAGTCAATTTACCATTTATATTCACGAAAGAGAGAAATATAAATCTAGTATCTTTTTTATGTTCACAGTTGTAGCGTTCCATTTCTGTTGCCAAGTATTGAATCTCAGGCAATTTCACGAGCTGTGAGCAGCATTACATTCGTCACTTTTTAGTTTTTCTTTTGTTTGTAAAGTACTTGTAGAAAACCAAGAAAGAAAAACATGATGCAACTAAAAGTCTAGGACGTCAAAACGTGAAGTTTGCACACCATCCTGTTCTAGAGGATATGGTTGGTCTCCTTACCATGGCATGGTGGGACGTTACCATGGCATAGTGGGACGTTATCCTCACAATGTTACAAGGGTTACTTGTTAGTTCTTGTTAGTACTTGTTAGTTAGCAAACAGAGACTCCTACTGGTTGGTCGAGGCGCCTGTTCAGCAGGGAGGGGATCTGGGGGAAATAGCGTGAACCTCCACACGCGTTACGTTCTCCCAGTGAAACTCCTCGCTGTCAGGTGAAAAGGAGAGGCGGGCGACTCTGCATATATCGGAGGAGGCGTGTGATAGTCTACACCCTCCCCTATTCCTATTTTATTTGTACTTATAATTGTACTATATTCTATTGTGCTATATTTTATTTAGTTTATATCCCGTATAAATCTATTCAACCTCTTATTTAAAGTTATACAGCCCTGGCCTATCATTTATTTCATAATTATATTATTCTATTGTGCTTAACTTAGCTCATATTTAATTTTATTTTACTCCACCTCTTTATTGTATTATCTGTCCGCTAATGTCGCACCGATAACGTCCAAAGCAAATTCCTTGTATGTGAAAACTACTTGGCAATAAAGACCATTCTGATTCTGACCAACAGTAGGGCAGCATGTGGTAGTCTACACCCTCCCCAGACCGACAGTAGGGCAGCATGTGGTAGTCTACACCCTCCCCAGACCGACAGTAGGGCAGCATGTGGTAGTCTACACCCTCCCCAGACCGACAGTAGGGCAGCATGTGGTAGTCTACACCCTCCTCAAGACCGACAGTAGGGCAGCATGTGGTAGTCTACACCAGTGTTTCTCAACTGGTGGGTTGCGACCCAAAAGTGGGTCGCGGGGCCATTTTGAGTGGGTCGCGGATGTGTGTGTAAAAAAAAAAGAAGAAGAAAAAAAAGTTAAAAAAAAAATATATATATTTTTCTTTATAAATTTTTTTTTGCACTACCTATCTTTGTGAAAGTGGCTTCTCAGCTCTGGTCCAGCTGAAGACAAAGCAGAGGAACAGATTGGACATTGAGCATGACCTCAGAGTTGCTTTATCTACCCCAGACTTTGAGACTCTTGTCAGGAGCAAACAATATCCCCAGTTATCCCATTAGTTCCCTGGGATGTTAAGCTAGAAGTCTGCTAAGAAGCATAATTTATTATTATTAGAATTTTATTTCATTGGGTTTTTAGCCCTAGTTGCACTTTTGTTGCATCCCCAGTTAACCCATTAGTTCCCCAAACTTAGGTCTGTTATGTTAAGAAGTCTGCTAAGAAGCATTATTTATTATTATTATTTTATTTCATTGTGTTTTTAGCCCTTTTTTGTGTTTATCTCATGTTTTTAACAGTGCATGAAAGAGGGCGGCTAAGTGGCGCAGTGGGCAAGGCGCTCGCCACTAACGCAGGAGATGCTGGGTTCGAGCCCAGCTCTCTGCGTTGCTTCCGACTTGGCTGGTCGTTCATACTAATACAATTGGCAGTATTAGGGGGTGGAAAAGCCGGTGGGTGGGGATCGGACGTTGTGGACAGCGACTCCTACAGGTCGGTTGGTGCGCCTGTACAGCAGAATCAGGAAATATCGGGGGCAGCGTGAGCCTCCCACACGTTACTCCTCGCCACTGAGATCGTGCTGTACAGGTGAAAAGATGCGACGGCTGCCTCCTCGTGTACCGGAGGGGACGCGTGTATATTTTCCCTAACGGAGTTGCACTTCCGCGTTCGGTTTGCGCAATCTGATTGGCCACTGACGTTTTTTTCAGCGCCAATCGCGTTACTCCTAACAATCGCGCCAGCAGGCTGTTACCCTAACCTTAACCAACTAACCCTAACCAACTTCGAAAGAGTCGCCAAGCTTAACCAGTTTGTTTGGAGTAACGGGATTGGCGCTGAGAAAAACGTCAGTGGCCAATCAGATCGCGCAAACCGAACGCGGAAGTGCAACTCCGTTAGGGAAAATATACACACGGAGGGGACACGTGATGCAAGGCTTCGTCCACATTGCAGCCGACCAGTGGGAGGCATGGTCTAGCAACGTTCGAGACAGGGGAGGGAAGAATTAGATAATACGAAATTGGGATGGGAGAAAAATAGAAAATGGGGAGAAAAAAGTAGATAAAAAAAAACAGTGCATGAAAGATTGTGTATTACTGCAAAATGTATTTTTTAATAAATCAGAGTGGTTCAAATATTTGGGTCGCGACTTAACCCTTTCAGTGCCACGGACGACATATCTCGTTTTATTAGCCCCCCCACAGAGTGCCCACGGCGACAAATATTGTTTTATTGTTTTATTAGCGATCTGAAATCATATTTCATCAACCGAGTCTCCCGTTGGTACACCAGCCCCTACAGGAGCTCTGAATGGAAAAAAGCGCCCCCTATCGTCTATCCCTGTGTAACTGCAGGTCAGTCGCTTAGACTGACCTGGGATCTGTAGATATGTAGAGGCGGAGCCAGCTGGCTCCTTGTGCTGGCAAGAAGTCTGATCAACATGGAAGTCATCACGGGACGGGAATCAGCCTGGAATATATATTCTATCACAGCAGCCAATAATCAATCAATAAGCGTGATCGATATTTGGAATAACGATCAGGAATTGGAAAAATCTTTTTGGAGAACATCTGATCTGAGGTAAGGAATCTATTTTACCAGTCTTGGGATAATCAGAGTTGTATTCGCTGAGATCGCAGCGTTTGCCCTATGTGTGATGTGGCTGTGTGTGCGCGATCGCTGATGAGGAAATAAGAGAATCGATTTTTCAGCTCGCATCTCTAGCGTGCATACGTACACATATACTATCGATAATCTAGCGTTTATTTGAAAACGATTCATAAATAGGCCGAAAAATGACAAGGTTTTTGTGTATTCCAGTAGATGTCTTTTATCATGGAATCTTTATATTTTCCTTGAAAACGAGGGCTTTTCAAAATGCTATCAAATGAAAATGAACCGATAAAAAAACAATCCGCTTCAACAATATTGACTGCAAACGAGTCATTGATAAAGCGACGGGCAGATTAGACACATAGCCATAATTTAAAACATAGATTAGGCGTTTTTAACGCTAACATTGAAGTGGATGGTGGCATTCAACGGGTAAATCAAGGTTAAGCAAGGGCTCTGAAAGTGTTAATGACTAAGGAAAATGTTGGGTCCCGAGGCTAGACCAGTTGAGAACCACTGGGCTACACCCTCCCCAGACCGACAGTGGGGCAATGCGCGCAATGACCAGGAAGGGAATTGTCATAACGACTAAATTGGGATGGGAGAAAAAGATAGAAAAGTAAAAAATAAATACATTTAAAAAGAACATCAGGGAGTGTGACCTCTGACCTGACGCTCTGCAGCGTCTGCAGTCTCTTCTGGTTCCTCTCCAGCTCCTGCCTCCTCTTCTGGATCTTGGCCTCCAGACTGGTCTCGTCTGACGCCACGTTGTTCAAGATGTCCTTAGTCTTCTGCTCGCTCACCTGAACCACGACACAAGACACACAGGGGGTGAGAGTGACAACTCACAAACTCCTATTTAATTTAATTTAATTTATCTAACCTTTATCCCCTTTCACTGCCACACTACAGAAGGTTAACCCTTTACTATCACACTACCGACGGTTACCGTCGATAGTGTGATAGTAAAGGGTTAACCTTCTGTTAGTGTGGCAGTGAAATGGTTATTAACCTGCTGTCGTGTGGCAGTGACCTTCTGTGTATTGTCGCAGTGAAAGGGTTAACCGTTTGGTAGTGCGGCAGTGAAAGGGTTAAGCGGCCCTGAGAAGTGGTGATAGATGGAAAGCTCAGTGGCTTTGTTTTTCGCATTTGTAAAACAACACGAGTTTCGTTTCGTCAGCATTCAAAACAGGTTTTAAGCTGTACACAGTATTAAGTTGTAGCTGACAAGAGAGAGTCCGGTTGGGTGGAGAGACGCAGGGCAGTATATCACAGTATCATCGGCGTACAAGTGGACGTTTATGCTGGAAACATTTCCGCAGAGTAAACAGGAGGGGTCCCAGGACCGATCCCTGGGGCACACCCTTGGATACAATAAGGGAGCTAGAAGTGATACCTTCAGCCTGCACACACTGTTATGTCTTCAATGTGACATGGTCCACAGTATCAAAAGGCTTAGATAGGTCAATAGGTCAATATATATAACAGCCAGTAGTATTGTGCAGAGCCTGCAGCCCTCCCTCTTTTTCATTTTCCACTTTATTAGAACAGCCAAGGCCTCCTTGGTACCCCAGAATACACACCAACACCTCCTCGGTACCCCAGAATTAGGGCTGGGTGATAAAACGATAACAATAATTATCGCGATATATTTTAATAATCGATATTGATTGATAATTAAAAAAAAATATATATATATATATATATATATATATATTTTTTTTTTTGACCTGCAACAGGGCAGTTTTAAAACCAGAGACAGTGGACAGACTTGTCTTTCTTGCCTGCAACTTAAAGTTAATTAATTATGGCTAATTAAGTAATGGCTTTGCTTGTCCAAATGACAATACTGACCAAATTGAGATTTCTTTTTCTCTTGTCCATTTATTTTGTTTGCTTTCTAATGTAAAATACAGTTTGAAACCGTATGTACACAGTAGGCTATGTGTGCTAGCAGAGCTAGTCTCCAGTCGCGAGTCACGGTGCACGTTTGGTGCACGTTTGTCCACCAAAAAAGCACCAAAAGATAGAAAAGAAACTAGCAGAGCCAGAACTATTCAACTCCCCTGGAGCCACAGCCAGCAGAGAAGCCTGTTTACTTTCGCTTTCAAACCAGCTGCAGCCTGAGAAGTGTGAGGGGCTGTAACACTAAAGATGGCGGCAACAACAAATAATTGCTGCAAAAGAAACATACATCTGTTGTTTAAAAAAAAATATATATATATTAAAAAAATATTTAATACTTATAACAATATCGATAATTATAGATATCGAGTGATATGATATCGTTATCGATATTGTGATATGATTTTTGGCCATATCGTCCAGCCCTACCCAGAATACACACCAGCACCTCCTTGGTACCCCAGAATACACACCAGCACCTCCTTGGTACCCCAGATTACACACCAGCACCTCCTTGATACCCCAGAATACACACCAGCACCTCCTTGATACCCCAGAATACAGAATACACACCAGCACCTCCTTGATACCCCAGAATACACACCAGCACCTCCTTGATACCCCAGAATACACACCAGCACCTCCTTGATACCCCAGTATACACAACAGCACCTCCTTGGTACCCCAGATTACACACCAGCACCTCCTTGATACCCCAGAATACACACCAGCACCTCCTTGATACCCCAGTATACACAACAGCACCTCCTTGGTACCCCAGATTACACACCAGCACCTCCTTGATGCCCGCCCTCAGGGCCTTCTCCGTCTCATTGATCTCCAGAGGTCGTGCAATGGCCGCAGTTCTCATTTCCTGTTTGGGGGGGGGCATGGAAAAGAAAGAGACAGCAACACGTCATTCTACGTTCATCGATCGTGGTCATTGCTTTTGGTTTATAATAGTAATGATCATGTGGTTTAAATAGTTATGAACATGTGATTTATAATAGTCATGATTATGTGGTTTATATAGTTATAAAAGCCTTAAAAAAGCTTTTGTACCTCATTGTCTGCATTTTTACTTCATTGTACTTAGATTGTACTTTAGTTTGTATATTGTATAGTGTTATTCCTCTTTTACTGTATGAAGCACATTCTCAGGGGCTCATACAGAACCAAGCATTTCACTGTAATGTACATGATATGTGACAAATAAAAACAAACTTGAACTTGAAACTTGTTATGAATGTGGTTTATATAGTTATGATCATGTAGTTTATAATAATAATAATAATAATAATAATAATAATAATAATAATAATAATAATAATAATAATAATAATAATAATAATAATAATAATAATAATAATAATAATAATAATAATAATAATAATAATAATAATAATAATAATAATAATAATAATAATAATAATAATAATAATAATACATCTATTTTATATAGCGCTTTTCCAGGTGCTCAAAGACGCTTCACATGGGCAGGAGAGACAAACTATGGCAAAACAAAAAAACAGAACAAAACAGAACAAAGATAATACATGACAAAATAAAATAAAACCGACAGAATTAGAGGTCAAAAGCAAGATTGAAAAGGTGAGTTTTGAGGGCTGATTTAAAAGATGTCAGGGTGTTTGCATCACGGATATGGCTGGGGAGGGCATTCCAGAGGGAGGGGGCAGCAGCAGCAAAGGCCCTGTCGCCCCAGGTCCGGAGCTTGGTCGTGGGAGGTGTTAGGAGGTTGGCATCTGCAGACCTAAGGCGACGGGTGGGCGTGTGACGGTGGAGGAGGCCGGACAGGTAGGGAGGGGCAAGGTTGTTGAGGGCTTTAAATGTGATGAGTAGTATTTTAAAATGTATCCTGTATTTGATTGGAAGCCAGTGGAGGTCGTGGAGGACAGGGGTGATGTGATCAGAGCGACGGGTGGAGGTAATGATAGTAGTAATGATCATGTGGTTTATAATAGTAATGATCATGTGGTTTATAATAGTTATGATCATGTGGTTTATAATAGTTATGATCATGTGGTTTATAATAGTTATGATCATGTGGTTTATAATAGTTATGATCATGTGGTTTATAATAGTTGTGAACATATAACGTGTACGTACGTGTGTGTGTGTGTGTGTACGTGCGAGTATGTGTGTACGTGTGTGTGCGTGTGTGTAAGTGTGTACGAGTGTGTAAGTGTGTACGTGTGTGTACGAGTGTGTAAGTGTGTACGTGTGTGTACGAGTGTGTAAGTGTGTACGTGTGTGTACGAGTGTGTAAGTGTGTACGTGTGTGTAGAGTGTGTATGTGTGTGTACACATGTGTAGGTCAAGGTCAAGTTTATTAGTATGTCCCAAACTGGGCAATTCATGTTACAGCAGATAAACAGGAGCTCCAAAAAAACACAGCAAACATACATAACAAGAAGAACACAGACAGACATGTACAGTACATGGTCACAGGATCAGATCATGACAACAGTCAAACAAGCAACCACAACCATCCCCCCACCCACCCACCCACCTGAAAGCCGCCCTCTCCTGCCTCCTCCATTGATGGCACGAATAGGTATGTAGGTATAAATGAGAATTTGTATCTATTGTTTTTAGCTGCAGGGGTCTCCAAATGTTGGCCGGAAGGCAATAATTGATACTCCGGATTTAGTGTGTACGTGTGTCAGTGTGTGTGTGTACGTGTGTACGAGTGTGTAAGTGTGTACGAGTGTGTATGTGTGTATGTGTGTGTATGTGTGTGTATGAGTGTGTGTGTGTATGAGTGTGTATGAGTGTGTGTGTGTATGAGTGTGTACGTGTGTGTATGTGTGTGTATGAGTGTGTACGTGTGTGTATGTGTGTGTACGAGTGTGTAAGTGTGTGTATGAGTGTGTACGTGTGTGTATGTGTATGTGTGTGTATGTGTGTGTATGAGTGTGTGTGTGGGTGCGTGGCCTCACCCTCAGGTCCACTTCCTTCCCCAGCAGATCGTATAAGGAGGCTCCTTTAGAAGTGATCTCTGACGCCAGCTGACGGGCAGCTTTTAGGTCGGCGACCTGGAACACACAGGAGGTAAACATGGAGCCGCCAAGTATCCCGATACTCAAATGCTCATAATGGGTGACTTTAATTTAGATTGGCTGGTTGGTATCTCAAGGAGGTTAGTGAAAACCTAAAACCTAACCCAATTGGTCACTGAACCAACCAACTAGGCCAAACCCAAAAACTGTAATAGACCACCGCAACACTTCCGGTAACACTTGAGGACTGTGTGTGTTTGTGTAACTAGGAGGGATATGAGGACTGTGTGTAACTAGGAGGGATATGAGGACTGTGTGTAACTAGGAGGGATATGAGGACTGTGTGTAACTAGGAGGGATATGAGGACTGTGTGTAACTAGGAGGGATATGAGGACTGTGTGTAACTAGGAGGGATATGAGGACTGTGTGTAACTAGGAGGGATATGAGGACTGTGTGTAACTAGGAGGGATATGAGGACTGTGTGTAACTAGGAGGGATATGAGGACTGTGTGTAACTAGGAGGGATATGAGGACTGTGTGTTTGTGTAACTAGGAGGGATATGAGGACTGTGTGTTTCTGTAACTAGGAGGGATATGAGGACTGTGTGTAACTAGGAGGGATATGAGGACTGTGTGTAACTAGGAGGGATATGAGGACTGTGTGTAACTAGGAGGGATATGAGGACTGTGTGTAACTAGGAGGGATATGAGGACTGTGTGTAACTAGGAGGGATATGAGGACTGTGTGTAACTAGGAGGGATATGAGGACTGTGTGTTTGTGTAACTAGGAGGGATATGAGGACTGTGTGTTTGTGTAACTAGGAGGGATATGAGGACTGTGTGTATGTGTAACTAGGAGGGATATGAGGAATGTGTGTGTGTGTGTAACTAGGAGGGATATGAGGACTGTGTGTAACTAGGAGGGATATGAGGACTGTGTGTAACTAGGAGGGATATGAGGACTGTGTGTAACTAGGAGGGATATGAGGACTGTGTGTAACTAGGAGGGATATGAGGACTGTGTGTAACTAGGAGGGATATGAGGACTGTGTGTTTGTGTAACTAGGAGGGATATGAGGACTGTGTGTGTGTAACTAGGAGGGATCTGAGGACTGTGTGTTTGTGTAACTAGGAGGGATATGAGGACAGTGTGTAACTAGGAGGGATATGAGGACTGTGTGTTTGTGTAACTAGGAGGGATATGAGGACTGTATGTATGTAACTAGGAGGGGTATGAGGACTGTGTGTATGTGTAACTAGGAGGGGTATGAGGACTGTGTGTGTGTAACTAGGAGAGATATGAGGACTGTGTGTATGTGTAACTATGAGGGATATCAGGAGGACTGTGTGTATGTGTAACTATGAGGGATATGAGGACTGTGTGTAACTAGGAGGGATATGGATCGTATTACAGGTCCGTAAAAACAAGCCACAGTGGAAGACAAATATAGACAACTGTATGATTTGATGTTCTGTGCCTTGACTTTATCCGTTTTGCTGCTGTCCATTTTATACTTATTTTATGTCTGCACTTTTTTGTACATTTTATGCTAATTTTATAGCCTCATTTTGTATGCCTGTCTTTATGCTGCTGTGAAGCACTTTGAGCTGCAATTCTTGTATGAAAGGAGCCATAAAAATAAAGCTAAATGACCCCCCCCCCCCCCCCTCTAAATGACATCAGAGTGTGTTCACTGCCCCCCCCCCCCCTCTCTAAATGACATCAGAGTGGTATTCACTGTCCCCCCCCCCCCCCCCCCCCCTCTCTCTAAATTAGGGATGCACCGATCAGACTTTTTCAGTTCCGATACTGAAGCCAATACCTGGCTTTGGGTATCGGCCGATACCGAGTGCAGATCGTTCAATTAATAAACTGTATGCCTCACTGTGTGGAAGAGACTGGGATCATTCTTTTTTTTAAAGATACGTTTTTTTTGTGCATTTATTGCTTTTCATGGTCAGACATGACCGACAGATGAGGAGAGGATGAACGGGAGAGGAGGCGGGGAAGACATGCAACAAATGTCACCGGGAGCGGGAGGCGAACCCGGGACAGCCGCATAGGTGCGCCACGAGGGCAAGGCAACATCAGGCTCAACTTAAAACATTACTTTCCTAACTTAGTAAAAACTAAATGTAACAAATGACCACATAGATATAAATGTACTGAAGTTATTTCTTATTTTATTTATTATTATATATAAAAAAAAATTCGATATATATATTTTATATCGGTGCATCCCTACTCTAAATTACATCAGAGTTGGTGTTCACTGTTCCCGCTCACCCGTGAGCCCAGGTCGAATTTGAACTTGTTGTTGTCCTCCTCCGCTCTGTCTCCGGAGGCCAGCTCCTTGGTCTTCATGGCTCCGTACAGCACCGAGGTGATCTTCAGCAGCTCCTTGACCGCGTAGCCGTCGGCCTGGTACAGCCGCTTGGTGTTCAGCTTTATGTGAGCCTTGGTGGCCTGCAGCCCGGAGGAAATGACAGGAGGGGGACAGTTCAACGGTGTAGCTATACTCGATGTTAACCTACCTTCTGCTTTCACCGTCTACAACTGTCTTATACTCGATGACGGAGCCTTAAGCGTGGCGTCCCCTACCCTCTGGAACTCTCTCCCCCCTGAAATCCGCAACGCCCCAACCCTGGACACCTTCAAAACTGCTCTCAAAACACACCTTTTCACCAAGGCTTTTCCCCATTAGTTAGTTTAGATTAGATTAGGTTCATTATCCCTTACCTGCCCTCACCCCCCCCCCCCCTTTTCCCCCTATTGCCCCCTTTCCCTAGCCCTCTTGATTGTGAAGCGACCTTGGGTTTCCTGAAAGGCGCTATAGAAATTTGATTTATTATTATTAAACCTACCTTCTGCTTTCACCGTCTACAACTGTCTTATACTGGATGTAAACCTACCTTCTGCCTTCACCGTCTACAACTGTCTTATACTGGATGTAAACCTACCTACTGCTTTCACCGTCTACAACTGTCTTATACTCGATGTAAACCTACCTACTGCTTTCACCGTCTACAACTGTCTTATACTCGATGTAAACCTACCTACTGCTTTCACCGTCTACAACTGTCTTAACCAACTATAGGCCAATAACCAACCTCCCATTCAACAGCAAGATATGCAAAAAATGCAAAAATGCAAAAATGGTCTCAATACAAATAAACTCCTTTCTCAAAGAAAACAACATCATGGAGGAATTTCAATCGGGCTTCAGAACGCACCATAGCACTGAAACTGCTCTTACAAAAATAATTAGTGACCTCAGAATAAACTCTGATGCAAAACAAAGTCTCAATTCTCGTCCTATTAGATCTAAGCGCAGCCTTGGTCCATTATTATATGATTTCAAGGTCCTCCTCCTTATATACAAAACACTAAATGGAACAGGACCCCACTCACCCAGCAGCACACCACATCTTCCAGCTGCTGCCCTCCGGGAGATGCTACAGACCCCTGACCACCAAAACATCCCGCTTTAAAAACAGCTTCTTCCCCACTGCCATACGGACACTGAACTCCCTGTAGCAACCCCCCCTACCTCTGTTGCTATGGACATGGACATAAACTGTGATATTGTGGTCTTTGTAATTTGTATTTAACTGCATGTAGTATGTATTGTAAGTAGGGATGTCCGATATTATCGGCCTACCGATATTATCGGCCTACCGATATTATCGGCCGATATTGGCATTAAAATGTGATATCGGAAAATATCTGTACCGTTTTATTTTTTTTACATTTTTGGGGGGGGGGGGGGGGGGGGGGGGGGGGGGGGAACCCTGCATATATCGGTATCGGTTGATATCGGTATCGGAAATTAAGAGTTGGACAATACCGGTATATCGGTATCGGTAAAAAAGCCAATATCGAGCATCCCTAATTGTAAGTGATGTTATATAATAATAATAATAATAATAGATTGAATTTTAAGAGAGAAGCGCCTTTCTCAGACTCAAGGACACTGTACAAGGAAAGGATGGAAAAAAATAAAAGTAAGTAATAAAATTGAAAAAATATATATAATAAAATACATAAAAGATCTGTGTATAGTAACAACAAGAAAAAACAAATAAGATAAGAGATAAAAATAAATAAAAAAAAAGGAGGCAAGTATATGTTCTAGGTTGGAACAATGCTGTAACTGCACTGAAAACAAATTCCACCAGCCTGGCTGGGTGGTCATTAAATAATCTAATCTAATCTAATCTACGTTGAAAATTCTCTAGTCAACTGTGTGCCTCCTAGAACATTGCGATCATCTACAACTGGTCTATTGAAGGTTCCAAGCCACAGTCTAAAGAAAATCGGGGATGCAGCCTTTGCAAACTATTCACCAAAGTTATGGAACACACTACCTATGAACATTAGGGAAGCTAGATCTCTTAATATTTTCAGAAATAAGCTAAAAACTTACCTCTTGTACTGTAGCACTATTTTACTCTGTCCATTCTATTGCATAATTTTACTATCTATTCTATTCTACTATTGCACTGTATTATTTTACTGTCTATTGCTTTTTATTACAGGTTCAAAACTGTCAGGTATTAAACTGTGTGGGTATCAAACAAGAGACTGTCGGGCTTTAAAACTGTGTAGGACCCAGGCCTAGAACTGCACCCTGAGAGAGGGAACTGCACCCTGAGAGGGAGGTTTGCCCTCGGTGGGAGGTTCCAAGGGTCAAAGTGGGTATAAAACAGGAGGGAAGACTGTCAAGTTTTAAACTGTGGATACCAAACAGAGAAGGTAAAGACGACTTTGAACTGTTGAACAGTAATCCAGAACAATTTTATTGCACTGTAAAATATATATATATTTTTTAATCTATTCTATATTCTACAATTGTATTGCACTGCACTATTGCACTATTTTACTGTCTATTTTATCTTACTCTTTTTATTATTGTCTATTTAAAACTGAATCAAACCATAAACAAGGTGGCCTGTTGGGATGTTAGATCCTAATGTAAAAACTGTGATTTTATATGTCTGCACTTTGTGCTCATTTTATGCCTGTCTTTTTTCTGTTGTGAAGCACTTTGAGCTGCAGTTTCTGTATGAAAGGTGCTATACAAATAAAGTGTATTATTATTATTATTGTTATACTCGATGTAAACCTACCTACTGCTTTCACTGTCTACAACTGTCTTATACTCGATGTATACCTACCTACTGCTTTCACTGTCTACAACTGTCCTACACTATAATCATAGTGATCATAACTACCTACCTCATACTATAGTCTACCCATATAACTACCCACTAACATGATAGCATGTACAATAGTGCTGTATACCATATAAAAACATTTATATATCTATATTTACCACATATATATTATTTATCTGTCTGAATATACCTGCATATAATCCTCTATATACACAGTGTTTCATTACATATGTGTGCATGCTTACCAACTGTCTCGCTTGTTTTATTGCAACACTATTAACACAGACATCTAAGACATCCCCCCTTGAACGGCCCTTCTTTTTTTTCTTCTTTTTTTGATCTTTTTTCCCCCTCCTTTTTCCTCCGATTTTCTCCCATCCCAATGTTAGTCGTTATGCCAATTCCCAATCCCCTTCCTGGTCGCTGCGCACTTACCCCCCACAGTCGGTCTGGGAGAGTGGAGGCTATCACGTGCTTCCTCCAACACACGTCTAGCCAATCAACCGCTTCTTTTCACCTGGCAGCGCGGACTCTCACTGAGAGCGTGTAACGTGTGGAAGGATCACACTACCGCCCTTAGATCCTATCCACGCTTAGCAGGCGCCCCGACCGAACTGTAGGAGTCGCTGTTTACAACGACCCGGACCCACCCCGCCAGCTTCTCCCACCCTCTAATACTGCCAATTGTATTAGTGTGAACGGCCAGCCAAGCTGGTGACAACCCCGGAGCTGTGAGCTGGATTCGAACAGGCGAATCCAGCATCTCCGGGGTTGGTGACGAACGCAATCTCCGTTACGCCACCTGACCGCCCCTTTGAACGGCCCTTCTAAGGTTTCTCTCCTCCACATTGCCTGTGGTGCATTTTTTCCTATTGCTAGGTTTTAGTGAGTTTTTCCGTACCTTCGTGTGGGGTATATGTCTGGGAGTGTTGCATTCATTTATTGTATTTATTTTACATTTTTTGGACTTCATGGTGTTTTTGTTTTGTTCTTGATTTATTGTGATGTTTCTTCTTGACTTGTTTAAAGAAGACGTGTCAAACCCATGGGGACATTAACGTGTGTTGTCGGGCCTTACAAAAAAATTTGATTTGATTTTATATACATATATATATACATTTGTCTGTACATACCTGCAAATAGGGCTGGGTGATAAAACGATAATGATCGCGATATATTTTAATAATCGATATCGATTGATAATTAAAAAAAATATCAATTAAAAAAATATATATATATTTTTCTTTGTGACCTGCAACAGGCCAGTTTTAAAACCAGAGACAGTGGACAGACTTGTCTTTCTTGCCTGCAACTTAAAGTAATGGCTTTGCCTGTCCAAATGACAATACTGACCAAATTGAGATTTCTTTTTCTCTTGTCCATTTATTTTGTTTGCTTTCTAATTTAAAATACAGTTTGAAACCGTCTGTACACAGTAGGCTATGTGTGCTAGCAGAGCTAGTCTCCAGTCGCGAGTCACGGTGCACATGTGCGGTGGTTTGTCCAGCAAAAAAGCGCCAAAAGATAGAAAAGAAACTAGCAGAGCCAGAACTATTCAACTACACTGGAGCCGGAGCCAGAGCCACAGCCAGCAGAGAAGCCTGTTTACTTTCGCTTTCAAACCAGCTGCAGCCTGAGAACTGGAGTGTGAGGGGCTGTAACACTAAAGATGGCGGCAACGACAAAGAATTGCTGCAAAATAAACATACATCTGTTGTTTCAAAAAGAAAAGAAAAAATAATATCGTGATATAATCTTTGGCCATATCGCCCAGCCCTAACCTGCATATAATCCTTTTTACATATCTGTATATCTATATCTCTACATATCCCTTACTAGTTACGCTGCTGGCCGGTATGACTACTACCATAGTGTCTTTATACCTGTATCACTGTACATATTAATACTACAACTCTGTACATACATCTGATTCTGCACTATACTCAGTAGTACTAATTCATATATTTTATATCCAGTTTAATCACCTGTACATTGTATATTACACTATTGCCCTTTACTGTTACATTTGCAATCTGGTTGGATGCCAAAATTATTTTCGTTGTACTTGTGCTGCATGATGACAATACATTTGAATCTAATCTAATGTAAGAGGGACTGCTTAACAGCAGGCCTGAGCCTCTGGATAAACACTGAAAATGTACAATAGGCTGTATGTTTGACTTGACTGACCATGAATTGGGCCACGGCCTTGACGAAGAATATTCTGTCGGATTCTGTGTCCACGTCACTTGGAATGTCCATGTGGGGCTCATATCTGCATATACAGAGAGGAGAGAGGGAGAGAGAGAAAGAGAGAGAGAGAGAGAGAGAGAGAGAGAGAGAGAGAGACACACACACACAGAGATGTGAGAGAGAGCGAGAGCGAGAGCGAGAGCGAGAGCGAGAGCGAGAGAGAGAGAGAGAGAGAGAGACAGATCATGAACAGCATTACCTCCAGATGTACTGGACACTTATCACACAGTATGAACAGTGTTGTGAAGGGCCAGATTAAACCGAATATATATATTTATTATATATATATATTTAATTGTATTTGTATATTCTCTAATATTCCTTGATATCCCTTGTATATTCCTTGTACAATATGCATTGAATATCCATTCTAGCCTACTGAACATCCCATAATAGTCTCCATTCTACTATTGGTCGAGACCTTGGTGCCAGGCTGCCATACCCCCCAGACCCAGTTCAAACGTACCGCTCAACATGTACGAACAAGTCCTAGTTCCGCGTAGGAATCTGGCTACCGCACCACTAATGGGACTATTTGTTCATAGTGCGTATATATACTGCGCTACTAAAGTAGGACTTCTTTTTCAGTCCAGTTTCTTACCCTCCAATAGAGTGACAGACGTAAAGCCTCCCCGCGACGCCACGTGTGGGAGTAAGGCCAAGTTCGGCCTACCATCGGTATTGAGACATCGTGTATATTAATATTTGAATAGTCATATTTGGCACTATATCGTCGAGTTGGACGTAGTCTATTAAGCTAATAATAGTCTGTTAATATATAGTGCTTCGTGCGGTGAGAATACTACCGTAGTCAGTACCCCATCGTTTCGGGCAGAGAACTGGCTGTTTATCCAGGATGATCGACCCCATGTGAGATTGCACCCGAGGAGCCCCAGAGCCGACGAGCGAGTGGACCTGTATACCGGATTATTCTACCGACGACAGCCCGCCTTCCCAGGCACGGATTATGCTTTGTATACGTTGATTATTCCATGGATAAAGACCCCCGACACTGCCGTGTGTTGGAACCCCCCCCCCCCTGGAGAGGACGCAAGGTGAGGAGACGCTCTGCAAGACGAGGTCGCTTCACGTCTCTCCTCCGTGGACCGGAGGACGCCGGCCCACAAAGAGTCCACCTGCTTTCATCTGTGGTCCAAGGATCGCCGGCGCATTGAACGGCACTACAGTGGGTTCACCTGGGATACCCTTGGCCGGATGAGGCAGCCGGACTCTACCCCCCCCCCCCCCCCTTCCTACTCCTGTCGGCTTACAAGCGACCGGATTAACCCCCCCCTAGTGTATCCAGTCTATAATCATTAAAGTATCATTGCTGTTATTCCTTAACTATTCCAGGTCGTATATGTACCACCTGCGCCTTCAGAGATTGGACATTCTCTATTGATATACCGACGAATACTCTTGCCATAAAAGTGCATACTAATTCCCATTCATAAATGTGATTGATTTGATTAAGTGCTTGCTCTACACACCATCGCTGTGTAGAAATAAAGACCTATTTCTAATTCGTACATTTGTGTTGGATCCGTTTCATCTACGTGACAGTGTTCATCATAATATATTTATGCCGAGTACTGGGTGGCCGAATATTAAGTACAAAGGTAGTGGTAGTAAGTATCATATCTAGTAATACAGTCAGGGAATTGTACCCCTCAGTTACAAACAGCATTACCTCCAGATGTACTGGACTTATCACACAGTATGAACAGCATTACCTCCAGATGTACTGGACACTTATCACACAGTATGAACAGCATTACCTCCAGATGTACTGGACTTGTCACACAGTATGAACAGCATTACCTCCAGATGTACTGGACTTGTCACACAGAATGAACAGCATTACCTCCAGATGTACTGGACTTGTCACACAGTATGAACAGCATTACCTCCAGATGTACTGGACTTGTCACACAGAATGAACAGCATTACCTCCAGATGTACTGGACTTATCACACAGTATGAACAGCATTACCTCCAGATGTACTGGACACTTATCACACAGTATGAACAGCATTACCTCCAGATGTACTAGACACTTGTCACACAGTATGAACAGCATTACCTCCAGATGTACTGGACTTATCACACAGAATGAACAGCATTACCTCCAGATGTACTGGACTTATCACACAGTATGAACAGCATTACCTCCAGATGTACTGAAATTATCACACAGAATGAACAGCATTACCTCCAGATGTACTGGACTTATCACACAGTATGAACAGCATTACCTCCAGATGTACTGGACTTATCACACAGAATGAACAGCATTACCTCCAGATGTACTGGACTTGTCACACAGTTCCAAACAGCTTACCGCTTCACCAGCCATATCAGGATCTCTGCCACGAGGCTGAAGTTGGGGTTCCTGAAGTTCTCCATGGATATCAGACGGGGGTATCCCAAGGCCCGCATCATTTCTGTGAAGTCTGCCCGGGGCAGAACAAGAACAGAAGTTCACACTTCAGGCAAAAGTGGCCCCAATCCGCTCATATGTGACTCGGATCATGACAGTGTGTGAACGGCACAAATCTCATCAAATCGGATCTTTTCAATTCTGATTTGGGCCACTTTCATAATGTGGTCCTAAATCAGATACAGGTCTGAACAGTCATATCAGAATTCATGTGACTTTTACGTCACTCTTGATTGGCATTCATCACAATTCGGTGCAGGAGTCACTGTGTGGATACATGATGGAGGGACAGGGAGGTGTTACTGTTTACCTTATAAGTATTGTGTTTGAAAGCATATTGAAAGCATATTGAAAGAATAAACGGCTCTCATTCACCTCCTCCTCGTCACCACTATCATCTGCTCACAAATTAGCTGGCCTCCAACTGCACATCAACGTATAAAGTTAAACATAAACTGTGACATCAGTGTCGGAGTAATAAATCAGAATTGAGCACTAAAATGGTAAAATGGTGCATTTTATATAGTGCTTTTATCCATTATCCATTCACCACCCATTTACACACCGATGGCGGGGGCAACCATGCAAGGTGCCGACTTGCTCATCGGGAGCAGTTAGTGGTTAAGTGTCTTGCTCAAGGGCAACTGAGCCCACACTGCCCAGGAGGAGCGGGAATCGAACCCGGGAACCTTCAGATTACCAGACGACCGTTCTACCTCCTGAGCCACGGTCGCACTATTTACTACGACCACAGACTTGATCTCTTCAATAGCTATTAGCTAACATTACACACAGAGCACTTTGTTTTTCAGGAAACAAAGGTTAATTTTCAGTACAGTAATAAATGAGTCAATAGACAATGAATTAGTCATTGAAGGCTGACAGTGAAAACGACTTACTTCGCAAGTCTCTGAAGGACATGGTGGGTCTTGGGTGGGGGTCTAGTCTCTGAAGGACATGGTGGGTCTTGGGTGGGGGTCTAGTCTCTGAAGGACATGGTGGGTCTTGGGTGGGGGTCTGTCAGTCAATGTCGCTTCTGGACATGCACTGGATTCTAGAGGTCTGAATAGAAAGAGCATCACATTTTCTCATAGCCTGTGTGATATGATGTGTTGTGTGTGTGTGTGTGTGTGTGTGTGTGTGTGTGTGTGTGTGTGTGTGTGTGTGTGTGTGTGTGTGTGTGTGTGTGTGTGTGTGTGTGTGTGTGTGTGCGTGTGCGTGTGTGTTGCTCCTTAAAGTAGTAGGCTATACTGAATGAATGAATGACAACTTTATTTAACAGATTGCAGAATGGGTACAATACAGTACAGCTCAATACACAAAATTGTTAAGGGGATGCAGACCAGAGAAAGACTTTCGTCTTGTTTACATCAGGGTCCCCCATTTTCAATTCATAGTGACATTTATGACATACACAACATACATGACATTTATGGCATAGGGACATACAGGTATTTAGTGACAAGCTGACAGGCAAGCGATATAAATTAACATTAGCAAAACTGTCTACCATGTCACAACAAGACTCAAAAGATGGGTTATTATGTGTAGCCAACATAGCAAGCTAGAGGTTAGCAAGTTTAACATTACCAAGCTAACGCTAGCTCAGTGGCTATAATGAACGGTCGCTAACGGTACCTTAGCTAACATTAGCTAAAGATGAGAGAGCCTTCGCAAAGCGATGAAAACGCAAACACCGAGTTGCATGATGTTACGAAGTTGAAACGGCTGTTTTGAAATAGTGCGTTACCTTACTCAATCTAACATGATCCTAGCCGTAGCGTTACTTGTTGTTGTCAGCTTCTTCTTTCTGATTTGTTTCACCCGTCTCTATGGCATCCAGTGCTACGGTGGCTTACTGGAGACAAACATACTAGAAACGTGTTTGCCGGTGGTGGTTAATTGGCGAGTAGCAACGATTGGTCCTGTGTAAACTCTGACCAGGGTTTAGGAAATGATATGGTTTGATGATAGCCAGACCCGGACTGGCCATCGGGACGTTCGGGACGAATCCCGATGGGTCGGAAGTAAAGTGGGCTGGTCCAAACAAAAAAAAAATATATATATTTTTGATGGGGGGGGGGTTCGACTGGCCCATTTAGTCCACTCCGATCTGACCACTTTGGTAGGGTAGGGCTGAAAAAGTTAGATGTAAAAATGAAAATGGCCACAGAAAGATAGCGTACTAGCTCTTGCAGTGATTTCAGTCATCTCTCCCAGCCAGGCTACATGGTCTGTACGGCGGGCCAGTGTGAGTCGGTGTGTGGGCCACTAATGTGGGCCGGTGTGTGGGGCGGTGTGTGGGCCAGTGTGTGAGTCGGTGTGTGGGCCACTAATGTGGGACAGTGTGTGGGCCAGTGTGTGGGCCACTAATGTGGGCCGGTGTGTGGGCCAGTGTGTGGGCTGGTGTGTGGGCCAGTGTGTGAGTCGTGTGTGGGCCACTAATGTTGGCCGGTGTGTCGGCCAGTCTGTGGGCCGGTGTGTCGGCCAGTCTGTGGGCCGGTGTGTGGGCCAGTGTGTGAGTCGGTGTGTGGGCCGGTGTGTGGGCTGGTGTGTGGGCCAGTGTGTGAGTCGTGTGTGGGCCACTAATGTGGGCCGGTGTGTCGGCCAGTCTGTGGGCCGGTATGTGGGCCAGTGTGTGGGCCGGCAGTGGCGCCGGCAGGATTAAATTCCATAGTACGCATGCTTGCTTGCACAGAAAGTCTGTCCAGATGATGTAGCGCTCTACTACAGATACACTACCCAGAGCGCAACGACACACATACTGTAGGTGACAATAGTGTGTGTGCGCGCGGCAGTGGTGCAGTCGTAATATGGGAACTGCCCGGACACCACGTGCACGTGCGCGCGCATGCGCACAGAACAGATTATTATTATGCAGAATAAATAGTAGGAAACATGTTTGTATAGGAAATTACTAGTTTTAGTTTAGTTTTTGTAAATATTGCCTTGAACACAGCTGCCTCAAGCAAACCCCCACCAATTGGTACAGGCTTGTATTTTGGTTTGGCTCTTCTCGTTGTTATGCTATTGGTATCCTATTATTATGCAAAGTCTAGGTGATAGACTGTGCCGGCCGCCGGGTACTTGGCGCACGGCGCGACGAGTCCAGTGACAAACGATTGTGAACGCATTTTTGTGTGCGCGCGCGTGCACATCCGTGTGCGATTGCGCATACTTCTGCTCAGCGAACTACTAGGACGGCGTGGTACCCCGTCCACCCACCACTGCATCCCTGGCGCGCGGGCCGGAGTGACTCTGAACGTCTCAGGCTGAATTTGTGTCCCCTAGCCTATCCGTGACATTGAACGAGAGAAACTCAATGCCATTTGGAGCATACCGTAGCGTAGCCTAATTCTCCTAATTCTCTCACACCGTAGCCTATTCTCTGACAACATAAGCCTTCAGAAACGTTTTTTGTTGTCCTTTTAATGAAGGAATACTCTCCAAATCAGATAACACGGACGATTGCTTCTACTGTGCGAGCTGCCTGCCATTGCTGTTTGAATGAAGATTTGCTTCTGTGTCGTCTAAGGCTGACCCTATTAGTCGAATAGTCGACTAATCGATCGAAAGGAGCCGTAGTCGACTGCCAACCTCTTAGTCGAATGCACATTTTTTTTAATTAAAATTGTTTATTTGATTTATTACAATTTTTTTATCATTATTTCCAAAAGAAAAGAGGCATAGAAGCGTGGCTAACACTAATGGCACGCACAGAGGCTAACTGCCTAAGAAAACAGGCACAGAGGCACTGAAAGAGGATTTCACCCATCTAATGAACACACAAATATCAAGATGTATCCATCAGTGGACCTGTAACTGAGGGGTACAATTCCCTGACTGTATTGATAAGTATGGTATTATTAAACCACTACCTCTTGTACTTTAACTTCTGGCCATCCAGTACATGATATAGATATGATGAACACTTTCCCACCTGATGAAACGAAGTCCACACAAATGTATAAATCGAATATTTTATATAGCAAAGGGTATATACAACGTTCACTTAATGACATTTATGATTTGAAATGCACTTGTATGGCAAATGAGTATTCGTAGGTAAATCAATATTGAATGTCCAATCTCTGGTTACGCAGGGAGTAAGTATACAACCCGGTTCTTTAGGGAACTATAGCGATGGTACTTAAATGATTATAGCTGGATACACTAAGGGGGGGGGGGTCCCGCTGGTTGTAAGACAGTAGGGGGGGGGTTAGAAGAGCCGCTGGCGGTATCCCATCTGGCCGACGATTTCTTGGGAGAATTCAGAGTCCTGAACACGATGCCCACAGAACCTCGGTCCGCAGATGAATACAGCTGGACCCTCTGGTGGACGGTAGCTGCCGGTCCACAGATGAAGAGACGTGAGGCGACCTCACTGGAGTAGAGCGCCGTCTCACCTGGACTCCTCTCCGGGGGGTAGTTCCAACACTCAGCAGTGTTGGCCGTTATCCATGGAATAATCAAAGCACCCAAAGCATGTAGATAATCCAAGCCGTGGAAGGCTCGCCGTCGTCCGGGTAAAGTAATCCAATGTACAGGTCCACTCGTCCTGGCCCGGAGCTCCTCGGATGCAAGCACCACACGTGGTCTGCCCAGCCTGGTTAAGCATCCAGATAACGTCAGGAACGATGGGGGGGCTGCTCACTTTATAACTCTAACCGAACGATGCACCATACATAATAGACTATTATTAGCTTAATAGAAATACGTCCAACTCGACGGTATAGTGCCAAACTATGACAATTCAACTATTAATCCACACGATGTCTCAATGCCTCTTCTGAGGCCAAGTAGGCCTTACTGCACCACACGTGCGTCGTGGGTGAGGCTTTGCGTCTGTTACTAGGTTGGAGGGTAAAGAACTAATGGACTAAAAGAAAGTTCTACTTTACTTGCGCCATATATATATGCGCTGTGAACAAATAGTACCATTCGTATTTCGCCAGACGTATTCCTACGCGGAACCGGGCTTGCCACGACATGTGGGTCGGCACGATTGAACTTGAACCAAGGGGCATGGCTGCTGGCGCCAGGTTCTCGTCCAATGGTAGAATGAAACTATTATGGGCTGTTTAGTAGACTAAAGGGATATTCAGTGCATATTGTACAAGGAATATACAGGGGATATCAAACGATATACAAATACTATTAAACATATATCCATAAATAAATATATATATTCGGTTTAATCTGATCCTTCACAACAGGACCAATTGCATGCTTTTGCAGAGGACAAGAAGCCTTCAGTCGGGGCGGCTGATTGGCGCAGTGGGAAAGGCGCTCGCCACTAACGCAGGAGACGCTGGGTTCGAGCCCAGCTCTCGCCGTTGCTACCGATTTGGCCGGTCGTTCATACTAACACAATTGGCAAGTGTTAGAGGGTGGGAAAGCCGGTGGGTGGGGATTGGACGTTGTGGACAGCGACTCCTACAGGTCGGTTGGGTGACGCCGGTGCGACGGAAACAGGAAGTAGCAGGGGCAGCGTGAGCCTCCCACGCGTTACTCCTCGCCACTGCGAGTTCGAGCTGCTGCGGTGAAAAGATGCGACAGGCTGCCTCCTCGAGTCCTCTTGTACCGGAGGGGACGCGTCTATACTTTCTACAACGGAGCTCGGTTTCCGGGTTCCTCCGATTGGCCACGACGCACACGTGACCTCCGCTAGCACGCCCCCTTCCTGCCGCGCGCCGCCCTGCGCTCGCTAAGCTCCTGCCGCGCTCGCCAAGCTCCTGCCGCGCCGCGCTCCCAGCTTCCTCAATGAATTATGAGTTATGCTGCCACCACCCACTTCAATGACAGAGCTCGGCGCGGCAGGAGCTTGGCGCTTGACGGCACGGGCACACTGCTGACGAATGAATTTCACGCGCGGCTCCCTCGTGAGATCGCGCGCCTGGCCAGGCACACACCTCCCCCGGGACTATATAAGCGCGCGGCGCGCAGGGAGGAATGCACATTCAACAGAGCATTCTACAGACTACAGACTAGAGTTTGCGCGTGGCGCGCCGCCTCGAATAGGATTGAAGCGAAAAGATAGCTTTCTGCTCGGGAGCCGCTCGCGAGGCGCGCTCCCACTCGCGGCCAGTGTGCCTACTATCGTCCGTTAACATGGGAGCGGAAGTGAAGAGGCAACCGCCCGTCCGTCCGTCCGTGTTCATTTGTCAGCAGTGTGCCCGTGCCGAAGCTGGCGAGCGCGGCGCGCGGCAGGAAGGGGGCGTGCTAGCGGAGGTCACGTGGGCATCGTGGCCAATCGGAGGAACCCGGAAACCGAGCTCCGTTGTAGAAAGTATAGACGCGGAGGGGACACGTGATGCAAGGCTTCTATCCTCACTACAGCCGACCAGTGGGAGGCATAGTCTAGCAACGTTCAAGACTTGGATACTTCATGTATCCTTAACACATTCGGGGCCATTGGGCTTAGTCTAATTAATGGCAAGAGGACCGGGGAATGTAAACAAACGTGTGGCTTTTTGTACAGCTAAATCTATACTTTATAGCAGGGGTAGGCAACCCTAGGCACGCAGGGGCATTTTCATAGGCACAGGGGGCAGCATTAAAAAAAAAAAGAAAAAAATGTGCTTTGAAATATTATAGTGAAATATTTTGCACTGTTGTCGCATTTATCTTGTTGAAATCCTCCCACAGGTTATTTTTACTACCACATATTTAATTGAGACCCTTTATTTGTTTATTATTTCAATTTAGCTGGAAATACATTGCTACATCATTCAGTAACATTTGCAGAGCCTTATAACAAAAACATTATTACGGTCACCATTGTGACCAGTGGGATTAATCAAAAAAATGTATTATTTATTTTTCTATTTCATTGAACATTGCACATGTTAAAAGCCATTTTTTTACTCAAAATGTGAGTATTACCAAGTCAACTTGTGTTCTTAAAACAATGACAATAAACATAGTTTTATTAGGTTGAAATAATGTGGTTGTGTACTTATTTTTCTGTTAACTTATTATTGATTGAAAACTGAAAACATTAATACACAGTAACTGAACTCAATATTTTAAAGTTCTGGTAACTTATTATTATACATTTTTTTACAGTGTAGTCTTGCGATCAATCAAAACTTATTTACACGATATACCTCACATTCACCCTCCATTCACATCCTGGTGTTCTCCTGGTGTTCTCCATTAGGCCTGTAGGTGGAGCTATGACAGCTGGTGTGTGATGTGTCCAAAAATGAATGGGCAAATGTGAGTGAAATGGTCGCACTGTATGCAGCTGTTTGTCTGCATTGCATCCCCCCCCCCCCCCCCCCCAACTCAGATTTAGGGTTGATACAACCATCATAATAATATTGTTAATAATAACAATAACAATAATGATGTAATAATGTAAAAATTATCATTAAAAAGACCTGATTATGAGGGGAAAAAATTACGATGCATGGAATATTGTTGAGGCACACTAGTTACAACTATATTTCAAACAGGCACTCCATGTCAAAAAGGTTGCTGACCCCTGCTTTATATATAGTTTATATATATAGCTTTTTTATAGTTTATAGTTGCTATCTGTCCATTCTCATTGTCAATTGAGTCCATAAACCGTCCCTTCAAAATGGCTTAAAGAAAAAAAAATGCATCAATAGGTTCTCATTTTATAGCGCCGTGAATATAAGCTTTATAGCGGATTTGGTCTAGTATATTTCCTGGAAGCCGAGATACAGGGCTAATAGCTGCTAACGTTATATCCAATGGCATTTCCGTTTTACAGATGCTACAGAAATAACACTCGGGACTGTCCCAAAGCATGTATGCATGAAAGGGGAGGGGGGGGGGCGGGGGATGTCGTTTATTATTATTGATTACCAATAACCGTGTTCGTCTAACTAGCCAAATAGGCCGATCGCCTGGATGGCTATCAGAACGGTGTCCGATCGGGCTGTAATTTACGTGAAGGGGATCTTACCGTGGTCGGGCTGATCCCCCGGAGCATTTCCCCGTTATCTATCGCCATCTGGTAGATCGATATGTCCATTGGCTGATGATAAATCCCCTTATTGCATGGTGAAATCTGCGATTCGAAACGTAATCCAAGCTACATGATGCACATCCAGAATCCTGCTACTGGAATCTCCGTTGAAAGAAAAAAAAAGAAACTGATCCCTTCAGCCACAGGGCACACTGCAGTGGCGCGATGGCGCCCCTAAGAGGATCTGGCCGGTATTGCACCTTGTCGAATTCATAGAGTAGGGAAAATCTGCAGTGCCGCTCGCCGACCTTGAATAGGTTATTAAAATGGAATAAAAGCAATAACAACTTCCCACGGATTTATCCGTGCTTCTGTCCACGACGCATGGATTCGAAACACGGATAAATACGTGGCCCGTCCCGAATGTGTTAATCCCTAGGCTAAAAAAAAGAAAACGTATGCCAATGACAGGAAGTAACGGTGTGTGTGTGTGTGTGTGTGTGTGTGTGTGTGTGTGTGTGTGCACTGTGTGTGTGTGTGTGTGTGCACTGTGCACGAGTGCACATCCAGGGGCGGGGTGTAGATTGGTCTCCCTGATGTTGACTCCTTAGCCACAGCCTTGGGTTGTTTAATACTGGACGAGTGTTTCATAACGGCCGTTGTGTGGGCCAGTTTCGGGGCCGGTGCATGGGCTGGTGCGTCTGAATGTCCCGGGCTGAATTTGTGTCCCAGTCTGCCCCTGCACATTACACACACTTCTGCAGTCCCTCCCGCCGTCCATCTCTCTCTAGTCTCTATCTATCTCTCTCCCTCTCTCTCCCTCCCTCTCCTCGCTAGTTCTCTGCCTGTCAAACCGGTTTGAGGAAGTGTCGGGTTACACTATGCCTTAGCCCCTTTCGTGACTGCGATGCAAGCCAAGGGCTCGAATACGTCACTTATGGCTCCGTAGTAGCCAGGTTAATTTGCACCACCAAGCACTGCTTAAAAGCTAGCAGTGGGTAAAAAATATATCAGATATAAATTTCAAAGGTACCCAGCGTTCCATTAGGGTTTCACACACACACGCAGCAGGGTTTGAAAGCTCGGCGTTGCTAATAAACAATTATAAACTGGTCAACACTGTTCAAAACGGCTGTATTTACGTATTTGGCTGCCTGGTGCGCCATCACATCATGCACCCAACGCCGGAAATACAGCCGTTTTGAGCAGTATTGACCAGTTTATAAAAATGATTTAAAATGTTTATTAGCAACGCAGAGCCCCTGGCTTGCATCGCAGTCACGAAAGGGGCTAACTATGCCTATGTCCCCGACACACACGCAGTCAAATTTGTGTGTGTCCCCGACGAGGGAGAGAGATGGCGCACACACATTACACACACTTCTGCAGTCCCTCCCGCCGTCCCTCTCTCTCTCTCTCTCTCTCTCTCTCTCTCTCTCTCTCTCTCTCTCTCTCTCTCTCTCTCTCTCTCTCTCTCTCTCTCTCTCTCTCTCTCTCTCTCTCTCTCTCTATCTCTCTCTCTCTCCCTCTCGCTCGTTCTCTGCTTGTGAAAACCCGTTTGAGGAAGTGTCGGGTTACACTGCACTACAACCATACAGGGGGCGTGTGGCGGCTACATGGCGTAGTGGGCAAGGCACTTGCCACGAAATGCTGGAGACGCTGGGCTCGTCAGTTCGAGCCCAGCGCTCCACATTTGTTTTCAGTTTAGCTGGTCGTCCACAGTAATACACATTGGCCGTATTACGGGGAGGGAAACTGAAGGTGGGGGATCGGGCGTTGTTGTGGACAGTGACTCCTACAGGTCGGTTGGTGCGCCTGCGCAGTAGAATCAGGAAGTGTCGGGGGCAGCGTGAGTCTCCCACGCATTACTCCTCGCCACTGAGAGATCGAGCTGCGCAGGTGAAAAGATGCAACTGCTGTTACCTCAAGTACCGGAGGGGACTTGTGCTATGTATGACTTAGTCCACATTGCAGCCGGCTTGTGGGAGGCAAGAAACAGCGTCCCTGACAGGGGAGGGTTGAATTGGATGATACGAAATTGGGATGGGAGAAAATATAGAAAATGGGAGAAAAAGTGGATAAAAAAAAAAACCATACAGGGGGCGTTACTGCAGATCAATGCTATGTCGACGTCACAGAAACCGTCAAATCAGAACAGTTTAGTTGAGTGAGGGAAGATCTTGTGAACTCGAGACTAGACTGATGAGTCAATATGGTAATTAGAGACACAGACCCATTGATACTAACCTGTATTACTATAAAACCATGCTAAACACAGAAAAAAGGCATTTATAATGCATGTCCCCTTTCCAGCCCCCTGTCAACTGTCAAATGATGTCAACTGTCAACCTGAATTAACATTCAGTATTCAATATGGTCTGATATTAACATTCAGTATTCAATATGGTCTGATATTAACACTTTGAGCGCCGCCGACGACTAATCTCGTTATATCGTTGGGTGCCGATGATGAGAAATGTCATTTTTATTTTTTAATAGCGATCTGAATTCATATTTCATCAACCGAGTCTCCCGTTGGTACAGCAGCCCCTGTAGGAGCTCAGATGGGAAAAACCCGCCCCCTATCGTCTATCCCTGTGTAACTGCAGTTCAGTCGATTAGACTGCGAGATCCCTGTGGGATCTGTAGAGGTGGAGCCAACTGGCTCCATTATGCTGGCGATGGATCTGATGATGAGGGATCTGATCGCGAGACGGAAAGCAGCCTGGAATATATATTTACAGCAGCCAATAATCAATCAATAAACGCGATCGATATTTGGAATGGCGATCAGGAATTGGAATAATGTTTTTGGAGAACATCTGATCTAAGGTAAGGAGTCTATGTTACCAGTCTTGGGGTAATCGGAGCTGTATTCACTGAGATAACAGCGTGTCCCTATGTGTGTATGTGTGTGTGTGTGTGTGTGTGTGTGATCTTGAGGAAACGAGAAAATAGATTTTTCAGCCCGCCTCTATAGCGTGCATAAGTACACATATACTATCGATAATCTAGCGTTTATTTGAAAACGATTCATAAATAGGCCGACAAATGACAACGTGTCTAGTGTATTCGAGAATATTCCAATAAATGCCGTTTATGACGGAATCTTTCTATCTTCCCGGAAATGTTCGAGAGAACGATAGCTTTTCGAAATGCTATAAAAAGGATATGAACCGATTAAAAAAACAATCCGTTTCGACAATGTTGATTGCAAACAAGTCATTGATAAGCGACGGGCAGATTAGACACATAGCCATAATTTAAAACATAGGTTATGCGTTTTTAACACTAACATTGAAGTGGATGATGGCATTCAACCGGGTAAAAAGGTAAACAAGGTCGGCACTGATAGTGTTAACATTCAGTATTCAATATTGTCTGATTCAATATTAACATTCAGTAT
Organism: Notolepis coatsorum; assembly: GCF_963971535.1. Taxonomy (NCBI): domain Eukaryota; kingdom Metazoa; phylum Chordata; class Actinopteri; order Aulopiformes; family Paralepididae; genus Notolepis; species Notolepis coatsorum. The sequence goes on along the minus strand of NC_140174.1, from coordinate 13,616,601 downwards.
TCAAGTAGCTAGCTAGCCGTTGTGGACACTCACCTTTCCACAGCAAAACGGTAGGCAAGGCACCTTGGTTGAGAAATGCAGGTTTCAGTCTATGTGTTGTAGGATAGACAGTCTATCTATCCTGTCTCAAGATGCAGAATGAGATCTTGAGAGAATTGTTGAATATAATACAAAATACAAAAATAAAAAATGTGTGGTCTATATATTCAACAATTCTAGAACGTCTATTATGACATCATACTGTGACATCACAAATGTTCTAGAATGTGCTATTATGACATCATACTGTGACATCACAACGGAACATGTTTGAGTACCATTTGAATAATATAAATAATATGTATGGTAACACAGGTGGCCAAAAAGTTCTGGCCCATTAATGGCCCGTATCCGGCAGGCTGGAAGATTTTAATCAGCCCAAGTCCGGTTGCCGGAATCGGCCCATAATGCGGAATGACTGGCTGCCCGAAACCGGCCCAAGTACACTGGGCCAGGTCCGGTTGCCGGAAGCGATCCAGGTCCGGGGTTGCCGGAATCGGCCCAGAATGCGGAATGACTGACTGCCCGGAATCGGCCCAAGTACACTGGGCCAGGTCCGGTTGCCGGAAGCGGTCCAGGTCCGGTTGCCGGAAGCAGCCCAGATGCGGCCCAAACACACTGGGCCAGGTCCGGTTGCCGGAAGCAGCCCAGATGCGGCACAAACACACTGGGCCAGGTCCGGTTGCCGGAATCTGCCCAGAATGCGGAATGACTGACTGCTCGGAATCGGCCCAAGTACACTGGGCCAGTTCCGGCTGCCCGAAGCCTAGCCGATACTGCCAGCATTGGGCCGGAATCAGCCCAGATAAACTACCAGAACTTGCCAATGCAATACTGGTACTACACAGTAAATTCCGCAGAGTAAATTTTACTCAAACTAAGTTTGAGTAAAATTTACTCTGCGGAATTTACTGTGTACCCAGTATTCTGCCAGAGCTACCCCACTATCTGCCTATGACCGTACATTACCGGAAATACAGTAGGAAATGGTTGATTAGTAATACAAAACCACATATATTTAAGGACCCTTCCCTTTACCAATGCAGTATTGGCATGTCCCTCATTGAAAAATCCAGAAGTTTACATGCTGTCTCCTACCTGGAGTGTCAAACTCTGCACATTGTACACAATATACATCATTCTGCAGTGAAGCTCAAATATCAAGTAAAGTAAAAGCTTACCCCCATACATGCGTGCTACTTTTTCCAGTTAAAAATGACACCATGAATAGATTATATTTAAACATTTATTAACAAAAAAAATATCATTGTTACAATTCAAATTTGTTTACTTGCTGTTTTCTATTGGAGTTCTGGAGTGCAACAGCATGTCTTCTCAGCAACTGTTCTGGTATAAAGCATTAACATATCCTCTCTGAACCCAACCAGCCAATGAAATGCAGGTAAGTTATAAGAAACCCATTGTTAACCCATTGTTCCCATTGTAGCCAATTACTTAAATAGTTTCTTCACAAACATAGCCACAACACTGGTAAACAAACTACCCTCCCACTCAGGGCATTATGGGGTAGAACACATAGTAGCATACTACAAGAACCTAGGGGTCCACAAAGACGACTTCAAACTGGAAATGGTAACAACAGATGAGGTACTCAAAAAACTGAGCGCCCTCCAACCTAACAAGGCCACTGGCCATGACAACATCCCCTCCAAATTCCTCAGAGACTCAGCAGCCGCCATCACCCCAGTCATCACACACATAATAAACCTCTCCATAAAACAGGGACACGTCCCCAAGGACTTCAAAATCGCGAGAGTGACCCCTCTGCACAAAAAAGGCAGTAAATTAGACCCAGGCAACTACCGCCCTGTTTCTATCCTTACCTCCATCTCGAAAGTCATGGAAAAAATTGTATACGAACAGGTCGAAAAATACCTTGCGGAAAAAAATCTAATCTACGAATTCCAATCTGGCTTCAGAACATCCCACTCCACTGACACATGCCTTCTCTATTTAAACGACCACATCAAACAAGAGGTGGACGCGGGCAAATACTGCGGCATGGTCATGCTGGACCTACAAAAGGCCTTCGACACTGTCAATCACACCATTCTGATTGACAAGCTAAAAGCAATTGGTTTTGATAGTCTATCAGTGAGCTGGATGCAATCCTACCTGGAGGGGAGAGAGCAGATGGTGGAGGTAAACGGTACCCTATCCCCCCCCTCACAGTAAGCTGTGGTGTTCCACAAGGAAGCATACTAGGTCCGCTACTGTTCCTAATTTATGCAAATGACATGTCGTCAGCTTGTGACTGCAACTTGTTCCTGTTTGCGGACGACTCAGCCCTGCTGGTCTCTGACAAGAACAAGTTACAGGTTGAAAAAACCCTCAGCTCAGAACTAGGCAAAATCTGCATATGGCTCGCTGATAACAAACTATCATTACACATGGGCAAAACAGAGTCCATTCTCTTCGGTTCAAATAACAAACTCAGCAAGACCGACGGCTTCTCAGTTACAGTGGGTGACAATATTGTCACGAGGAAAGAAGATATTACCTACCTGGGTTCCATCCTAGAGGCAAATCTTTCCTGTGACAAAATGGCATCCAATGTAATAAACAGTGGTGCAGTGCTGGTATAACTCGGTATAACGGCGTTATACCTCGGTCACTGAGGCTGAAGTACGCGCAATCGCTTTTTACATGGCATTATCCAACCGGACTCCCGGAGAAGCATGCAGCTGCAGAGCCGCAGAGCCAGCGGCGCTCTCTGGGCCGCGCGCTGACAGCCGCGCTGTGAGGCAATAGTATCCAGCTGCAGGACGAGAGCAGCCAAAAAAAACTGTGCATGCGCGCGCACGCGCGTGGAGCGTTTGACCTACTGTCAATTTGCCACTGCACCACTGGTAATAAAAAAAGTCAACCAACAAACTCGATTCTTGTACCGGATCTCCTCACTGGTAAACAAGAATACCCTGAAGACTCTGGCAGGAGCACTCATTCAAGGGTACTACGACTATGCTTGCACCTCATGGTACCAAAGCACCTCAAAGGCGCTAAAAACAAAATTACAAACATCTCAAAACAAACTGGTCAGACTACTGCTTGACCTTACTCCTAGAACCCACCTCACCCCTGCCCACTTTGACAACTTAGGATGGCTTAGAGTAGACGACAGAGTACAGCAACTTGCAATGGGCCTGGTCTACAAGATACACTACACGACCAAGGTACCCATGTACCCAAAGGTCAGTGAATACCACGATCACAACACCAGAGGGAGCTCCACAAATCATGTTAAACCCAGATTCGGCTCAAACAAGGGACTAAACACGTTTCGCAATTATGCCACATCAATGTGGAACGCCCTACCCAAAGCTGTAAAGGAATGTGAATCACTACCCACTTTCAAAAACACTCTCAAAAAACACCTACGGGAGACTGCAATTCGAAACTGGCCCCTGTAAATGTCCTAACACAACCCCCTCCAATGTACAGTAAATTACCAAGTATGGTCTTGTCAATATTCCAATGTACAGTTTTGTTTGTACAGTTGTACAGTGTACAGTGTCCCCCACCCACCCCTCCTACCCAACCCCCCCCCCCCCCCCACTCCTACCCAACCCCCCCCCCCCCCCCACCCAACCACCTCCAATGTACAGTCCCCCCCCCCCCCCCCCCACCTACCCAATCCAATGTACAGTTTCTACGGCAAATGTATATACTTTTTTTTTCTGGGCTCTCTTTGTATCACAAACAGTACTGTATTTACAAATATGGTATGTCATAAATATATAGATGTAGCAGTACTGTCTATCTGTATGTCATGTATGTCATATATGTTACGATGAATTGAAAATGGGGGACCCTGATGTAAACAAGATGAAAGTCTTTCTCTGGTCTGCATCCCCTTAACAATTGTATGTATTGAGCTGTACTGTACTGTACCCATTCTGCAATCTGTTAATAAAGTTTTCAATCAATCAATCAATCAATCAATCCCCTGTAACAGTCTTCTCCCACAGAGTCCATACCCAACCTGTGTGTGTGTGTGTGTGTGTGTGTGTGTGTGTGTGTGTGTGTGTGTGTGTGTGTGTGTGTGTGTGTGTGTGTGTGTGTGTGTGTGTGTGTGTGTGTGTGTGTGTGTGTGTGTGTGTGTGTGTGTGTGTGTGTGTGTGTGTGTGTGTGTGTGTGTGTGATAATAACCTTACTGGATGGCTGAAGTGGAAATTACTTGCAGTGGAGTTCATGCAAAAGCTCTAAATAGTGATCCTTCTGTTAACAAGAACAAGTTATTCCTGCATTTCTTATCTTTCACTAATGTCAGAATCTGATGTTTCAACAGATGTTTCAAAAACTGTCAAACCACCTAGATCCTATTTTCAAGATCTATGAAAAATACTGAGAATGGTCTGCAACATAGCCTGCCCTGCATGTGTGTGGTTGTGTGGCATGACCAAATTAGGATACTGTCTAATGGCCAACAATTTCAGACTGTGGTTGGACTGAGCAGTGCCCATGCAGGTGTGAATGTATCTACTGTATATGAGTGTGAAGCAGGGCGTTACTGAAAAATAGTATTCATGTTCAGCGAACCTATCCTGGGTTACCACCCAAGATGTTTTGCCATAAATGAAGTCTACACACAAGTATTAACATATTATCTCCCGTAGCCACAAACATACCACTTGCACTACACCATCCAAGTATTTTGGGTGGCATGTGGTACAGTGGTTAGCACTGCTGCCTCACAGCAAGAAGGTCTCAACAAAAACAACAACAATAATAATAGCCTAATAATAATAATAATAATAAATAGGAATAAAATAATTATTATCTTTATTTTATTGTCTTATTTTTCTTTATTTCTATTATTTTTACTTAACTATTTTATTATCATTTTTATCATTGTTTTATGTAGTTTCTTTATAATTGTATTTGTTCGTTTTTCGTATTGTTTACTATCTAATTTAGCTATTTTATTATTTTAATATTTTTCTTTTCACCCTTTATTATTATTTTATTTGTAATTATTTTATTGTCTCATGTTATTGTCTTACTGTTTGTGTAGGAAAGCCCTGTTAATAAGACTACTTTGTTCTGTAATAGCCCTTTAATATGTTGTTGTTGACAGGAAAGGGTAACTGATTTATGCCAGTGTAATCGTTCAGCGTGATGTGCTCCAGCTAGTGTCGCACTCTAGTCTTCTGATAAGGTTACTGGCCCTTTAAGAGTTTCTCCCTCTAACGTGGGCGAGTTGGTCTCCGTGTTGCTGCCTGATGGTGCGGCTGTAGAAACATCTGTCCCTTTGAGGAACGTGTGCGTAAATGACACGTGAGTACAGTACTTATGTTTAGTTCCTGCCTATTCATTCACTCAGCTTACTCTACACTTACAGTATATTCACATTGATCTATTCCTGTTGACGTTGTTTCTCTCTGTTCTCGATATGCTGCGCCGTTAGCTTAGCCGCAGGTTAGCCAGCCTAGGCTGCCTGCTAGTGATATGCTGCGTGGTTAGCTTAGCCGCACGTTAGCTAGCCTAGGCTATATAACTATAACTCACTCATTACCCCTAGTGAATTGAACTTTACACCTGGTTTACAGTCCGCCTACCTATATTGTTTACATGCATTGCATGAGTAATTCCCTGCATAGGCTATGTAAGTTATATATAATAACTCTGGTTAAGTGAATGTCTTAGTTACTAGTTGCACTATATTACTAATGAATATTATTGTAGCTATAGACCACATGTTTATGACATTATGTTTATGTACGTCACTACTGTGTTTTCTAATGTATACTGTATTGTATTCCTTTGTGTTTACTAATGTATACTGTATTGTATTCCTTTGTAGACAACCACACACACATGCAAATTCCCAAATACAACCACATTAACTGCAGCACGCCTCTGTGTGATTCTTTAATCGGAGTCACAACCCCATAGTGTCCACCAGCTCTATCAAACGCACCCTGTGGAGGCCCTAGCCCTCCGTTTCATGGTCCTTCGAGCCGGAGAGAGCTCCTTCAAGACGCTATGGCAGACCAGGACACCACAGAGACCACCGCTCACCCGCAGAGAGAGCGCCACCTACCAAGCCACCTACGTCACTTCTAAGTGGGATATGAACCTCAACTCAGTACTCAGATCAGTCAGTACTCGGATCAGTCAGTACTCGGATCAGTCAGTACTCGGATCAGTCAGTACTCGGATCAGTCAGTACTCGGATCAGTCAGTACTCAGATCAGTCAATTCCTAGACCCACCATAAGGTCAGGTGTTGGCTCCCATCGTTCATCTGGGAGTGTACACCGACCACATGCTCTCACCAGTCCAGGAAGCTATCCTTCAGGAGCACATCCGCCACCTGGAGCTTGAGGAGCTACAGCGCCAGGTACAAGAAGACCGCAACGCCGACCTGGAGCGCCAACGCTTACTACGCCTACAGCAGGAAGCACAAGGTGCACGGGAAGCTATCGCTAAACGCCTGGACAGGCAGAGGCGGCTTAAGAAGAAGGAGAAGGAACTTCAAGTAGCCAAACTGGTCACCTCACTTCTTCAAGAGTCAGAGATGAGGGCTCTTGTGCGTGCAGCAGCATCTGAGCCGACCTATCCACCACCCGGACAACAGCACCACGTAGTGGCACCTGTGCCTCTAGCCCTTCCTACCGTACCACAGAACGTGCATCCCCCGCCGGCTAATCCAGCCGCCATCACTCCAGTGATACACCATCCAGCACAGGCGACGCCTCGCTCTGCTGCTCCCCCTGTGTCATGGTACCCAGCTCCCAACATGCCTGGTTCAATTGAGCAACCTACAATCTCACACGAAGCTTCTGTAGCTACACACAGTACCCAGAGTCCTACCTATGGTGCGACCATCCCTAGTACTCAACCCAGTACTCAACCCAGTACTCAACTCAGTACCCAACCTAGTACTCAACCCAGTACTCAACTCAGTACTCAACCCAGTACTCAACCCAGTACTCAACTCAGTACCCAACCTAGTACTCAACTCAGTACCCAACCTAGTACTCAACCCAGTACTCAACTCAGTACCTAACCTAGTACTCAACTCAGTACCCAACCTAGTACTCAACTCAGTACCCAACCTAGTACTCAACTCAGTACCCAACCTAGTACTCAACCCAGTACTCAACTCAGTACTCAACCCAGTACTCAACCCAGTACTCAACTCAGTACCCAACCTAGTACTCAACTCAGTACCCAACCTAGTACTCAACCTAGTACTCAGCCTAGTACTCAACCCAGTACTCAACCCAGTACTCAACTCAGTACCCAACCTAGTACTCAACTCAGTACCCAACCTAGTACTCAACTCAGTACCCAACCTAGTACTCAACTCAGTACCCAACCTAGTACTCAACTCAGTACCCAACCTAGTACTCAACTCAGTACCCAACCTAGTACTCAACTCAGTACTCAACTCAGTACTCAACTCAGTACTCAACCTAGTACTCAACTCAGTACCCAACCTAGTACTCAACTCAGTACCCAACCTAGTACTAAACTCAGTACCCAACCTAGTACTCAACCTAGTACTCAGCCTAGTACTCAACCTAGTACTCAACCTAGTACTCAGCCTAGTACTCAACCTAGTACTCAACCTAGTACTCAGCCTAGTACTCAACCTAGTACTCAACCTAGTACTCAACCCAGTACCCAACCTAGTACTCAACCTAGTACTCAACCTAGTACTCAACCCAGTACTCAACCCAGTACTCAACTCAGTACTCAACCTAGTACTCAGCCTAGTACTCAACCTAGCACCCAGCCTAGTACTCAACCTAGTACTCAACCTAGTACTCAACCTAGTACTCAGCCTAGTACTCAACCTAGCACCCAACCTAGTACTCAACCCAGTACTCAACCTAGTACTCAACCCAGTACTCAACCTAGCACCCAACCTAGTACTCAACCTAGTACTCAGCCTAGTACTCAACCTAGTACTCAACCTAGTACTCAACCCAGTACTCAAACTAGTACTCAACCTAGTACTCAACCTAGTACTCAACCTAGTACTCAGCCTAGTACTCAACCTAGTACTCAACCTAGTACTCAACCTAGTACTCAGCCTAGTACTCAACCTAGTACCCAACCTAGTACTCAGCCTAGTACTCAACCTAGTACTCAACCTAGTACTCAACCCAGTACTCAACCTAGTACTCAACCTAGTACTCAACCCAGTACTCAACCTAGTACTCAACCCAGTACTCGACTAACTCAACCTAGGACCTCTCCCAGTCCTCCGCTCCCTGCCGTTGAAGACCTTTCTTCATGGAAAGATCTCGTCCAAGCAACAGTCAGGTCCCTTTGCGGTGCGGCTGATGCCCAGACCACTGATCAGCCTTATGAAGCAGCCGACTTCCTCAACGCTGAGAAGGTTCTCCTTAAACGAGCCCAGCTGGACTCATTCCCAGAGGAGATCAAGGCCCTCAAATCTGACCGACCTCTTCCCCCAGACAGTCGTTTTGGCTCTCTATCTCCGGAGTATGACAAGGCTACATGTCTCCTCAGAGTAGGCGGTAGGCTGCACAGGGCCGAGAACTTGGAGATGGATGACATTCACCCAATCGTCTTGGATCCACATCACCCCCTGACAGAGCTGATCATCCAAGATTATGATCAAACTCTTCTCCACCCCGGGCCTGAGAGGGTATTCGATTCGATTCTGGGTTCTACGTGGAAGAGAAGCAATCCGCAAGCATCAGCACACCTGCCGAGAACGTCATCTGCGGCGAGCAAAGCCCGACATGCCTAAAATGGCCGCCCTTCCGCCCTGTCGCCTGCGTCTCTACAAGCCCCCATTCTATTCCACCAGAGTAGACTGTTTTGGGCCATTTCACACCAAGATAGCGCGCCGGAGAGGCAGAAGTGGAGGAAGGATGGCAAGAAACTGTCACTCGGCCAGGTGGCCCTCATCGTTGACCCACAGCTTCCTCGGGCACTCTGGCCTGTTGGGAAGGTCACTCAGACGTACCCTGGAACTGACGGGCGCACCCGCACCGCAGCTGTCCAGGTGAAGGACAGAACATACCTGCGCCCTGTGTCCCGGTCGGTGCAGCTCCCGAGTCTCCCGGATACAGAGGACCCCTGAGACTTTCCTGTTTAGTTCAAAAGGTCTAAGTAGACTTTTGGGTGCGGCTGTCTAGGAAATCCCTGTTAATAAGACTACTTTGTTCTGTAATAGCCCTTTAATATGTTGTTGTTGACAGGAAAGGGTAACTGATTTATGCCAGTGTAATCGTTCAGCGTGATGTGCTCCAGCTAGTGTCGCACTCTAGTCTTCTGATAAGGTTACTGGCCCTTTAAGAGTTTCTCCCTCTAACGTGGGCGAGTTGGTCTCCGTGTTGCTGCCTGATGGTGGTAGTAACATCTGTTCCTTTGAGGAACGTGTGCGTAAATGACACGTGAGTACAGTACTTATGTTTAGTTCCTGCCTATTCATTCACTCAGCTTACTCTACACTTACAGTATATTCACATTGATCTATTCCTGTTGACGTTGTTTCTCTCTGTTCTCGATATGCTGCGCCGTTAGCTTAGCCACAGGTTAGCCAACCTAGGCTGCCTGCTAGTGATATGCTGCGTGGTTAGCTTAGCCGCACGTTAGCTAGCCTAGGCTATATAACTATAACTCACTCATTACCCCTAGTGAATTGAATGTATCTTTACACCTGGTTTACACTCCGCCTACCTATATTGTTTACATGCATTGCATGAGTAATTCCCTGCATAGGCTATGTAGGTTATATATAATAACTCTGGTTAAGTGAATGTCTTAGTTACTAGTTGCACTATATTACTAATGAATATTATTGTAGCTATAGACCACATGTTTATGACATTATGTTTATGTACGTCACTACTGTGTTTACTAATGTATACTGTATTGTATTCCTTTGTGTTTACTAATGTATACTGTATTGTATTCCTTTGTAGACAACCACACACACATGCAAATTCCCAAATACAACCACATTAACTGCAGCACGCCTCTGTGTGATTCTTTAATTGGAGTCACAACCCCATAGTGTCCGCCAGCTCTATCAAACGCACCCTGTGGAGGCCCTAGCCCTCCGTTTCAGTTTGTCTTATTTAGCTATTTTTACTATCTTATCTAGTTGTTTTATTACCGTTTTTATCATTTTAATGTGATTGTACTTATTTTCTTAAATTTTTTTATCCTTTTGTTTAGTTTTTTGTGTAAAGCACTTTGAGCTGCAATCAATCTGTATGAATGGTGCTATATAAATAACGTTATTATTTTACATTTATTTTCATTTGAATTAACATATTTTATTTTAAGACTTACTAAAGAATGTCATGTTTTTAGACATAATGTCTATATTTTTCAAATGGGAGCTAAATATATTATACTTTATTATTATATTACATTATATTATAATATATAACATTACATTATATTATATTATCATACATATTATTTATATTATTCAAATGGCCCTCAAACATGTTCCGTTGTGATGTCACAGTATGATGTCATAATAGACATTCTAGAACATTTGTGATGTCACAATATGATGTCATAATAGAACATTCTAGAACATTTGTGATGTCACAGTATGATGTCATAATAGAACATTCTAGAACATTTGTGATGTCACAGTATGATGTCATAATAGAACATTCTAGAACATTTGTGATGTCACATATGATGTCATAATAGAACATTCTAGAACATTTGTGTACAGTATATATTCAACAAATCTCTCAGGGCAGTAATACACCACGATGCGTCTACACTGCCGGAAATTCTAAAGAAAAAGAAGAAGAAGAAGAAGAAGTTCTCAGATCTCAGAAGTCAAGTGAAGATATCACTTGTTGTTTCCGGCTACTTGTCTTTAAGCTTGAATATATACTGTAGATACAATTTTAAAATCACCAGATGGAAAAGGAAACAATGTCAATCCTTAATGAACTGCGTCTGGAGGGAAGGTTCTGTGATGTGGTTATTAAAGTCAACAGCACTGAGTTTAACGCCCACAAGAACGTCCTGTGTGGCTGCAGCGACTATTTCAGGTAGGTTTATCTTATCTACTGTAATGATAAAAAAATATTTTAAAAATGTTTTATTTTTGCATGTAATTTTTTTGCAATGGAATGCTTTTTTTGTTTTTGGTCAACAAAGTCGACTATACAAATCCTTAGTTTTTATCCTTTAATAAAAACGTTGTATTATTATTAGTGTGGGTGACCCACACTATTGTAATCTATACTATTTATTTATAATTTATTCTGCCGATTTATGTCCAGTAACTCCTGCCAGAGCTTTCACACCACACACAAGTGTAAGGTATCAAAACGACCAGCTTGCTCCAACGCAAGTTGCTGTCACTTTTTGGAAAGTTTCACCGCACCGTTTGGCTACTAATCGGCTTCAAACTGGACATTTTGGTCCATAAGGAATGAATGGCAGAACATTTGTGATGTCACAGTATGATGTCATAATAGACATTCTAGATTCTAGAACATTTGTGATGTCACAGTATGATGTCATAATAAAACATTCTAGAACATTTGTGATGTTACAGTATGATGTCATAATAAAACATTCTAGAACATTTGTGATGTCACAATATGATGTCATAATAGAACATTCTAGAACAGTTTTGATGTCACAGTATGATGTCATAATAGAACATTCTAGAACATTTGTGATGTCACAGTATGATGTCATAATAGAACATACTAGTACATTTGTGATGTCACAGTATGATGTCATAATAGAACATTCTAGAACATTTGTGATGTCACAGTATGATGTCATAATAGAACATTCTAGAACATTTGTGATGTCACAATATGATGTCATAATAGAACATTCTAGAACATTTGTGTATCTATTCAACAATTCATAGACCCTCTCCCGTTGGCCGGCGGTGCACAGGCATCACCCACACTTTCATAATTCCCCAGCACGGAATTGTCTAGTTGTTGTTGTTGTTGTTGTTGTTGTTGTTGTTATTATTATTATTATTATTATTATTATTATTATTATTATTATTATTATTATTATTATTATTATTATTTATAGTATTCAAATGGTACTCAAACATGTTCCGTTGTGATGGCACAGTATGATGTCATAATCAAACATTCTAGAACATTTGTGATGTCACAGTATAATGTCATAATCAAACATTCTAGAACATTTGTGTATCTATTCAACAATTCTCTCAGAAGATCTCAGATCTCAGAAGACAAGTGAAGTTTCTGTCTGGCTACTTCTATATTCTATAAGCTTGAATATATACTGTAGATACAATGTAAAAATCAGCACATGGAAAAGGAAACAAGCGCCATGTCCTGTACAATCCTTAATGAACTGCGTCTGGAGGGAAGGTTCTGTGATGTGGTTATTAAAGTCAACAGCACTGAGTTTAACGCCTGTGAAAAGTGCTATTTAAATAAACTTTACTTACTTACTTACTGTGTGGCTGCAGCGCTTATTTCAGGTAAGTTTAGCTTGGTTTAGGTTAGCCTGGTTAGTAAAAAGATACTATACTGTATGTCTACTGTAGAAATATACTATACTCTACTTCTACTGTAAAAAGATACTATACTGTACGTCTACTATACTTCTACTGTGCTAAGACCCTATACTTCTACAGTGAAAATATATTAGTACACAGGACATAATGTTGCTTACTGTTTACTCATTGGTTATCTCTATACTCTGCATCCCACAGAACCCTCTTCACTCTCTGGAGCGACTCAGAGAAACCAGTCTATAGTATCCCTGGGGTGTCCCCGGGTATGATGCAGCTCATCATAGAGTATGCCTACACACGCTTTGTGCCAGTGACAGCAGAGAACTTGGAAGAGCTTCTGGTGGCTGCAGACCAGCTTCTTGTCACTGGCATAGTAGGAGCGTGCTGTGACTTCCTAGAGGGCCAGCTGTCTCTGGAAAACTGTGTCGGCATCTGGAGGTTCGTGGACATCTACTGCTGCCCTGACCTGAGGCGCAAGGCCTATCTCTTCATCGCGTGCCACTTTGAGGAGATGCTGCGAGTCTCACAGGAGTTTGTGGAGCTGTCCCTGCAGCAACTGGTGGACATCATCGAGAGGGATGATCTGAATGTGAAGAACGAGGAGATGGTGTTCGAGGCTGTCCTCCGTTGGATTTACCACTCCCGTGAGGAGCGTAAAACACACATCCCTTTGCTGCTGGCCAAGGTAACTAATTGTATTACTGTGCATTTCATTAAAACAACACTAGGTTCATCAGCAAAGTCTCTGCCCTTAGATCTCTCTCCCCCTTGCCCCCCTTGCCCCCCTTGTCCCCCCTACCCCCCCTCCTCCCCCCCCCCCACCCACTGCCTGCTGTTTTTGACCAGTTTGCCCCGGTCTCCCTCTCCTCCCTTTCCGATGCCATTAAACACCTGCAACCAACAAATTGCCCCTCAGATGCACTCCCCTCACGCATTCTAAAGGAAGTACCTGACCCTGTCCTCCTCACATTACTACCACTACTAAACGCTTGCCTCAGCACTGGATGTGTCCCGGCTGCCTTCAAGCACGCTGTGGTCCAGCCCCGGATAAAGAAGCCCAACCTCGATCCCTCTGTCTTCGCCAATTTTAGACCCATCTCACAACTACCATTTTTATCAAAAATCCTGGAGCGCATAGTCTACATACAGCTACAATCATTCCTTGAACACAACAACATCCATGACAAATTCCAATCTGGCTTTAAACCACGACACAGCACTGAAACGGCTCTCCTCCGTGTCTTAAACGACCTGATTACAGCTGCTGATGCAGGAAACTCATCCCTACTATTACTCCTTGACCTCTCAGCCGCCTTTGACACGGTAGACCACCACATCCTTATAGCTCGCCTATGTTGCTTTCATTGCTTTGCTATGTTTTTTTTTCTTTCTTTTAATCTTATACCTTGCCTCACACTAATTTGTTTTTATCAACTTGCTTGTGAAGCACTTTGGTGTCAGCTGCCGCTGCCTGGAAATGTGCTATACAAATAAAACTGACTTGACTTGACTTGACTTGGTTCCCAAACATTTGGGTCCAAACTGTTCCCTAGCAACAGAAACCGTCTACAACCGTTATCTAAGTTGTACCCGCTGTCTGCTTGTCTCTTCCCAGGTTCGCATGGGCTTGATGAGGCCTGACTACTTCCTGAACAACGTCCTGAAGAACCCTGTGGTTAGGGACAGCTACGACTGCTGGCCCATCATCATCAGTGCCCTGAAACCCCCTGGCTCGTGCCCACGCCTGCCCCAGGAGGTCCTATTGGCCATCGGAGGCTGGAGTGACAGCCCGACCAATGCCATGGAGGCTTACGATATCCAAGCCGGTAGATGGATGGACGTGAGCGTTGAGGCGGAGAGTCCCCGGGGCCACCACGACACCGCCTATCTCCACAGTCTGGTCTACTGTGTCGGCGGCTTCGACGGCGTAGAGTGTTTGAGCAGTGTGCGCAGGTTCAACCCCGTCACCCGCAGCTGGCTGCAGTCGGCTCCCATGCACTCGCGCCGCTGTAACGTCAGCGTGGTTGTGTTGGACGGCTGTATCTACGCCATGGGAGGGTTCGACGGACACGTGCAACTGAACACCGCCGAGCGCTACAAGCCTGAAACCAACCAGTGGACAGTGATTTCACCCATGCTGGAGCACAGGAGAGGCGCCGGCGCTGCAGCCCTCCACGGCAAGGTGGGTGGAACTGAAGAACACACATGTGGTAGATGAACCGAAGGAATGTTTACATTAAAAACTAAGCGATTGGTATCATTCAGAATCAGAAATCAGAAATGTCTTTATTGCCAACTTAAGTAAGCTTGCACATACAAGGGAGTAGGAATGTGTCTGGGTCCAACATTAACAGACAATTAAAGTAGAATGAAATTAAATGGAATATATCAACTAAATTTGAATATTATTTCTTATATTTACAGGTTTACATCTGTGGTGGCTTCAACGGGGAGGAGTGTCTGCTCACAGCTGAGTGCTACAGCCCAGACACTGACCAGTGGACTCTGATCGCCCCCATGAGCAGCAGGCGTAGAGGAGTGGGAGTCGCTGCATATGGAGGACAAGTCTATGTGGTAGGTGCACATGGAGACAAATGCTTTATACTAGCTATTTGTATAGATATGTATCATTTGACTTGCAATGCTGCTGTGATGTCCTCATTTCCCTAAGTGGATTAATACAGTGTCTGCCTGCCTGCCTGCCTTAACCACATACTAAAACATTCCTCTCATGTGTCCTGTCCTCAGGTTGGAGGGTTTGATGGTGAAAACGCCCTGCATAGCGCGGAGGCCTACAGCCCCTTGACTGACTCCTGGCGCGCCCTGCCCGCCATGCTCACCCCCCGCAGCTACTTTGGCATCGGGGTGTTGGACGGCCTGCTCTTCGTGGTCGGAGGCCTCAATGGCTCCACGTTGATCTCCAACGTGGAGTGCTACGACCAGAGCAGCGACAAGTGGACTGTAGCCGAGGACATGGAGATCCAGCGCAGTGGCCTAAGATGCTGCATAATACATGACCTGCCTAATATGAGCCCGTACGCCGCTCCCCGTGGCACCCCATCTAAGAACCTTAAAACATTTATTAGACCAGTCCAGAAGAAATCCTAAGAAATGAATAAATTACTATCAATCAACGGTGGTGAAATTTCTTTCTTCTAGCAAGGAGGTTTTGGCTCCAGACCTGAGTGACCTGGATGCAGGTTGAGCATTACCCAGCATTTGGGAAACAGTGCAAATCATGTGGATCACAGAATCACTTTGCAAAAGTGTGTCAAAAAAGCTAAAGAAAACCCACTGATGGAAAAGTGCACTGCATTGTAAATACAGCTGACAATTCAGAGCAAGACAGTGAGGATGACATATATGACTGACATTTAATTCTAAAATAGATAAAGGAGAACTATCAGTGACTGTTGACAGACCTTTTTGTGGAATTGTTTTTTTTTATTGTATTCCACTTTTGCTTTGGCAATGTAAACATGTTTTCTTTGAATTTAATTGACTGTGTGTTGTCAGTTGCAATGTGACAGCTCTGTTTACACGTCATTCCTATTCCCCTTTAATTGTACATATATCCTTTTTGTTTTGATTGTATTGTTCCACTTTTGCTTTGGCAATGTAAACATATGTTTTCTCATGCCCATTGAATTGAGTGTGTGTGTTGTCAGTGTGTATGCAGAGTGTGAAATAAATGGGTCACGCTGCCTGCATGCCCAACGTGAGAAGTTAGTCTTGTCATTCTTGTAATTCCTACACTACACCGTTACAATGATATATAAAATATCATATTATAATATATACGCTGGATTCAACCGGATAAAATGTGCCGGAAGGTATGGATTCTCACCTATCTCGATGTGATTTATCTAGAGATATCTACTGCACGAATTTTAGGTGTTAATGAAGCCAGCATAGCAGTCTGGGTAGCTGTGGTGGATAAGATAAAGGAACGCATATACATTTGGAATTTTCTGATGTTGAATGAAGTAGTGGATGTATAGCCCAAGTGGGGGTCCTGTGTGGGGGGGGGGGGGGGGGGGAGAGCGAGCAAGAGCCCATGTATTGTATTTATAATTTGTATGTCTTTTAGTCTACTTTCATTCTGATTTAATTACTGGACTGTCATTATTGTTATTATTATTTCTGTTATTGTCCTGTGATTTATCGTTGATTATTACTGTTACTGTATTGTTTGTCTTGTTTCATGTAAAAAAAGGGAAAATAAAAAACATTTGTTCAAAAAAAAATATTATATTATATACCCATTCAATATGCACATGGCAGAAAATATTAATATTTTCTGTCATGTGCTTATTGAATGGGTATTACTAATACTATTACTACTAATACCAGCCGAGAGTATAGGTCAAATTTAGCTCTCGGCTAGGTGGCAAATTAAAAAGTAGATCTTGGTTCAAAAAAGGTTGGGCACCAGGGGCGGGGCTAGGGGGTGGCTACTTGGGCTAAAGCCCCGAATGTTTTCTGAAAAGCCCTGAATCTATTTTTTTTTAAATAAAATAAAATAAAAAAAAAATAAAAAATTTTTTTTTCTTTTTTATTATTTTTTTTTTGACAATTCATCATTGTTACATGAAAATATGTTTGCACCAGATTTAGCAGAAGCAAATTTTCATCTGTGGTCTATCCAGCTGTTAACTGTATTTGAGTGAGTTAAGTCTTGGTGTCATGGTAGACTCAGACCTAAGCTTTTAATCACAATAAACAAGTTGACAAAAACTTAATTCTTCCACCTTAGAAACATAGCTAAAGTACGGCCATTTATAAATCAAAAGGACGCTGAAAACCAGATCCATGCCTTTATTTCAATCCAACTCGACTACTGTAATGCACTCCTTACCGGCCTCCTGAAAAAATACGATGATAACTATTTTATTGCAATGCACTATTGCATTATTTTATTCTATTTTACTAACTATTTTATTGCACTGCACTATTTTACTTTGTATCAGTGAATCATAGACGCCTGGCCATAAGAGCATTTGGAGCATCTCTGCTCTCCCACTATTGAACTTGGGGGAGCAAAGGTATGCTCTTGCTCCACCACTTTTTGATCATATGAAAAATATGATATATCCCCCCCCAATATATAAATCTAACCATAACTACGTTATGGTTAACTGAGTTTTATAGTGAAAAGAGCAGCTTTATTGGTCAAGATTGAAGGCTCTATATTGCAGGAAATTGCACGTACAGGTTAATTAAATTCAAAAAAATCTCCCACAATGCAACGCAGCTGTTAATCAGTGTTGCCAGATTTGAGAGTCTGCCCCCATGTGGCGTACCTTTGATAACACTGGGCGGTTCGGATATTGTTAATCCGATCTGGCAACCCTGCTCTTCCTTGCTTCTCCGCACAGACCACGGTTTTGATTGAGGCTACATCAACAGGCTGCTATGAGTGCAGCTAACGTTAGCTTTATGAGGCTACATCAACAGGCTGCTATGAGTGCAGCTAACGTTAGCTTTATGAGGCTACATCAACACGCTGCTATGAGTGCAGCTAACGTTAGCTTTATGAGGCTACATCAACGGGCTGCTATGAGTGCAGCTAACGTTAGCTTTATGAGGCTACATCAACAGGCTGCTATGAGTGCAGCTAACGTTAGCTTTATGAGGCTACATCAACACGCTGCTATGAGTGCAGCTAACATTAGCTTTATGAGGCTACATCAACACGCTGCTATGAGTGCAGCTAACGTTAGCTTCATGAGGATACATCAACAGGTGTGACACATGTATCGCGTGTGGTGACTGGTGAGCACACGCATGAACGAAGAAATATATCAGTCTAATTTCTATAACTATTTGAAAGGCGCTATAGAAATTTGATTTATTATTATTATTATTTTATGCCTACAATCTCTCTGACAAATCTCAATGGCACAAGAATAACTTAAAAATGTACCTGTGACAAAATAGCGTTCAAGTCTTACTGGACAACAATAAATAACAAAAAGATATGAAATAATGTTCTAAATAATACCTCTTCTGTAGAAAATCCAGCTTTAACAAATGATCTCTGTATCTTTTTTTTTTTTTTTTTATCCACTTTTTCTCCCATTTTCTATTTTTCTCCCATCCCAATTTCATATCATCCAATTCTACCCTCCCCTATCTCGAACGCTGTTTCATGCCTCCCACAAGCCGGCTGTAATGTGGACTAAGCCATACATTGCACGAGTCCCCTCCGGTACTCGAGGTAGCAGCAGTCGCATCTTTTCACCTGCGCAGCGCAATCTTTCAGCGTCAGGGGTCTGCGCTTTGGAGGGACGCCGCCCCCATCGCTTCCTGATTCTACTGCGCAGGCGCACCAACCGACCTGTAGGAGTCGCTGTCCACAACGTCCGATCCCCACCCATCAGTTTTCCCACCCTGCCAATTGTATTAGTACGGACGGTATTAGTACGGACGACCAGCCAAACTGAAAACAATGTGGAGAGCTGGGCTCGAACCCAGCGTCTCCAGCATTGGTGGTGAGTGCCTTGCCCACTGCACCACCTAGCCGCCATCTCTGTATCTTTTCAATGTAAATAATAAATCGGTAACCTCACAAAGATACTAATCTAATTATTTTTAAAGTGCACTATGCAGTTTTGGATTTGTACCATTATACATGACATTCATTATATATACATAAATCAAACCAAAAACATTTTGAGGCACCATGAACCAAATATAAGGCTACTAAACATTTTGGCCGTGTCAGAGTCTGGAAATTTCTTTTTTCCATGCGTATACAATAATAATAATGATCATAATAATCAACCATTACCGGGCCAGAGCCGGCTAATCTTTGGCGAGCCGGAGTCGGCTCTGGCCCGGCAACCATTGCCGGGCCAGAGCTGGTTTATCTTTGGCAAGCCGGAGTCGGCTCTGGCCCGGCAACCATTACCGGGCCAGAGCTGGTTTATCTTTGGCGAGCCGGAGTCGGTTCTGGCCCGGCAACCATTACCGGGCCAGATCCGGCTCATCTTTGGCGTACCGTGCCGGGACTGAGCCGAGTGTGCCGACCAGTAGCCGGAATCGGCCCGATTATGCTGGCTACCTGGGAAGGCTGTCCCCAAAGCCTGTTTTTGGGATTCAAACTTCGTCAGGGTTCTTCGAACGGACGTTCGAACCTTCGTTTTTAATTAAATAATAATTTTATAAATTCTTTTTTTTTATTTTTATATATATATATATATATATCCTCAAACCAAATCCTCGATTTGAATAAAGTGATTAATCTGATTAAATGAGTATTTTTTCTTTTATTAAATCAACTTTCCAGCCCCCTGTCAACTGTCAAATTATGTCAACTGTCAACCTGAATTAACATTCAGTATTCAATATTGTCTGATTCAATATTAACATTCAGTATTCAAGTAGAACAGCTAGCTAGCCGTTGTGGACACTCACCTTTACACAGCAAAACGGTAGGCAAGGCACCTTGGTTGAGAAATGCAGGCTTCAATTTATGTTGTTTAGTCTATCTGTTCAGTACTGTTCAGTACTGTTTCAAGATGCACAATGAGATCTTCTGAGAGAATTGTTGAATAGATACACAAATGTTCTAGAATGTTTGATTATGACATCATACTGTCATCTCCGCCTGGATGACGACCAACCACCTCAAACTGAACCTAAGCAAAACAGAATTGCTCCACCTGCCAGCCAAATCCTCCCCCCTGACCGACCTTTCCATCACAGTCGAGAATGAAGCTGTGACCGCGTCCCCGACCGCCAAGAACCTTGGTGTTGTCCTCGACGACGAGTTGAACTTCTCCGCTCACATCGCAGCGACAACCAGAACCTGCAGATTCCTCCTGAGCAACGTCAGAAGGATCCGCCCCTTCCTGACAGAAGAAGCCACCCAACTCCTCGTCCAATCAACAGTCATCTCCCGCCTCGACTACTGCAACACACTGCTTGCTGGCCTTCCGACCACTGCAACCAAGCCTCTTCAACTCATTCAGAATGCAGCGGCCCGCCTGATCTCAAACCTACCGAAGTCAGCCCATGGATGTCACCCCACTTCTTAGGGACCTGCACTGGCTCCCCATTGCCACATGAATCCACTTCAACGCCCTCAACCTGGCATACCGTGCGGCAAAGGGAACCGCTCCCGCCTACCTCCGGTCAATGGTCTCTAACTACACAACCTCAAGACCCCTACGCTCTGCATCTTCTGGCCGTCTCAGACCCACTCCTATCCGAGCTCCGGGAGGGTCATCAAGGAGAAGCCGCCTATTCTCAGTCCCTGCCCCACAATGGTGGAACGAACTTCCCACCACAGTTAGGACAGCCGAAACCCGTCCAATCTTTCGCCGTCGACTAAAGACGCACTTCTTCAACCATTATCTGAAAAAAAAATATATATATTATAATAATAATCTAACCCTAACTAACCTTACTGTCATGCACTTGTCCTAATATACTAACCTGTAGCACTCAACACTTTGATGAACATTGTTACTCAGCTGATAGAGTTGTGCCCTTCCAGATGACTTGTCGTACAGAACTTTTAAGTCGCTTTGGATAAAAGTGTCAGCTAAATTACTAAATGTAAATGTTATATGCTAATATGTCTACTACTACCTACTATGCTAATATGTCTATACTATGTCTATACTACTACCTACTATGCTAATATGTCTATACTACTACCTACTATGCAAATATGTCTATATTACTGCCTACTATGCCAATATGTCTATACTTGTTAGGGTTTGTAACCGACCCCAAGCGCAACGGCACAGAGAGAGTTGTTTCAGAGTTAGCCAAAAACAAGGGCGTGTTTATTCACAGAGTCACAAGATTGAATTAGGTGGAGAACAGAACAAACGGGGAATCTGGCATGTGAAGAATGTTTGCGGCTCTGCAGATTCTCCCAGAAGGTGATGGTGAGGAATTTGCCTGTGACGTCTGAGCCGCTCTGCAGATCCCCCCAGCATACACTCAGGGTGGAAGCGGAGAGAGAGAGAGAAATCCCAGTTAGCTCAGCGCACAATAGAAACAGAGAGGTGACTGATCCAAACAATATATCCAAGTGACTTGATCTTCGGTGTGATACACACAGTTAGCAGTGTCCAGAGAAAAAACAATACGGTAATCCAACGTGTAAATCCAACAACAAAAAATAGGTGAGAACAGTATAACAAAAACGGGATCTCTTCGGTGTTTCACAAACACACAAAAACGATTGATCCAAAAAAGACTGTTTCCAAAAACTCACCAGAGCGCAACGCGTAAAGCGGGCAGATAAACGAGGCGTAGCTTCGTACGGGGAATCAGGTTCTCCAACAGGGATACTTCACGAGAGTCCTGGGGAGCAACAGACAGCGACGGGAAAGAAAGGCAGATGCAGGGAATATTCAAAACGATCCAACATCGATATTAGGGAGATCAGGGTATTTAAAGCCACGGGGCGCTAAATGATAAGCTGTGACAGCTGCGGGATAAAATTGATCATTGCTCCAGAAGCGTGTGGTGGGGAGAGCACCAATCAACACGGCATCTTACAGGGAAGAAGCGTGAGGCACGGAATGCAATTAATTAACAAAATACCTTAAAGGAACGGAGCGAGTGGGTGGGGAGCGGACAAAACCTCACAATACTACTACCTACTATGCAAATATGTCTATATTACTGCCTACTATGCCAATATGTCTATACTACTACCTACTATGCTAATATTACTAGTACTACCTATTATGCTAATATACTACTACCTACTATGCTAATATACACGCAATTCTGTAGCACTCAAGTTCGACACTGTTTGATGAACAATCTTACTGACCCTTAGCAGCCAAAGTTGTACCCTTCCTGCTGACTTGTTGTACACAACTTATCCAAAACAAGTTGCTTTGAATAAAAGCGTTCAGCTAAATGACAAAATGTAAATGTAAATGTAGACATATTTCCCCTATGTGGCACACTGACAAATAAATAAATCTGACAGGCAACAATGACATCACTAAGATCAGCAAGGATAATTATATCACAATACAATAATAATAATAATAATAATAATAATAATAATAATAATAATAATAATAATAATAATAATAATAATAATAATAATAATAATAATAATAATAATAATAATAATAATAATAATAATAATAATAATAAGCCGTGTATGATCTGTGGATGATATCAAGGTACAGTAAGTAAGAAAACTATGCCTTGTTGATGCAATCAGAGATTTAATAGAGAGAACAGAACAGTGCCATGTCAAGAACAGCACAAGCATGCACTCCTTTGTGGAATAGACTTAATAGACTGATTAAGAAGTGCAGATATTGTACAGTATTTATATCACCACTCTGATGTCATTTGGGGGGGGGGGGAGAGAGAGGGGGGAGAGAGAGAATGTATAGCATGCATGACATGTAAAGCTCTGTCGTTACAGAATATACTGGGCAATCAGATGCAGGGGGCCCTAATCTTCCAGGGCTTTAGGGTAGAATTGAACTCTCAGTTTTACTAGCTGAATCACTACCCACTTTCAAAATCACTCTCAAAGAGCACCTACGGGAGACTGCAATTCGAAACTGGCCCCTGTAAATGTCCTAACCCAATCCCCTCCAATGTACAGTAAATGTCCTAACCAAATAATACACGAGACCCTCTTCTTGGGACCAAGTAAGGTTTCGTCGATATTCCAATGTACAGTTTCCCCGCCCCCACCCCACAGTGTATTGAGCTGTACTGTATTGTACCCATTCTGCAATCTGTTAAAAAATAATGTTCAATCAATCAATCAATCAATCAATCAATCAATCAATCAATTGTCTATAATATCAGGTCACCTACTGCGGTCAAGCCAGCCGTCTTTCACTTTTGCGTGGTCAAACCAGCCGCTCCTGTTTTTCGAGTGCGCGATTAGTTACAGGTTTACGGTAATGCAATAAAACAACCCTGGGAAGCTGTTGTAATTAACCGAAGTGACTTTCGAATACAGTCACACAAGTTGATTGATTGATTGAATTGATTGAATTGATTGATTGATTGAAAAGTTTATTAACAGATTGCACAATGGGTACAGTACAGTACAGCTCAATGCATACAATTGTTAAGGGGATGCAGACCAGAGAAAGACTTTCGTCTTGTTTACATCAAGGTCCCCCATTTTCAATTCATCATAACATATATGACATACATGACATACAGATAGACAGTACTGCTACATCTATACATTTATGACATATCATATTTGCAAATACAGTACTGTTTGTGATACAAAAGTGTCCGGAAAAAGAGTGTATATACATTTGATGTAGAAACTGTACATTGGAGGAGGTTGGGTGGATGGGTGGGGGCTGTACATTGGAGGTGTGGGGGGGGGGGGGGGGGGTTGGGTAGGGGGGGGGGGACACTGTACACTGTACATTGCATTGGAATACTGACAAAGCCATATTGGTAATTTACTGTACAACTGGGTTAGGACATTTGTAGGGGCCAGTTTCGAATTGCAGTCTCCCGTAGGTGTTTTTTGAGAGTGTTTTTGAAAGTGGGTAGTGATTCACATTCCTTTACAGCTTTGGGTAGGGCGTTCCACATTGATGTGGCATAATTGCGAAACGTGTTTAGTCCCTTGTTTGAGCCGAATCTGGGTTTAACATGATTTGTGGAGCTCCCTCTGGTGTTGTGATCGTGGTATTCACTGACCTTTGGGAAGTATTTTGACATGTACATGGGTACCTTGGTCGCGTAGTGTATCTTGTAGACCAGGCCCATTGCAAGTTGCTGTACTCTGTTGTCTACTCTAAGCCATCCTAGGTTGTCAAAGTGGGCAGGGGTGAGGTGGGTTCTAGGAGTCAGGTCAAGCAGTAGTCTGACTAGCTTGTTTTGTTTGTAATTTGTTTTTTGAGGTGCTTTGGTACCATGAAGTGCAAGCATAGTCGTAGTACCCTTGAATGAATGAATGAATGAATGAATGAAAACTTTATTTAACAGATTGCAGAATGGGTACAATACAGTACGGCTCAATACATACAATTGTTAAGGGGATGCAGACCTGAGAAAGACGTTTGTCTTGTTTCCATCAGGGTCCCCCATTTTCAATTCATATAGACATTTATGACATGCACAACATACATGAGTGCTCCTGCTAGAGTCTTCAGGGTATTCTTGTTTACCAGAGAGGAGATCCGGTACAAGAATCGAGTTTGTTGGTTGACTTTTTTTATTACATTACACCATGGAAGAAATGGTTTTTATCCAACATCAAATGCTCCTTCTTCTTCTCTGGAGGGAATTTGGCCATTCTCAAAAAGTACACAGTAAAAGTAGTTCATAGTATTTGTGCAACAAGTTTATGAAGCAATAAGTCCTAACAATATTCTCATAAATTAATTACCCTGTTCCTCAATCACAAATAATAGAAATGAACCACATGCCATCCTTTATTTTGAAATCCTCACCGGAAGTGTTCCTCGTGGGATTTTTTTTTTAGCTTTAGTGGTCGAATATATAATACTGCACATACGATTACGAAACGTCCTATTGATTTCGATGTTCAATAATACTGCACATACGAAACGTCCTATTGATTCGATGTATTACCGGGAATAATTAAAGTATTTCTGTAAGATCAACTTGTGAGACTGTATTCGAAAAGTCACTTCGGTTAACAGCTTCCCAGGGTTGTTTTATTGCATGACCGTAAACCTGGAACTAATCGCGCACTCTGGGTTTGACCACGCAAAAGAGAAAGACGACTGGCTTGACCGCAGCGGTCAACTGTACCTGTCTCATTGACGTCAGTGAGTGATTGCGTGAATGAGAGGGGCGATTACCCGAATCTGCTGCACTGCTAACGTCATCTGTGGAAGGGATTCAAAAGCATCTTCAACTTGTTGGCATCAGTTGTTTCTCATCATCAGTGAAGTTAGCGAACATAACTTTTCCCTGCAGGCTGCAGGCTGCAGACGCACTGGGGCTGAGGGCTGATCTCCAGTCAGTCCAATTAACCAATTTGAATTTCGAGTGCTGGCAAACATATATATTAATATAGCTGATTTGAAATGTATGTCATTTAGAATTTAATTGACTTGCGTGAATCCAAATAATAAAAGTTGTTCTAAAATTCCACGGCAGAGCATTTGATCTTGCTTCACGGCACACCGACTGAAAGCCACTACTGTACTGCGCGCCGCTGTCACAAGAGGAGAGGATACGGAATACAGTAGCAGCTGATCCACTACACATGTGCTCACAGCTGTACTGTTCCGCTGCTCGCTGCTACAGGTGGAATTTATTACAAGTAAGTTTGGACTTTTCTTATATATCGATGTACTTCACACAAAAAAGGCTTTGGTGTGGCAGCAAACTATAGTGAAGGTCTTTTGCTATTTGTACATATAGGTCCTCCTGGCATTCAAATGTGAAATTAGGTCATTTGAAAACTTAACGACACTCAGCGACATTATTACTCAGGCTATTATTGTCATATGGGATCCAACTGTGTTAATCAATATAGAACATGATGATGAATTGAAAATGGGGGACCCTGATGTAAAGGAGACGAAAGTCTTTCTCAGGTCTGCATCCCCTTAACAATTGTGTGTATTGAGCCGTACTATAGTGTACCCATTCTGCAATCTGTTAATACAATTTTCAATCAATCAATCAATCAATCAATCAAACATAATATGTAATTCTCGCTTGAGAAGACAATGGTATCGCTTTTTGTTTGTTTGTTTGTCTGTTTGTTTGTTGTGTTTGGTCAATAGAATACTTCCTCTATCCAAATAAACATACAGTAGCATTGATTTTTTTTTTTTTATTATTATTATTGCAAAACAAAAATTATTAAAAGTCAGTACTCAACACACAATGCATAATGAAACTAACAATCAAGGTGGCTAAAATGACATGCAAGTACAGAAACAGAAAACAAACAAAAAAGTCTATAATAATATTTTACCGTATACAGTATATATCCAACGAAATTACCAATTATACCAATGCCTTATACAGGATATACCCCTAATACCTATTTTCTAAAACCCTACACACATATGCTCCAGCTCGAACCCCCCCTCCCGGACCCCTCCTTGGATAGTACCTCCATTATCCCTCACTCCTAACCAGACACTACCATTATATGCTAGCTTTTATTCTCTCCACCACTTCTAACCACATTGACATTTTGGATTCGTTGAGACCCAGAATTCTTGCTGTAGATATTTCTTGATAAATCACATCGAGATATGTAAGAAACCAAACCTTCCGGCACATTTTTTCTGGTTGAAACCAGCGTGATGCGATCAGTTTTTTAGCTACTGTGATACCCGATAAAACCAATCTCTTTAGCTGTGGATTTACTGCAAACTCAAAAACATCATTCAATAGTAATACAGAGGGGTGTACTGGTATATTCCAAGATACGAGTTTTGATAATTGATGGGTCACATCTTTCCAGAATGCCTTAACTGGTGGGCAGTCCCAATACATGTGCATAAATGTCCCTTCGTCTCCATTTGTACATTGGGAGCATTTTGAGTCTTGTTTAAGACCCATTCTGTTCAGTCTTATAGGAGTCAAGTATGTCCTGTGAATATAGTTAAGATTGATTTGTTGATGGTCCGGGTTCCTTGATGTAAGACGGACATTTGCCCATGCTTCTTGCCAATCAAAGTCACTTTCCAGGTCTGGAATATCCCTCCTCCAGACAGAGTCTAGTTGGAGGGTTTCATACGAGGACGTTAGTAATTGATAATAAAAACCTGATACAAAACCTAGCATTGATTCTGAAAAGTAACTACAACCAGTAATTTATTATTATTATTATTATTATTATTATTATTATTATTATTATTATTATTATTATAATTATTATTATTATTATTATTATTATTATTATTATTATTATTATTATTATTATTATTATTATTATTATTATTATTATTATTATTATTATTATTATTTTAGAGTACACATTCCCTTGTTGAAGCATAATAATTACCAGTGTTAGTTAATAATGAATGCAGTTTGCTCCTAAAGATTTGATATAAGATGGATGGTTCAATTTAAATGGTGCAATGAAGTTATTGTTTGTTTTATTGTATCCTGACTACTGTCATACTGTCCTGGGTGGTCAATACAGAAACAGCCTACAGTAAGTGTAAGTGTAAAATCATACAGTAAGTGTAAAATCCTACAGTAAGTAAGTGTAAAATCATACAGTAAGTGTAAAATCCTACAGTAAGTGTAAAATCCTACAGTATCTCACTGTGTCTCCACTTCAGGAGCTGTTTATGATTGTTGCAATTATAGAAGACTATTCCTAAAGACCAGTTAATTTACATCTCTAACGGGTAAGGAGACCTAGTATATCTAGTATAGTATCGACCTCAGAGAATCCACGGGCTAAGTGCTCTTATTGAAGATGTTTGAATCATTACATAGGATGCGGCATTCATTTTTATCCATCATTTTTTCACGACGGCTAAGTGGCGTTTTATAACACATGTAACTTGCTTGCAATTAAATAGCTAATCAGCACAATTGGTTCATGCTGCTACATGTCATGTTGAATGTAATTATGTTTCTGTACATTTTTGTAATTGGTTGTGTGTGTGTGTGTGTGTGTGTGTGTGTGTGTGTGTGTGTGTGTGTGTGTGTGTGTGTGTGTGTGTGTGTGTGTGTGTGTGTGTGTGTGTGTGTGTGTGTGTGTGTGTGTGTGTGTGTGTGTGTGTGTGTGTGTGTGTGTCTTTAGGGTAAAGCACTAGGGAATGGTTTTAGTCAATGAAATGTCAATGTACTCTCATGTAATTGTTAGAGTTCTTGATGTGCATTTGTGCACTTGTGTGTGTATGCCTGCATTCCTGTGTGCATTTGTTCCCTACATTGTGTGTGTGTGTGTGTGTGTGTGTGTGTGTGTGTGTGTGTGTGTGTGTGTGTGTGTGTGTGTGTGTGTGTGTGTGTGTGTGTGTGTGTGTGTGTGTGTGTGTGTGTGTGTGTGTGTGTAACGGATGGTACCGCGAAGCCCAGTCACGAAGAACTTCGGTCGTTGTGAAGTGACTGTGGCGCGGTAGCGGTACCAGGAAGTAAAACTCACTCCCCAGAGGCATCCAGACTGAGTGCTTAGAAGTGAATTCACCTCTTGGTACAGAGGGTCTGTGATGTCGCCCGCGGTGCGGGAGACCGGGGTTCGACTCCCACTCATGGCATGTTCAGATAGGAACCGGTTACATGTGTGTCACGTACGTGGGTTGTTCATTATCATTATTGCCATATTTTTAACACCATGTAAACATCAGGTTAGTATATGTAATGTGTTATTTTTGTTATGTGATGTGTGCCATCTTCTAAAAAACCTTTTTTCTTTCTCCCCTTCCCAGATGCCACTCGTGTCACTGATTGGGCTGATTTCACCTGCGGGCAGTCAGTCTGAGACGAGTGGTTATTAACCTGGAAGATGACACACATCTGGGCGCCTCATTGTGTCACTAGCCGGTGATCACGGTGTTGGAGGTTGCCTGTGGTTGCCACTGTGGTGGAACTGTGCTTTATTTTTCCCTGTTATATTATATTGGCCTTGTCTCCATAATTATATGGGACTGTGTGTTCATTCTGTTCACACTGCTACCTGGTAGGTGTCTGTGCTAGCGTTGCTACCAGGTAGCATATAGAGATATATATATAGTTTGGCCTCTGTGTAAATTGACACATTCATGGGGGAGCACATCTATATTATTGGCCTCATCATTTGATTCCTAGTGTTGTCTGTTTGTCCATTTGATACTTACCTTGTTTGTTCTCCCCATACCTTTTCCCCTACTTGTGTTGCTGTGGGTTTCAATCCCCATTATTATAATAAATATCATTTACCTTTTGAAAAACGCTTTGTATTGTTTCTTGCCTGCCGGGACCTGTGCTTAAAGCACCTACTGGACGGGCTGGTTTTCATGTACAGCCCGCTCCAGCTATATTCTATATGGTCATCAGACCATTGTACATGACAGTGTGTGTGAGTGTCTTTAGAGTAAAGCACTTTTTAGGCAATGAAATGTAGTCAATAGTCATCACATGTAATTGGTGGTAGTAGTAGTAGTGGTGGTGGTGGTGGTGGTAGTGGTGGTAGTAGTAGTAGTGGTGATAGTGGTAGTGGTGATGGTGATGGTAGTAATAGCGGTGGTGGTAGTAGTAGTGGTAGTGGTGGTGGTGGTGGTGGTGGTAGTAGTAATAGCGGTAGTGGTAGTGTTAGTAGTAGTGGTAGTGGTGGTGGTATATAAAGGTTTCCATTTTCTCATAGACTCCAATGCATTCTGCAAATGTTTTACTGCCTGTTTTTTCGCTTGTGACTTTTCACCTAGATCCCTGATTCGCTCATCCCCATGTGTGGTATCATTGGAAAGCCACACTCATTGGTTACAACCCTGTCCAATAATCCTCGAGATCGCCAAATGATTGACGGAGCTAGAGCGTCAGGAGTCGGGAGTGGTATTCGAAAAAATAAAAACTCTGCTAAAGACTTTGGCGCACGCCTCACATATCGGCATGTAACTCGAGAAATGGATAACCCGCTGAATGGATTCTGTCACCTGAAACGGCAATCGACAGGCAACAAATAGGGCTTTAATTCTATATGTATTAAAAAATATGCACACCCGAGCCGCCAGTCCGGGCAAATTGTCCTCAAGAGGGCCCATATATGGGCCGTTGCGTGTTAAGCCAAATTGTATTTTTTATTTAGTTAATGAATGTCACGTTGTAATTCTTATACTGTGTATACCTAATGTAGTGCATCTTCTTGAAGCGGATTCAGCTTTTTTTGCTCCGATTTGGCGTCAGTTTAATTGCATTGTTACTGTTCACATGTGTGGTGCCATCACAGTCATATATAAGTAAAGATAACGTTTGAATGACTTACTGAACTGTTGTTTTTATTTCATACCACACTGCTTGTTTGCTATTTCAGCACCAGGCGCTGTCCACCGACTTAATTTATTTCATGTTGAGCAAGCGCTACTTTGCACCTTACTGCCTATACCTGTTATTTACTCTCAACAAGGATAAAACAAAGTATAATAAGCATTCTTTAGGTGGTGGTAGTTTCTCTGTTTGGACATTATATAGCCTAGCCTATAGTCGGTCTGATATATATATAAAATAAATCTTCATCTCAAAATAATCTGACGTGCCAGATATTATTGCTGGGGGGCCTATTTCGACCTGCGGGCCACCTATTGCTGACCACTGATGTAGACTATCACATGCTGCCCTACTGTCGGTCATGCGATACATGTGGAGTCGCCAGCCGCTTTTTTCCCCCCGACAGCGAGGAGTTTCACTGGGAGAACGTAACGGTGTGCAGAGTTTCATGCTATCTCCCTGCTCTCAGAGTATCTTGTTTGTCTCTATCTCCCTGCTCTCTGAGTCTCTTGTTTGTCTCTATCTCCCTGCTCTCAGAGTCTCTTGTTTGTCTCTATATCTTTGCTCTCAGAGTCTCTTGTTTGTCTCTATCTCCCTGCTCTCAGAGTCTCTTGTTTGTCTCTATCTCCCTGCTCTCAGAGTCTCTTGTTTGTCTCTATCTCCCTGCTCTCAGAGTCTCTTGTTTGTCTCTATCTCCCTGCTCTCTGAGTCTCTTGTTTGTCTCCTTCCAGCAGAGCTGCAGAAGTGCGTCTGAGCGGCGATGAGCAGGTCAGGAGACGCCACTGTGACGCTGCTCTGCCTGCTGCTTCACATGCTGACCACGGTGAGCCGGGTACCACCAGGGTAGAGAGGGCCACGTGAGAGAGGGGTGAAACACCAGGTACCATCAGGGTAGAGAGGGCCACGTGAGAGAGGGGTGAAACACCAGGTACCATCAGGTAGAGAGGGCCACGGTGAGAGAGGGGTGAAACACCAGGTACCATCAGGGTAGAGAGGGCCACGTGAGAGAGGGGTGAAACACCAGGTACCACCAGGGTAGAGAGGGCCACGGTGAGAGAGGGGTGAAACACCAGGTACCACCAGGGTAGAGAGGGCCACGGTGAGAGAGGGGTGAAACACCAGGTACCACCAGGGTAGAGAGGGCCACGGTGAGAGAGGGGTGAAACACCAGGTACCACCAGGGTAGAGAGGGCCACAGTGAGAGAGGGGTGAAACACAAGTACCACCAGGGTAGAGAGGGCCACAGTGAGAGAGGGGTGAAACACCAGGTACCACCAGGGTAGAGAGGGCCACGGTGAGAGAGGGGTGAAACACCAGGTACCACCAGGGTAGAGAGGGCCACAGTGAGAGAGGGGTGAAACACAAGTACCACCAGGGTAGAGAGGGCCACGTGAGAGAGGGGTGAAACACAAGTACCACCAGGGTAGAGAGGGCCACGGTGAGAGAGAGAGGTGAAACACTAGGTAGAGAGGGCCACGTGAGAGAGGGGTGAAACACCAGGTACCACCAGGGTAGAGAGGGCCACAGTGAGAGAGGGGTGAAACACCAGGTACCACCAGGGTAGAGAGGGCCACGTGAGAGAGGGGTGAAGCAGGTACCACCAGGGTAGACAGCAGCACCTACAAAGCTTCTGAAAGATTCAATTAAAATGTATACTGTACAACCAAAAGAACTGTACAACTGTACAAGCAAAACTGTACATTGGAATATTGATGAAACCATACTTGGTTCCAAGAGGTGCAATGTACAGGTGATTAAACTGGGTATAAGATATATAAATGAGTACTACTGAGTAATGGTGTTATGGTGCCAGACCAGAGACCCAGAAAACAGTAGAACGCGGAGTGTAGAGAAAAACCCAATGTCTGGTGTATTTATTGAGGTATAAATAAGGGACAAATTCACAAAGGGATTGCGCAGCTTTTTCTGACGCTATGCCTGTGCAAATAGCTCTGAAACACAGTTTGCTATTCACAAAGCTTGCGGGGGGTGAAATGCGGTGGTAACTGCGTTGCCATCAGCATTAGGCTTGTTTTAGATTGGCTAGGCCTGCGCAGTTTTATCTACCGCCTTGCCAAGCGCGTTGCATGGCGGTTAGAATGTCGCCCGACTTGCTCTGGAAATCTGACTAGGCGAGCCGCGAAATCTCACAGGAGCAAGGCACGCGCAGTCTTCAGGGCTAGGGCGCAGTACCTCTCACCTGACTGCTCGACGCCATGCATGATGGGAAATGACTTGCTCTCGTCTGCGCAAAGCGCCCATTGGCTCAGAAAAGTTGTCACCACCCACAAGGAAGTTATGAGACGTCTATCAGATATTTTTACATTTATTATTATTATTATTATTATTGGATACAGGAGTTTGTGTACCAAGAGCTTCTTCAAATAACATTACTCTATCTTATCCATCATTATTCCAAGATAAACTTGATGAACTGTCAGACAGACACCAAATAATGTTTTGTGTCCCTGTCAGCACCAAGTTCGGAAACCTTACAAGATCATCTGGGAGCAGCTCCTCCATCTTCACAGTGTTCAACTCCTGTGCAGTCGGGGGCCATGACAGCTCCTTTGACTCTTTGAATGCCTTTTTAATCAGAGCATGGAGGGTGAGGGCTGCATCGTGGAGCTGGTCTGCTGTTTGACCACGGCACTGGCATGCATCGCAAGCTCATAAATGTGTCTGAACTGGCTGAGTCTCTGGGCCCTGACTGAGCACTGCAGCACTCTGCTGGGATACTATGTCTTTTCTGGGGAAGACTGTACCAGCGCCTTCAAAGGCAAGGGAAAGGTGAATCCCTTGAAGACGTTGCAGAAGAACCCTAGGTTCCAGAAGGCTTTCAGTCAGCTTGGTGCATTGTGGCTGGTGACAGATGAGCTCCAACAGGAGATGGAGTCCTTCACTTGCATTATGTATGGCCATGGTCGGATGAAGTCAGTTGATGTTGTGTGGGAAAATTGTGGGTCTTGATAAAGTCCCTGGATGCAAAATCCAAAGTAGACCTTGAACGCCTGCCTCCTCCCAAGGTCTGTCTCATGTACAGCGAGTCAACTTCAGAGTTGCCTGCTACAAAAGAGCAGACCAGCCAATATTTGAGAGGCCCAAACCCTATGATCAGGATATGGGCTGGGAGAAGATGATGGATGAGGGGGTGTTAGAGCCTGTCTGGACGGTTGGACCCTTCCTCCCGCCTTCTCTTGTTGAGGTACTGGCCCAGAAAGCGGAGTCAGAAGAGCAAGAAGCTCTTAATAAGGAGGCAGATTATGCAAAACGTAACGTGGATGAGGAGGATGGAGAGTACAAGTGTGATGAGGAGGAGGAAGAGATGGAGATTGGAGAGATAGACTTTGATGATCTCTTTGGTGATGATGATCATGATGATGATTAGTAGTTTAGGTTTGAATGTTGTGCCAACAGAGAAGATGTACTGTAATAGTACTTTGTTTGAACCTTAACAAAACATATTTCACTGTATTTCAAATTGTATAGGAAAATGTGTTAATTTTTGTCTATGTGGACGAATTAGTCTTCACATTCGTCTTCCACTTTTGGCCTTGTTTACACAAAATCTACAATATTTAGGGCATAACAGCATGGAGACGATCTTTATTAACATTGTATTTCCAATATTAACCTGAAATTGATCTCATCCGATGGACTACATTTTAGTAAAGTGGGAAAATAGAGTTGTGATCTAAATATTTTCAGCTTTTTATGCATTTTCTGAAATAGAATCAAGATGTGTTTAAATCTTAAAAATAACAATTTTACTGAATTAACTTGCTAAGTGGTGTAACTCAAGTCCTTTTCTTTTTTTTTCTTGTCAAATAAACCTATGTATTTGTTTTAATATGTTGATTTAAAATATTTGACTATAGCGGTTAAAGTATCATCATTCTAAAGTTTTATTTCAAACATACCCTGACAGCTTGAGATGGCCAATGGCAAAATCCTAGAAGAGACCTACTCGAAATGGCTGCAGTACAAAGAGGAGTGTTTCAAAATGACTGAATATGAGCCTTTATCTCTAGGTAAGAACTCACAACAGAATATGAGCCTTTACCAGAACTCACAATAGTCAAGAAAATGTCCAGTCATTGGTGTAATTGGATCAATTCCGACACAGGGGCTAAATCTTTTATAAAAGGTCCATAGAAGTCAAATCAATCATCAAAACATCTTAGCCAGAGAATGGTCACGGAATTGAGGTTCTTGACCCAACTAGTGTTATCAAAATGTTCCATCATCAAAATGACACATCTTGAAATTGTCATAAGTCGAATGTGCCTTTTTTTTTCTTTTTTTTAAACCAATGGTTGAACGAACTTCCCACCAGTCAGGACAGCTGAAACCCGCCCGATTTCCCGCCATCGTCTAAAAGCACACAAAATGAAAAGAAAAAATACTAACCATAGTCTTTTACTATTATGCAGTTGGCTACTAAGTAATCTACTGTGCGGCGGGCCTATATTACTACCTACTAGTATGTCTAAACTACTATGCACTCAAGTCTGTAGCATTCAAGTTCAACACTGTTTGATGAACAATGTTACTGACCCTTAGCTGCCAGAGTTACCCTTCCTGCTGACTTGTTGTTCACAACTTGTAAGTCGCTTTGGATAAAAGCGTTCAGCTAAATGACAAAATGTATTAATCCCCTTGATTAAATGCAAGTGTCATAGCCGCACAGTGAAGCGGGAGGGGAGGTACAGGCAGGGTGATAGGAATTACGATAAAAATATAGAGAAAACAAAGTAAAAATCAATCAGAGTAAATAACAAGATAAATTATTTTTATCATTTCTTTTTATAAATCGAGGGACAGGTGAGACATACAGTATATATATACTCTATCGATAATAATATCACACTGCGCCAGAGTCCGTGCAGGTTTATTAGTCAAACAGTTCTCGAGTTCTCCAGACGTTAGTTCTCCAGCCGTTAGTTCTCCAGCCGTTAGTTGCTGTTGGCCAGGTCAGTCCTTGCCCACGGTTGTGGCGCCTGATGACTACTGGCATGAAGGACTGACGATGTGTGGTGTGTCCAGGGAGGGATGAGTCTATGGGTCTATGAATAAACTCTTCAAACCCTTTTTTTAAGTTTCCATTAGCAAAGAAATGTAAATTAAAAAAAAATCATAATTGATTGATTGGAATCTTTATTTCGAACATGTAAATAAATACAAACAATATAAAATTAAAACAAATCATTGATCTCAAGAAATTAAATGAAAACAAAAAATATACCAAAGCAAAACATAACTCAATTTACATGTTACGAAAATGAGTAGGAAGAAGTATACACTTATTTAATCCTACCCCTTTTCCACTACTCTATAAGTGTACTAATTTAAAACCTTACAAAACAAATATATATATATGCAATTTTTTTAAATGTAAATGTAAAATTGGGCTCCTGAGGCAAAAAAGGTTGGGAACCCCTGCTCTACATGTCTCTACATATCTCTACGTGTCCTTCTCTTGAAGCCTTGTTCTGCAACAGGACGTTTGACAGATATGCTTGCTGGCCCGATGCCTTGCCTGGGACCACGGTCAACATCTCCTGCCCCAGCTACCTGCCCTGGTTCAGCAAAGGTGACTCTTCGTTCTCAACCTATAGCTTTGTTATTTTAGTTTTTGTCAGATCGACGCTCTGAAATTCCAAATCACGTTGTCAACACTTTAGATTCAACAGCACAAGTACAGTACAACAAAAATAAGTCTGGCATACCAACTAGAGTGTAACAGTAAAGTGCAATAGTAATATACAATGTGCAGGTGATTAAACTGGGTATAACATATATACATTAGTACTACTGAGTAATAGTGCTAATCAGATGTATGTACAGAGTTGTAGTATTTATATGTACAGTGATACAGGTATAAATGTAACGGAGGTACCGCAGTCTATCCACAGTCACGAGGGACAGTATGTGAAGTGGCTGTGGACGTTAAGCGGTACTGCAAGTAAACTCACTCCCCAGAGGCATCCAGACCCAGTAGCAAGAAGTGAATTCACCTCATGGTACAGTGGTCTGCGACGTCGCCCGCAGTGCAGGAGACCGGGGCTCAACTCCCACTCAGAGTCAGGGCGATCCCTTAACAGGGGTTGAATCGAAAAACACAAGGCAGAGTAAGATCACACCGGCTACATAAAGAAACTATGGTAGTAAGTCGTACTGGCCAGCAGCGCAACTAGTAAGAGCATAGGTAAGGGATATGTACAGATATAGATATAGTATCTACAGATATGTAAAAGGATTATGTGCAGGTAAGTACAGACATATGTGGGATAGATATATACAAAAAACTCCTCAAACCCCACCTCTTCAACTTGGCCTTTAACCCCTAATTTCTCACTTTGTATGTTGTGTCTGTCCACTATGTTTGTTACTTTTATTATTATTCCCCCCCCCCCCCTATGTAAAGCGGCCTTGGGTCTTCTGAAAGGCGCTATATAAAACAAAGTTATTAGTATTATTATTATTATATATGGTGAGTGTTGTGAAGGATCAGATTAAACCGAATATGTATATTTATTTATATATATATATTTAATTGTATTTGTATATCGTTTGATATCCCCTGTATATTCCTTGTACAATATGCATTGAATATCCCTTTAGTCTACTAAACAGCCCATAATAGTTTCATTCTACCATTGGACGAGAACCTGGCGCCAGGTTGCCATACCCCTAGGTCCAAGTTCAATCGTGCCGCCTAACATGTTGTGGCAAGCCCCGGGTCCGCGCAGGAATATGTCGGGCGAAATACGAATGGTACTATTTGTTCATAGCGCATATATATATGGCGCAAGTAAAGTAGAACTTTCTTTTTAGTCCAGTTCTTTACCCTCCAACAGAGTGACAGACGCGAAGCCTCCCCACGACGCACGTGTGGTGTAGTAAGGCCTACTTGGCCCAGAATAGGCATTGAGATATCGTGTAGATTAATAGTTGAATAGTCATAGTTTGGCACTATACCGTCGAGTTGGACGTATTCTATTAAGCTAATAATAGTCTATTTATGTATGGTGCATCGTTCGGTTAGAGTTCTAAAGTTATCAGTACCCCCATCGTTCCTGACGTTATCTGGACGCTTAACCAGGCTGGTCAGACCCCTAGTGGTGATTGCATCCGAGGAGCTCCGGGCCAAGAGCGACTGGACCTGTATATTGGATTACTCTACTCGGACGACGGCGAGCCTTCCACGGCTTGGATTATGCTTTGTGTGCTTTGATTATTCCATGGATAAAGGCCAACACTGCGGAGTGTTGGAACTACCCCCCGGAGAGGACTCCAGGTGAGACGGCGCTCGACACCAGTGAGGTCGCCTCACGTCTCTCCGTTGTGGACCGGCAGCTACCGTCCACAGAGGGTCCAGCTGTATTCGTCTGCGGTCCGAGGTTCTGTGGGCACCGTGTCCAAGACTTTGGATTCTCCCAAGACACCGTCGGCCAGATGGGATACCGCCAGCGGCTTCTCTACCCCCCCCCTCCTACTGTCTTACAACCAGCGGGACCCCCCCCCCCCCCTTAGTGTATCCAGCTATAATCATTTAAGTACCATCGCTATCGTTTTCCTAACTATTCCAGGTTGTATACTTACTCCCTGCGTAACCAGAGATTGGACATTCAATGTTGATTTACCTACGAATACTCATTTGCCATAAAAGTGCATATTTCATATTTCAAATCATAAATGTAATTAAGTGATCGTTGTATACACCTTTTGCTGTATTAAATCTTCGATTTGGTACATTTGTGTGGATTCGTTTCATCAGGTGGGAAAGTGTTCATCATACTTATATCTTGTACTGGGTGGCCAGAAGTTAAAGTACATGAGGTAGTGGTATTAAATATCATATCTAACAATACAGTCAGGGAATTGTACCCCTCAGTTACAGTGAGAATACATGTATATATATGGTATATACAGAATTTTTGTACATGCTATAATACAGAGTTATGGGTTATATGCAGGTGTATAAGTAAGTATATAGAAGGATTATATGCAGGTATATTCAGACAAATATGGACATAAATATATACACGCGGTAAATATTAAAATATAAATATATATATATATATATATATATATATATATATATATATATATATATATATATATATATATATATATATATATACGGTATACAGTATACATCATTATTGTTATCACACAGAGTTACACCTCAACATCTTGAGTTACGGTACATGTCTTAACTGACATCTTCAACCCAAGCGCAGGCAGTTATCCCAGAGTGCTTTAAAAAACCACCTCCATCGTGCCAGTGCCAAAACGCTCCTCTGCCACGAGCCGTAATGACTTATGCCCCGTTGCACTCACCCCCCCCCCCCCCATTATCATGAAGGGCTTCGAGAGGCTGGTCCTGGCTCACCTCAAATCTGGCCTCTCACCCTCACTGGACAGTAGGGCTGACCCCTATTAGTCGATTAGTTGCGTCGACTAATCGGTCGAAAGGAGCCGTAGTCGACTGGCCAACCTCTTAGTCGAATATTAAAAAACAAAAAACAAAATATTTATAATTTTTTTTTTTTTTATCATTCTTTCCAAAGAAAAGAGGCCTAGAAGCGTGGCTAACGCTAATGGCATGCATAACAGAGGCTAACTGCCTACGAAAACAGGCACAGAGGCACTGAAAGAGGATTTCACCCATCTAATGAACACACTAGACTAGACAAATATCAAGATGTATCCATCAGTGGACCAATTGCATGCTTTTGCAGAGGCTTTTGAAGAAGCCTTCAGTCGACTCCTTCAGACATTAAGCACCCCCCACAGCCCAAATGGAATGATACAAAAAAAATAATAATAATAATAATAATAAAAAAAAAATATATATACTTTTTTTTTAAATTTTTTTTATTTTTGTCTGCCAATAGTCGACTAAGGGCACATTTTGGCCAATCATAGTCGACCATCCAAATCCTTAGTCGGGGACAGCCCTACTGGACAGTCTCCAATTTGCCTACGGTGAGAACAGGAGCGCCAGGAGGACGCCATCTCCTCTACGCTACACTCCGCCCTCTCCCACCTGGATGGGAGCAACACCCGTGTGAGAATACTGTTCATCGACTTCAGCTCAGCATTCAACATCATCATCATCACCTCCAAACTCATCTCCAAACTTGGGGACCTTGTGGAAACCAAGGACCTTGGCATCAACCCCTCTGTCTGCAACTGGATACTAGACTGGATACGGACCCAAGGAAGACTAGAGGCTCTTTCATGTGTCTCTAATGGGGATCCTTTAATAAACATAAACTTCCTAACAAACAGACCCCAGTTTGTTAGGATAGAAAATCTCACCTCCTCCACCCTCACCCTGCACACCGGCCATACCACATAAACTATGAACTCTTGACTCCATTGCCTACACCCTAGGCTCTGTTACCCATACTGTACAACTCTGAACTCATACACACATACACCACATTAAAAAGTTGCCTATACTCAATTATAGCTACCTACTGCTTTCACTGTCTACATCTGCCCTACACTGTAATCATAGTAATCAAAATAATCGTAACTACCCACCTCGTACTACCCATGTACTCTGTATGCTAGCATGTACAATAGTGCATATTTATATTTTTATATTTACCACATATATTTATATATATACTGAATATACCTGCATATAATCATTCTATATACTTACTTATACACCTGCATATAACCCATAACTATGTATGATAGCATGTACAATAATGCTGTATATACCATATATATGTATTTATTCTCACCGTATATTTATATATATATATCCACACCTGACTGTACTTACCTGCACAGAATCCTTTTACATATCTGTAGATACTGTAGCAGTTATGCTGCTGGCCAGTATGACTTACTACCATAATGTATTTATTTTATACCTATATCACTGTACATATTATATTTCAACTTTGTACATACATGTGATTAGCACTATATCTGTATATTCTGTACATTATACTGTATATTACTGTATATTTCTGGCTGTATATTTTAGAATGTATATCCCTGACTGTATTTTTATTCTTAATTGTGAGGTGTGATTTTTTACTACCTAAATGTTTATTGTGAGCGATCTGTAGTGCTGAATTTCCCTCGGGATCAATAAAGTACTTCTATTCTATTCTATTCTATAATATATTGGTAGACTATATGGAGGTGGGTAGTTAAGATTAGTGTGTAGTTAAGATTATTCCCGACTTGACGACAGACGTGTTATTTGCCAAATTTTCAATCTGATCAATTCAGTGTGTGTGTGTGTGTGTGTGTGTGTGTGTGTGTGTGTGTGTGTGTGTGTGTGTGTGTGTGTGTGTGTGTGTTCCTTGTCCAGTGTCTCAGGGTGTTGTCCGTAGGAAGTGTGGCGTTGACGGGCACTGGGTGCGGGTGAAGGACGGACTGGTGTGGAGGGACATGTCCCAGTGTGAGGATGAGAAGGAGGTGGTGTCTGAGGAGGTGTGTGAGGAGGAGGAGGTGTGTGAGGTGGTGTCTGAGGAGGTATGTGAGGAGGAGGAGGAGGAGGAGGAGGAGGTGGTGTCTGAGGAGGTGTGTGAGGAGGAGAAGGAGGTGTGTGAGGTGGAGCAGGTGGAGAAGGAGGAGGTGGTGTCTCAGGAGGTGTGTGAGGAGGAGGAGGAGGTGGTGTCTCAGGAGGTGTGTGAGGAGGAGGTGTAGGTGGTGGTGGTGGTGGAGGAGGAGGAGGAGTGTGGGGTCTGGAGGTCCTCCCCCAGGAAATCTTGAGTGTCAAACACTTCATTTCCTGCATTCTGGTGTACTTTTATGAGAGGCACGTCTGCAAGGTTGAGGGTTAATATATAGCTACAGGTAAGAAGGGTATATAAAAAAAAATTACTTATATTTTACCTATTTTGTGGAGGGGGTTGTCTTTCATATTAGCTATATTTTTTGAGCGGGACAAATGTACCTCTTCTCAATATTGAGGGGGA
This sequence comes from Notolepis coatsorum, assembly GCF_963971535.1. Classification (NCBI taxonomy): domain Eukaryota; kingdom Metazoa; phylum Chordata; class Actinopteri; order Aulopiformes; family Paralepididae; genus Notolepis; species Notolepis coatsorum. The sequence continues at coordinate 13,575,211 of NC_140174.1, read as the reverse complement.
CAGGGCGGCTGATTGGCGCAGTGGGCAAGGCGCTCGCCTCTAACGCAGGAGACGCTGGGTTCGAGCCCAGCTCTCAGCGTTGCTACCGGCTGGCCGGTCATTCATACTAACACAATTGGCAAGTGTTAGAGGGTGGGAAAGCTGGTGGGTGGGGATTGGACGTTGTGGACAGCGACTCCTACAGGTCGGTTTGGTGACGCCGGTACGGCGGAAGCAGGAAGTAGCGGGGGCAGCGTGAGCCTCCCACGCGTTACTCCTCGCCACTGAGAGTTCGAGCTGCTGCGGTGAAAAGATGCGACAGGCTGCCTCCTCGTGTACCGGAGGGGACACGTTATGCAAGGCTTCGTCCACATTGCAGCCGACCAGTGGGAGGCATGGTCTAGCAACGTTCGAGACAGGGGAGGGAAGAATTGGATAATACGAAATTGGGATGGGAGAAAAATAGAAAAATGGGGAGAAAAAAGTAGATCAAAAAAATATTAGCTATATTTTTGAGCGGGACAAATGTACCTCTTCTCAATATTGAGGGGGACATGTCTTTGTTGACTTGTGTGTGGACCTGTGTTTGCAGCTGTGGCACAAACAGGTGATGGTGAGCTTCAGGATGCTCTACACCGTGGGCTACTCCCTGTCCCTCCTCTCGCTCATCATGGCCCTCATCATCCTGCTGAGCATCAGGTAAACCACAAGACCGTCATTAACCCTTTGTAGTGTGGTAGTGCAAAGGTTAACCTTCTGTAGTATGGTAGTGAAAGGGTTAACCGTCTGTAGTGTGGTAGTGAAAGGGTTAACCTTTTGTAGTGTGGTAGTGAAAGGTTAACATTCTGTAGTGTGGTAGTGAAAGGGTTAACCTTCTGTAGTGAAAGGGTTAACCTTATGTAGTGTGGTAATGAACGCGTTAACCTTCTGTAGTGTGGTAGTGAAAGGGTTAACCGTATGTAGTGTGGTAGTGAAAGGTTAACCTTCTGTAGTGTGTGGTAGTGAAAGGTTAACCTTCTGTAGTGTGGTAGTGAAAGGGTTAACCTTCTGTAGTGTGGTAGTGAAAGGTTAAAGTGTGGTAGTGAAAGGGTTAACATTCTGTAGTGTGTAGTAGTGAAAGGTTAACCTTCTGTAGTGTGGTAGTGAAAGGGTTAACCTTCTGTAGTGTGGTAGTGAAAGGGTTGATCTTCTGTAGTGTGTGGTAGTGAAAGGTTAACCTTCTGTAGTGTGGTAGTGAAAGGTTAAAGGAAAACTCCAACATTTTGGGAAATTAGCTTATTTAACATCTTCCCTGGAGTTAGACAAGAAGATACATACCTTTTTTGTCTCTGTGCGTGCATTTAGCTTTGGGAACAGTCGCTCCGTTAGCGTAGCTTAGCTTCATCACTGGAAGTGGGGGAGATCCGGAGCGTCATCACTGGAAGTGGGGGAGATCCGGAGCCTGACGTTCCCTTACACTGTATACAGTCACGAAATACACTCCAAATACAACTCCAAAACGTTCATGTAAACATGTTGTGACCTGTGTATTCACCACATGGAGAAATAAAAAATAATTGAATTAGACAATTACGTTTTATAAGCAAATATACTCGGAACTATTTTTTGCTTAACCACTCCTCTCTGAGCGCAGCGAGTGATTTCAACGTGTCGTCGTGATTGTTGACATTCTCATTCATTCAAAGGATCCGAACCGATTGAGGTTTATGGATACCATGACTTAAAATCCTCTTACCTTGACGATTAAAAGCCTCCCCAATTTAGAAAACAGTAATCCAATGGCTGGTATTGTTATACCGGACGCTCTGAGCTAACCGGAGCTAACACAGATCAGGATGGTAAAGCATATATAATGACTTCCTTTCTGGGGTTTTCAAAATAAAAGTGCAACGTTTATAGCAGCGGAAAACGTTTATTTTGTACATTATCTAACGTTAACACGAACCTAAACTAACGTTACAACTAACCTAAGCTAAGCTACGCTAACGGAGCGACTGTTCCCAAAGCTAAATGCACGCACAGAGACAAAAAAGGTATGTATCTTCTTGTCTAACTCCAGGGAAGATGTTAAATAAGCTAATTTCCCAAAATGTTGGAGTTTTCCTTTAACCGTCTTTCTGGCACGGTGGCAGAGTGGTTATATCTCATACTGGCAATCGCGTCTCGCTCTGCCTACTGAGATATCATAATCTCCAGCACCTACTGTGCCCGTGGAAACTAAACACATGCACCCACCTGCACGTGACCACGCCACTCCTGTGTGTGCCTCTACAATAGGCAGGAAGTGGTCACGCTTACACCCTTCCTCATTATTTTCCATCCGGGGAAGCAGCTCATATGCACTTCAACCAGGTGGAACTTTGTTATGAAGCGTAAGTTACGCAATGTTGGGCTTTCGCCAGAAGTGCGCCAGCCCCCGGAACCTTCTCGGCACGTCCAAACAGAACGGCGGTCCTATCCTGTGTTTTCCTCGTCGCTTGACAGTGGACCGATGGGCTACGCGCGGCGCTTGGCAGTCGAGCCACGCCGTGCTCAGGTAGGACCTACGCCGACAGGCGTTGGTACTGGCATATTAGATACTGCTCGTTGTCTCGTGAGACGACCGGGGGATGTGTTGGCGCGGGGGGCTGGGTGTTTGGATAAACGTGGTCATCATGACTCATTGTTGAATGTTTTTCCAAGTATCCTAGCGCGCAGCTGATGCTAATGCTACAATGTTTGGGGCGCCGTTCCCATGTACCCCGCCGGGGCTGTCTTCACTCTTCCCTCCTCTTAACCATTTCATTGCTGACGGTCAATCGGTGTCTAATGTTGGGGGTTTAGCTGAGGCTTATTTACCCTTTTCATGGGTGGATGGGCTGACGACAGGGCTCAGGACAGGTGTGCATTTGTGCATCTATGAATTGAAAATGGGGGACCCTGATGTAGACAGGACAAATGTTTTCTCTGGTCTGCATCCCCTTAACAATTGTGTGTAATGGGCTAGCCCATTCTGCAATATGTTAATAAAGTTTTCGTTCATTCATTCATTTATCCCTTACACGGGTGCACAGGTTTGCCGCAGTGGAGGTTATTGCATGACTACTAGTGGAGCAGTGCTTCACTAGTAATAAACTTTGGTCAGCAGCCGCCACTGGTGTTCCATGCTTAGTGAAGCAGGTGGCATCGGTCCTTTGCCCTGACATGGTGGAACGGTATCCCGCCCGGCCGACGCCAAGAGGCGAGTCGGCCCGGCAGGTGGCTGAGTGGGCTGATGAAGCTTATACCGCCGCAGTACAGAGTTTAGCAGCAACTAACAACATTGCTCAATTGGCTGCTTTTCTGTCAAAAATGGTGTCGGGTGGTGGGGCCTTAGGGCCAGCCGACGTCAACCATCGCGCAAGGTTTTGAGGTTATTCAGCTTTTGACCCAGCCGCAAGCTATAACCGCAGGGAGGGCTAGGATGCTGTCAACGGTTGTTCACAGGCATCTTTGGTTGGAGCAATCTCCCCTTGAGGAGGGGAGGGGTCTCCTCCTCAGGGCTCCCCTCTCTGCGGGTGGACCTTGGTCTGTCCACGGAGGCGCGGGCGGTATTTGATCTGGGCTCCACGCCGCCCCACACCACGCAGCCAGAGGTGAGAGCACGGCCTCGCCAGCGGCTGCGGCGAGGCCCCCTGCCAGCGGCCATGTGTCCCCCGCCTGAGATGACCTGGACACAAAGAGAACAAGTGGTCACAAGGCCGACAGCCTCTGCGGCCGAGGGATCGGCTATATTAGATGGGCACGCCCTGAAAAACCGTTGCCATCTAGCTGTGTCTAGCACGCTCTCCGGTTAATCCCCCCCGCTACACTACGGGACTCAAGGCTCTGATTTGTCCCCTTTGGCTGCGGGCCGCGTTCTTCCAGTGAAGCGCAAGCGGCCCCACATATCGCTTCTCATGGAGACAGGGGCTGACACCCAGTTGCTAGCTAGGCCTGGGTCTGTCAATGAGAATGCTGTGCTGTCAGGAGGCTCCCATGCCACACGTCCTGCGTCTGTGTTTGGTGAGCCTGGTGTTGTATCTGTCGACGGAGCAGGGTTCCCTGTGTCTAAATAATGTTGTCAGAGGGGGAATCCTAGGCCCAGGAGGTCGCAGCGTGGGTTCTCCCAACCCCGCCCTCGCCAGGCCGGGTATTACGTTAGTGCCTCCCCCGTCTGGACTTCCGATCCCGCGGTGGTCAGTCAGGCACGTGTAATTTGGGTGGTAGTAATATCACTACAGGGCTACGGTGTGTAGGGACTCACCCAATCGGGCAGCGTGGGGACCAGACACCATGCATGGCCAGCTGCAGAGCAAGCTAAGCCGGGAAGATGCTCAGCGGGGGAGCCTATGTCACCAGGGGTGATGGCCGCTCCCCCCGTATCAGACCACCCCTTCTGTCGGGGTCCCCCCTTGGGTGCGATTGCCTTGTTGTTAGAGTCAGGGTGCAATATCCCGGCTCCACGAGACACCCTGCTCGCGCGGTTGGCAAAACCAGGGTTGACAACACACAGGGGGAGGGACCGGGCTACCTATCTACGATTCCTAGCGGACCAGCGGCAGTTGGCGGCGGGGACGCTTTGGAATTTTTACCACATATGGCTACGGTAGTGCCATATGTCGGTGTGGATGGAGAGAGCGCTGAGGGCGGCGCTTGTGTTACAGTTTGCACACCCCGCCCTCCGTTTTTGGGTTTGGTACAGACTCTATTGTCAGAGTCTGCAGCAGTGACAGCCCTGGCCGAGGAGATTCGTTCTCTGGCGGCGAAGCAGGCCATCGTCGTGGTCCCATGGGAGGACGCGATGAGCGGCGTTCACTCCCGATATTCTCTGGTGCTCGAGAAATCGGGGGGGCGGGGGGGGGGGGGGTGTCAGACCCATACTGGACCTGTCCCATGGAAGGTTCAGAATGTTGACCATCACCCACCTGTTAAGCGCTGTCAGGTGGGAGACTGGTTCACCTCCATAGACCTGAAGGATGCGTATTCACATCCCGATCTTCCCTCCTAGGACATACCTACGCTTCCTGTTTCAGGGCTCAAGTTCAAGTTCAAGTTCTTTAATAGTTGTCATACAGAAGTACAGAATACTTTCATACAAAATGCTTCTTACTGTTACGCTCCAGAGACTGTGCTAGACAAGATAGTATCAAATAACATAATAACATAATATAGCATGAATTTAGAAGAAGAAAATGAGGTCACAGTTGTTCGGTATAGACATATGTACAATGTTCTGAGTTACCATATAATATACAATACACAATACTATGCAGTGTACTAATGTACAGTACTATCTAGTGCAAAGCAGAAATGGGATGAGGTACAATTTTAGGTACAATTTACAGTAAGGTGTACGAGTTGTAGTGCAATCCTTCATCCATAAATATAAAGTGTGGGGAGTGGGTGCTACAGTGTGTTTGTTTAAAGTGGGTGTGTGCTATAAAGTGTGTGTAGTGGGTGCTACAGTGTGTTTGTTTAAAGTGAGTGTGTGCGTGTGGATGTGTGTGCTATGTGTGTTTGGTGGTTGTTGTTGTGTAGTGTTCATTCATTGTTCGTTTAGCAGCCTGATGGCCTGGGGATAGAAGCTACTTCTGAGTCTTTCTGTGCTCGCCTTGAGACTCCTGTATCGCTTGCCTGACGGCAGCAGTTCAAAGAGGCAGTTGTTCGGGTGGCTCGAGTCCTTAATAATTCTCTTAGCCTTCCCCTTGCAACGCTTGTAGTAAATGTTCTGGAGGGTGGGGAGCCCCCCTCCAATTGTGCGTTCGGCTGAACGTGTCACTCTTTGTAGTCTGCTTTGGTCTTTTGCAGTGCTATTCCCAAACCAGGAGGTGATGTTGCCGGTCAAGATGCTCTCTATTGTACATGAGTAGAAGTTCTTAAGGATCTTCTGGCTGACTTGGAACTTCCTTAGGCGCCTGAGGAAGTAGAGGCGTTGTCGTGCCTTCTTCACCACACTGTTAATGTGTATGGTCCATGTCAAGTCCTCGGATATGTGGGCTCCGAGGTACTTGAAGCTGTTGACTCTCTCAACCGGTGCCCCGTCGATGCTGAGGGGGCTGTAGTCCTTGACCCCCGACCTCCTGAAGTCCACAATCATCTCCTTTGTTTTGCTGACGTTCAGGGAGAGGCTGTTTTCCTGGCACCATCCCGCCAGGACCTTGACCTCTTCCAGGTAGGCCCTCTCGTCGTTGGCAGAGATCAGGCCCACCACCACTGTGTCGTCAGCAAATTTGACGATTGTATTGCTACTCCGCTGAGCCACACAGTCGTGTGTGTACAGGGAGTAGAGGAGGGGACTCAGAACACAGCCCTGGGGGGCCCCTATGTTGAGGGTGATGGATGAGGAGGTGCAGTTGCCTGCTCTCACCACCTGGGGTCTGCCAGTCAGGAAGTCCAAGACCCACTGGCAGAGGTCATAGCCCAAGCCCAGGTCCCTGAGCTTGGCTATGAGTATGGAGGGGACTATGGTATTGAATGCCGAGCTGTAGTCGATGAATAGCATTCTCACATAGTTCCCCTGCCTCTTGTCCAGGTGTGATGCTGCTGTGTGCAGCACATGGGATATGGCGTCCTCCGTGGACCTGTTGGGGCGGTATGCAAATTGCAGGGGGTCCATGTTGATGGGGAGGGAGGAGCAGATGTAGCCCTTTACTAGCTTCTCAAAGCACTTCATGGCTATGGAGGTGAGAGCTACAGGGCGGTAGTCGTTGAGGCAAGCAGGCTTGGATTTTTTGGGTACAGGGATAATAGTGGACTTCTTCAGGCAGGTGGGGATGACAGCCTGTTCTAAGGACAGGTTAAATATGTCAGTGAATACTGGGGCCAGTTGGTCGGCACAGACTTTTAGGACGCGGCCGGGGATGCCGTCCGGACCTGCTGCCTTCCTGATATTCACTTTTTTAAAGGTCCGCCTCACCTCATGCTCTGTTACCCTGAACACTGCGCCTCCATCAGCAGCCGACCCCCCCCCCCCCATTGCCGAGGCTTGTGAGCTGGTGTTGTTATTACCAGCATCAAACCTCGCATAGAAGGTATTGAGGTCGTTTGCTAAGGAGATGTCACTGTTCAGTTTGAGGGAGGCGCCTTTGTAGTCTGTCATCGTTTTGAGCCCCTGCCACATAGCTCTAGAGTCAGCTTGTTCAAACTGGAGTTCAATTTTATCCCTGTAGCGCCGTTTGGCCTCTGACACTGTCCTCCTTACGTTGTGTTGCGCCACCTTGTGGTCATTCATGTTGCCTGCCACTAGGCCGTCATTGTATGCTTTGGTGCGCTCTCTCAGAGCTTCACGGACGGATTTGTCTACCCAGGGTTTTTGATTTGGGTAAACTTTCATTTTGGTAGTGGGGATTGTTTCTTTCACCCTAGTACAGACATAGTCCAGCACTGTCTCCGTGTAGGCATTAATGTTATCTGTGTCGCGGAATACAATCCAGTCTGTGTTGTGAAACACTGACCGGATCGTATCCTCTGACGTCACATCCCATTTCTGCACCTCTCGCGAGACTACGGGAGTACTTTTAATTCTTTGTCTGTACTTTGGTGTAAGGAAAATGGATGCGTGATCTGACTTGCCAAAGCCACTATCAGAATGAGCCTTGTAGCCACCTTTAAATTGCGTGTAACAGTGATCTAGGATGTTACCGCCTCTGGTGTTGCAAGTCACATGCTGGTAGAAATCAGGCAATACCTTTCTCAGATTGGCGCTATTGAAATCTCCCAGTACTAAAATGGCGGCGTTAACGTTCGTCGCTTGTATACTATTTACCTCATCGTGGAGTCTGGAGAGCGCGGCGTTGTTGTTGGCTTGCGGTGGAATATACACTCCGACCAGGACGATCGCCGTTAACTCCCTCGGGAGGAAGAAAGGACGACACTTGATGGTTATATATTCCAGTTCTGGGGAGCAGTGGTTGGATAATTCCTTCACATTCGTTGGATCACTCCAATTTTTGTTAAACATGAAGGCAATACCTCCACCACGTTGTTTACCGGACTCTGATTGTGTCCGATCCTTCCTATGGATAAAGAAGTGATCCGCTGGTTGAATCGCGTGATCTGGAACCTCCGGTGTTAGCCATGTTTCGGTGAAGCAAAGGACATTGCAGTCCCTAACGTCTCTTTGATATTGAATCCTTGCTCGGATGTCATCCAGTTTATTGTCTATTGATTGTACATTGGCTAGCAATATACTGGGAAGTGGTGTACGGTGTCGTCTGGATCTCAGCCTGTTTCGGATCCCAGCCCTTTTTCCTCGACGTCTTTTCCTGGGCTCTGGGAACAAAGGATCTGGTCCTAGTCTCCGGAGGATTTCTTCCGGCCATTGATGTGGTTCGGAAAGTTGATCCAGCGAGTAATCCAGTTGGTAAGTTTCCCGTAATCCAATGTCTATGAGTGACTGACGGTCATATACATTAAATGCACCAACAGTTGGTACGCACAAAACTCTAAAAACTATAAATATTAACAAAAGTAAACACAGTCTCGACGGAGCTAACAGAGAGGCAGCCGAACGGGGCGGCGCCATCATCAAGTACCAGGCTTAGCGTACAAGTACCAGAGGCTGCCGTTCGGCTACTCTCTGGCTCCTCGCATCTTCACCAAGTCTGTGGAGACCGCGCTGGGGCCTCTGCGTCGTCAGGGGATACGAATTTGATTCTACCTTGGACGACGTTCTGGTCCTCAGCCGGTCAGAGAAGATCGCCAGGTCTCATACCAGGCAGGTGGTGGAATTCCTCACCAGCCTTGGTTTTGCTGTAGACTGGAAGAAGAGTACTCCTCTTCCCAGTCAACGGGTGGAGTACTTGGGCTTATTTCTAAGCTCAAGGTCTATGTGGGCATCCCTCTCAGAGCGGCGGCGAGAGGATATTCTCGGCGCGCTCGGGAGGTTCCGTCCTGGCGCTGACCGTGATACACCTGCACGGTATTATGGCATCTGCTCAAGCTGTGGTCCCTCTTGGCCTCCTCTTCATGAGGAGGATACAGAGGTGGGTTTTTCAGTGTGAAAATAGACCCTGTGAGAGTCAAGTGGAAGCAGCTGAAGGTTCCCATGTCAGTACTGGGGGACCTCGCCCTCTGGGGGGGGCCTGGGGCCCTCACCAGCGGGGTCCCCATGGGCAGCAGGCTGTCACACGTCACAGTCTTCACTGACGCCTCCCTCACGGACTTTGATCCTGGTCGCGCCGGACCGGGGCACGGCTGTGTGGTTCCCGGCCCTGATTCAGCTCTTGGTGGCCCCGCCGTGGCCTGTTCCGTGGTCACCGCGGGCCCTCTCTCAGGCACGCAGAACTCTGTTCTGCCTCCTGTTCTGGGGCAGCCCCTAATGGCTTGGCTGCTGAAAGGGTGAATCTGGTGGGGATGCGTCTTAACTCTTCTGTGGTTAACGCCATCCGGAACGCGCGCGCTCCGTCCACTACCGCGGCTTACGCAGGGAAGTGGCGTATGGTTCGAGAGTGGTGTGAGGTTGGGGGCCTGGACCCGGTGTCATGCCCCCTGGACTCGGTTCTGTCCTTCTCCAGTCTATCCTGGATGGGCGGTCGGCCTCAACAGTGAAGGTATATGCCGCAGCTATATCTTCTTGTCATGTGGGCTTTGAGGGCAGAACACTGTTCTGCCACCCTCTCGTGGGACGTTTCCTGCTTGGCGCACGGCGTCTCAAGCCTGTGGAACGTTCTCTGTCTCCGAGTCGGGACCTCCAACTGTTCTGGAAAGGCTGTTGGGGGCCCCGTTTGAGCGTCTTGAGCAGGCGCCATTGGATCGTCTGTCTTACGACCGCGTTCCTTTTGGTCATCACCTACGCTAAATGCGTGGGTGAGCCGTGTGCTCTCTCGGTGCGGTCAGAGTACCTGTCTATTCGGGCCGATAGCAAGCGACTCTGTGTTCTGATCCGGCCTTCGTGCCAAAGAATATCCGGAGCTCTTATCGCTCCAGGGATGTTATGCTTCAGGCATTTCGCCCTCCTCCTCACGCTAGTGAGTTGGAGGCGAGCCTTCGCCTGTCGTGTCCTGTCCGTGCACTGAAGGTTTTACCTTAGTCGCACGCGGGATCTCAGGGCTTCCGATCAACTGTTTGTTTGTTATGGTGGCCCTCGTATTGGTTGTGCGAGGGCATTGCCCTTTGCTACACGTTGGCTGGACGGGTTCCCCCCGGGGGCGTCAGGGCGCACTCCACTCGTGGTGTGGCGGCCTCTGCTGCCCTGTTGGGGGGGGGCCTCGGTAGAGGACATCTGCGCTACGGCATCCTGGTCCTCCCAGAGTCCTTTCGTTAGGTTTTACCTCATGGACATGACTGGGGGTTCTGTCTCCCAGGCAGTCCTGAGGTCCGGGACCTCTCCTGCATCCCGCCATCAGGCTTACGGGCCCTCAGGGGGTGCATTTGACGTGGCCACGCGTCCGCTCTGCCCTTTATCTCAGTAGGCAGAGCGAGACCTGATTGCCAGTATGAGATATAACGTAAGGTTATCCAATAACCCTAGTTATATGAATACTGGCTGAGCGTCTCGCTCTTCAGCGCCCTGAGGTCCCTTGGATGTTTTCCGCGTATAATGGAATTCGAACTTGGAAGGGTGTAAGCGTGACCACTTCCTGCCTATTGTAGAGGCACGCACGGGAGTGGCGTGGTCACGTGCAGGTGGGTGCATGTGTTTAGTTTCCACGGGCACAGTAGGTGCTGGAGATTATGATATCTCAGTAGGCAGAGCGAGACGCTCAGCCAGTATTCATATAACTAGGGTTATAGGATAACCTTACGTTAGCACTGCTGCCTCACAGCAAGAAGGTCCTGGGTTTGAACCCCAGCAGGGGGCCTTTCTGTGTGGAGTTTGCATGTTCTCCCTGTGTTCACGTGGGTTTCCTCCGGGTACTCCGGTTTCCTCCCACACCATATAAAGACATGCATGGTAGGCAGGGACTACAGATGAAAACTAGCTCTTTAGCTAATTCTGGCACATTTACATTGATGTGGAAACTGAAGATGTTGATTAATGTGCACTGTCCCTGGGTAAAAAATTTATAAATAAACTTAAACTTAAGACTGTAGTGAGGTAGTGAAAGGGTTAACCTTCTATAGTGTGGTAGTGAACGGGTTAACCTTCTGTATTGTCGCAGGGAAAGGGTTAACCCCTTTAGTAGTGTGGCAGTGAACGGGTTAACCCTCTGTATTGTCGCAGTGAAAGGGTTAACCCTTCTGTCGTGTGGTAGTGAAAGGGTTAATCCTTTTAAAATTTTCTCCACAGGAAACTGCATTGCACCAGGAACTACATCCACGCTAACCTCTTCGTGTCCTTCATCCTGCGCGCGGTGTCCGTCATCGCCAAGGACACCCTGCTGGAGCAACACTGGGGCCGGGAGATCGTCAGGCAGGCTGACCTGAACGAGCTGCTCAGTCACCAGGTGGGCCCCCGGGTTCAGAGGTCAACTCCTGGTGTAATCCCATTGGACATTTCGACATTTAGCCAATTTAACTTTTTTTTTTTACAACCGGAAAACCTTGTAACACCTTGAAATGCTCCGTGGTTCGAGCCCAGCTCTCCGCATTGCTATCAGTTTGGCTGGTTGTTCATACGGGGTGGGAAAGCTGGTGGGTGTGGATCGGACGTTGTGGACAGCGACTCCTACAGGTCGGTTGGTGCGCCTGCGCAGCAGAATCAGGAAGCGACGGGGGCGGCGTGTCCCTCCCACGCAGACCCCCGACGCTGAGAGATCGCGCTGTGCAGGTGAAAAGATGCGACGGCTGCTTCCTCGAGTACCGGAGGGGACACGTGATGTAAGGCTTCGTCCACATTGCAGCCGGCTTGTGGGAGGCGTGGCCTAACAGCGTTCGAGACAGGGGAGGGTAGAATTGGACGATACGAAATTGGGATGGGAGAAAAAAAATTGAAAATGGGAGAAAAAAGTAGATAAAAAAAAAAGAAATGCTCCGTGGTTAGATCGTGGGGGCATGGGGGAATATATGGGAATTACAGATTTTCCTCAGAACCAAACTAGTATAAGGGGCCCAAGGTGTTCTTTTTGTAGAATATTATGTATTTGATGGACCAGCTTTTTGTAATAAGTGGCTCTTCATATCCCTCCCTCCAAGGCTGCTATTGGCTGCAGGATAGCGCAGGTGGTGATGCAGTACTGTGTTCTGGCCAATCACTACTGGTTCTTTGGAGAGGCCATATACCTCTACTTAGTGCTCATTGCCTCTGTCTTCATTGAGGACAGAAAATACCTGCCTTACATTTGCCTTGGCTGGGGTAAGTTCTGTCTGTCATGATACCACCTTGTCTGGGGTACGTTCTGTCTGTCATGATACCTCCTTGTCTGGGGTAAGTTCTGTCTGTCATGATACCTCCTTGGCTGGGGTAAGTTCTGTCTGTCATGATACCTCCTTGGCTGGGGTACGTTCTGTCTGTCATGATACCTCCTTGTCTGGGGTAAGTTCTGTCTGTCATGATACCTCCTTGTCTGGGGTAAGTTCTGTCTGTCATGATACCTCCTTGGCTGGGGTAAGTTCTGTCTGTCATGATACCACCTTGGCTGGGGTGCATTCTGTAAAATAATACCAAGGGTAAGATAAAATAATCAAATGATAATATTGAGAGCGTCTCTCACCCTTTGTCACTTCAGCAACTTCAAAAGCGCTTTACCAACCGTCTTGAACTAAAGTTTCTCAAAGAGGGGAACAAATATGTATTTTCCCCTCATTTAAATGTTACTTTAACCATTTGGGGAGGACTTGAAGGACAGGCTGGATGTCCTGCAGAAAGGCTGCATGTTTGTGTCTTTTCTTTTGATTTTTTCCTTTGTCTTTTTTCTTTTCTTTTCAATGTTTTTGTTTACGTCAAGGAAACTATAAAAGAAGGAAGAATACCAGCGTTCTATGCTCCGCTTGGTGTCAGACGTAGGTGTCAGTTCTATTGAAGCCTGTATTGAAATTCTAAATATACCAGCTATCTGAGGAAATATACATCAACCGATATATCAAACGTTAGCTAGTTAACAATTCAACAAATTGCTTATGATTCTGACATCTGTTTAAATGACGGGTCATAAACGAGGAGACGGTTGATCCCGTCCAACTCAACGTCGACCGAACTGTGAAAGTTCCCACACTTGGCACCAATGTGCGTCCACACGCTACACAGTGACGTGATAACCCTTCCTTCTTTTATAGTTTCCTTGGTTTATGTTGTTAATTTTTCCAACATTTCTTCTCTTCAGGAACCCCACTTCTGTTTGTCATTCCGTGGATAGTGGCGAAGCTCTTGAAAGAAAACAGAGAGTGAGTGAGTGTGTGTGGCCACAATATGCCACCTCAATTACTGTATGGATCAGGGATGTGCACAGGTACGGTCTATTGTTGCCCAAGCAACAGCCTGTTTACTCTGATTGGCTGAGTTGCCCTTCTCAACTTTTTTTTTTACATACAAGATTAACAAGCAGCTCTGCTGCAAATACAGGGAGGGGCAAGAAGGCGCAGTGAGACTGCCGTGCCCCCTGGTGGCCCCCACGGTTGAAAAATGTCACGCTAAAGTGCCATTTTGAGTGGCGAAACGAGAGCACGTGCCCCATTGGTGCCGTTCCAACGGTCTAAACTTGACCATGTGCCCCCCCCCCCCCCCCCCCCCCCACAGTTGAAAAATGTCACGTTAAAGTGCCCTTTTGAGTGGCGAAAATATTTTATTCGTATATACTTTTATATATAAGGGGGGGTGCCCTTTTTCCAGGTTAGAGCAATAGGGAGGTGTAGTCTGACATCACTTTAGTTTCCTGCACGGTCCACCCGTATAGGGATTTATCATTGGGATAATGTATTATCGGCTATTGTATGAATGAATGAATGACTTTATTTGACAATATAAAAAATAAACATGTGACAGAAGAGCACAGTCAGGATATACTGCCAAGGATGAAACACAAAAAATCTCAGAGCTTATTTCCATTGTGGTCCTTGTAGGGGGGTGGGGGAGTGTGATGCTTAAAGGGGAACTCCACTTTTTTTGGAAATTAGCTTATTTAACATCTTCCCTGGAGTTAGACAAGAAGATGCATACCTTTTTTGTCTCTGTGCGTGCATTTTAGCTTTGGGAATAGACGCTCCGTTAGCATAGCTTAGCTTCATCACTGGAAGTGAGGCAGGACAGTAGCCTTACAGTGCCTTACAGTGTATTGCAAGGTCTGACATTGACCAAACTTGATATGCATGACCTTGGTGGGCTCTAGGTCAACTCCTGAAAAGGGGGTCAATGTCAGACTTTGCAATCAAAAGTTAGGGGGCTAATAACCCTTGCCATAATTTCAGTGCGCCCCCTAACTTTTGATTGCAAGGTCTGACATTGACCCCCTTTTCAGGAGTTGACCTAGAGCCCACCAAGGTCATGCATATCAAGTTTGGTCAATGTCAGACCTTGCAATACACTGTAAGGCACTGTAAGGCTACTGTCCTGCCTCACTTCCAGTGATGAAGCTAAGCTATGCTAATGGAGCGTCTATTCCCAAAGCTAAAATGCACGCACAGAGACAAAAAAGGTATGCATCTTCTTGTCTAACTCCAGGGAAGATGTTAAATAAGCTAATTTCCAAAAAAAGTGGAGTTCCCCTTTAATACATGCATCATACAAAACGTGACATCACAACACATCACATATACCATTTAACATTTATATACATAACAGACTCATACAACATGCAAGGGTGCCTTAAGCTAAGTGTAAATAACCCCAAGAATGGTTTATTATTTTTTGAGTAATTACCTGTGTAATATTTGTGTTTAGGAATATTTACATTTATATATAATATGAATATCCAGGACTTTTTTGTTATTAGAATTGATAGAAGCCTGTGTGTGTGACTTTAATTTATGTAAATCCATGTCGCGAGGCAGTGTTTTCCGGTCGCTGTCACTGGCTTTTGTTGACAGTTTGACAGTGCATTGCGAGAGAAGGAATAGGCAACAAGTTTTAATGGACCCGTATGAGGCCATATCTCTTACGGTGAGAATGTTATTGTTTTAAAAGGAAATGTAATACGATGTAAAAGGATAAATAAAACAGTGATTCGACCATCAGTACGTTTATAAGCCACTCAATATACGGGGATCCGTTACAGTAAGAGATTCACCTCTCCAACCGGCAATCAACTGTCTGCTCTCTAACGGAGATTACAACTAACCGTCTACTCTTTAACGGAGATTACAACGAAAAGGACGACTTCCATGAATAAAAGTACATTACGGATCTAAAGGAACACTTTTATGGATGGACAGGACTACTTTTACGGACAAAAGGGATCTGAGCAGCGTTGAGTTGAAGCGGTTGTGATAAAGGGAGCAACGGAAAAAGTCAAGGAATGGATGGATCTGGTGCTTTTTTGCGCGACAAGGAAACAGAAACAGAACAAGCTGTCAGACAAGAAAAAAAAGGGACATTGCAAAACAAAACAATGGATGGATCTGGTGCTATTTTGCGCGACAAGGAAACAGAAACAGAACAAGCTGTCAGACAAGAAAAAAAAGGGACATTGCAAAACAAAACAAATCTTGCTGATGATGAGGAAGATAATTATGCAGATTTAGTTAGGCTGTCAGAAAGAGTGCGAATCCCAACGGAAAAAATGCTAGTTTACCGTGAAGATGAACAGAACAAACGGAAAAAGAGACTTTTGAGTCTTTATGAACAGTGGAAAGCCCAAGCACGTGAAACACGGCAAGACCTAAAATCTGACAAAACAGATAATCAATTAGCACACCTTGCAGACAATTTGGAAAAAAGGAAATTTGACATCATGAAATTATATGATGAACTGAGAGTCCACGGCACGCCTGACACTGAGCTAAGGCGCAAAGTTGATGCTTGTGCAGCAGTAACGAGTGACATTGTCAAAATACTGAATGAGAGACTGTTGAATGCCCACGCTAGGTCTTAGGTCAGATCGATAACTTCATAACTCATTGGTCTGCTCATCTTGACATCAAACAGCGTCCTGCGAGGTGGTTGACATGCAGAACCAAACGAGTCTACAAAATGTTGTTGTTACCACTGACCGACAAGAGATAGCGAATGCACCGCTCCGACCCCCGTCAGTCATCGACCTTAGGTCGAGTGACTGAAGTTGCGGAATCTTTTATTTTATTTGCACTGGGAAGGACTCTCTTTATTCAGATGAGGTCCATTTCCTTTATCCGTTACACGTATTATCACTGTATGGCTTTACTTGATAATCCCATGATACAGTACACGTATTATCACTATATGGCTTTACTTGATAATCCCATTATACAGTACACGTATTATCACTGTATGGCTTTACTTGAAAATACCATTATAGCTAGGGATAAAGCCACTTACACATATTATCACTGTATGGCTTTACTTGATAATCCCATGATACAGTACACGTATTATCACTATATGGCTTTACTTGATAATCCCATTATACAGTACACGTATTATCACTATATGGCTTTACTTGATAATCCCATTATACAGTACACGTATTATCACTGTATGGCTTTACTTGAAAATACCATTATAGCTAGGGATAAAGCCACTTACACATATTATCACTGTATGGCTTTACTTGATAATCCCATGATACAGTACACGTATTATCACTATATGGCATTACTTGATATATAGTTCTCTCTTTAGGCCTGAGCTAGGGATAAAGCCACTTATCCTATTTTGCCTTAATGCATAATCATATGTCTCCTTTTACTCCGTAGGGATAAAGCCACATTTCTAAAGTTTTTATCATTAATCAAAAATGCAACACGGGACCGCGTGGTTGACATTTTTCTCTTTAGGCCTCCATATGGATAAAGCCCCACTTCTAAAGTTTTTATCATTAATCAAAACGCAATAGGGTGAAGTTACAAGGCAAAACACATTTCATGCTTACCCGGTCGTCTGGTCAGAAGAAAGGATACAAATCATATTTATAAAGAGGTAATTTTAATTAGAAAAAGCTAGTTACAAGAAGAGACTGAAGTGGAAAGCACCCAATTCAGTTTAAAATAAGCAGAAAACAGAACATCTCATCATGCACGGCTTGTGCCCAGTGTCAAGCACCATTCTTCTCATCTCTCAAAAAAGTCTCTAAGCAACATCTTCCTCTCTCTCCAGCTCAGTGTAAAAATCTCCTTGTGATCTCGCCAGTTGGCCCTTATAAAGGGCCCCCGATCTCTTCTGCTTATTGGTCCAAATACAGCGCTGTCACCGTGATGTCATTTCACCAGCCAGTCAATGCACGGCTCGTGGGGACTGGCTCTCCTCCCATTTTACTCCACTAGGCCGTAACTCGAAAGTAATTGTAACGTTTTCGCTGGAACAGACTCCCTTTGTTCTCTGCTGTGGAAAGTCCCCTCTCTCCCCATCTCACTCAGACCCCACAAAGGGTTAACCAGTTTAATGCGTCTGCCGGCCGGAGAGGAGGGAGGGAGACAGATGCATCTGTACAGACCAAACAGTATTGAAGTGAAAGCAACTCACATCTCCAGCATGAGTACATAGTACACAGTACATAGTAGATAGTACATGTACATAGTACATGTATGTGTATACACATACATGTATAATACAGCACATATATATAGTATACAGTGTACACATATATATGCACATACTGGTTTTATTTTATGCAGACAGGACAGGGTTAAACTGTGCCGACTTGCTCTCAGCTCAGGCCTGCTCTTCACTCCGACTGCACATTAACTGTAACATAGTTTTATAAGTGTATAAAGAGTATACAGGTCATATACATAGCTCCAATCATATATAATAAACATAAGAATTTTATACAAAGTGTCACTCGTTGACTTGTGGCACTTAAAATGTGTTTACACATAACGTGTTTCTATTCCATTGTCCAGGAAGAATCTACAGACATTCCCCATAATCATATATAAGATCAGGATGTCATACCCAGTGTCACTTAGTTGGCTGTGACACTTTACAGAGACTGACTGGTGTAAATGGAGAATACGATGCAGAACATGAAGGACAGCGCTTGCGTGAGCTAAGTAAGCCTCACTATGCCCGGTCCATTTTTAGTTCCTCTGCTTCAGAACTGTCTGGCAGTCATTATTCCATGCACTCAAATGTTACAGTCAAGCGAGCAGAAGCAGCGGCAGAGTTAGCTGCAAAGGAGGCTGAATATAAGATGCTATTGGAGGAAAAGAGACAAAAGGAAAAAATCAGAGCTTTAGAGGAAGAACACAAGAAGGAATTGGATGAACACAAGGCCGAATTGGAAAGATTACAAGTTGAAAAAGACTTAAAGGCTGCCCAAGCAAGATTTGAAGTTTACGACAGAGAAGTGAAAGAGGAGTCTGATGTTCGGTCTGCCCATGTCTCTCTGCCATTCAGCTCCAACCCCCCTGCAACAATGCACCCTCGCATAGCTGCCCCTCCATCTCCTCCTGTTGATGTAATTTGCCTAGCACGGGCTATCCAGGACAGCATTGCTATTAACAGACTTCCAATGCCGGAGCCTACCGTGTTTAATGGCAATCCAATTGACTTTGTTGAATGGAAGTCTTCATTTATGTCTCTCATAGATGGTAAAAACATTTCCCCTGCCGACAAGCTGCACTACCTCAAGAGATATGTAGGTGGCGCAGCTAACAAATGCCTAGAAGGGAAACTTTTCCGCAGCAACAGCGAAGCGTACAGTGACGCTTGGAGCAAGCTCAACCAGAGGTACGGCCAACCTTTCATCATTCAAAGGGCCTTTAGAGAAAAGCTATCCACCTGGCCAAAAATACAGCATAAGGATGCGGAAGGGCTGAGGACCTTCTCAGATTACTTAAACGCCTGTGTGCAGGCCATGCCCCATGTAAAGGGTTTAAATATCCTAAACGACTGTGAGGAAAATCAAAAGTTAATACGGAAGCTGCCAGAGTGGATGGCCTCAAGTTGGAACCGGCAGGTGACAGCACATCTCAGGGAGGGAAAGGATTTTCCCAGCTTTAAAGACTTCGCCAAGTTCATGTCTATGGAGGCTGAAACTGCCTGCAAACCAATCACCTCCTTCTTTGCTCTCCATTCAGCTGAATCCAATCAAGACAGACTGAACACAAGGGTAAGCAAAGGAAACAAAGCTAGCGCTTTCAACACACAAACAGTGGTGGAAAATAATCAACAGACAACAACAAAAGAAAGGATCAGGGCCCCTTGCATACTATGTCAGGATATCAGTCACCAGCTTTGCAAATGTCCAGACTTCATGAAAATGCAACTGGAACACAGAAGGACGTACATCAAAGAGAAAAGACTGTGTTATGGATGTCTTAAGCCTGGTCACAGCGCTAAGGAGTGCCGGCATCGCCACACATGTGACTCATGCAAAGGACGACATCCCACCTGTCTTCACAATGACAGCTACAATGAAAGAGCAAAAAGGGAGAATTCATCACGACGCAGTGAAATGGAACCAACACCTGCTCTGTCCCTCAAAGTTACCAGCCAAGGTCAGTCAGAAAACAGCTCCATGATCGTGCCGGTGTGGGTGTCTAAAGATGAGAATCCATCCACAGAAAAACTTGTGTACGCTCTGTTAGATACACAAAGCGACACAACATTCATCGAGCAAGATCTATGTAAATAACTACAGCTGACTACTTGCCCAGTCAAACTGAAACTCACTACCATGATGGGTGAAAATATGGTCTTTAAAAGTGAGCAGACATCTGGCCTGCGTGTGAGAGGATTCAACTCCATTGAGCACATCAATCTGCCTCCTGCTTACACCAAAGACTGCATACCTGTAAATAGAGAACACATACCAACACACGGAACGGCCAAAAGATGGCACCACCTCACAGCGATCGCAGACCAAATACTGCCTCTCCTCAGTTGTGAAGTGGGGCTACTGATAGGCTACAATTGTCCAAGAAGTCTTGTACCCAGGCGGGTCATAACAGGAACAGATGATGAACCCTTTGCCATTCTCACAGACTTAGGGTGGAGTATCGTTGGCTGTTCAACACCACACTCTCCACAACTGTCAACCGGTCACTGTCACAGAGTAACCGTGAAGGAGATGCCTGCAGTGACTCCAATGGATGCAATCAGAATCCTTGAAACGGATTTCAGAGACACTCAGGGAAACGACAAAATGGTCTCTCAGGAGGATTTGATCTTTCTAGACAAATTGAAGGAAAACATAAAGATAAACGAACATGGACATTACGAGATGCCACTCCCCTTCAGAGAGAGGCCATGCTTACCAGATAACAAGCAACTTGCTGCTGTGAGGCTCAGTCACCTGAAAAGGAAGTTCGATGGAAATGAAAGTTACAAGAAGGACTACACCAACTACATGAAGGACATCATCGACAGAGGTGACGTAGAGGAGGTACGTACTGAAGGCACCAATGGAGAAAAATGGTACATACCTCACCATGGTGTATATCACCCCAAAAAGCCTGAGCAGCTGAGAGTAGTGTTCGACTGCTCGGCAAAGTACAAGGGAAGTAGCCTAAATGAACACCTTCTCCCAGGCCCAGACATGATCAACAATCTCACAGGTGTACTGATTCGTTTCCGTCAGCATGGCATTGCACTGATGTATGACATAGAAAAGATGTTTCATCAGTTTCACGTCTCAGAGAGGGACCGTGACTACCTACGCTTCCTTTGGTGGGAGAACGGCAACCTAAGCACCCCACCTCAAGAATACAGGATGAAGGTCCATCTTTTTGGAGCTGTATCTTCACCAGGGTGTGCAAACTACGGATTGAAGCAGCTCGCCAAAGAACACAGTCACACACACCCATTAGGGTCTCAGTTCATTACCAGAGACTTTTATGTAGACGACGGTGTTGCCAGTGTTGAGTCTGTTGAAAAGGCCATTCAAATGGCAAAAGAGGCACGTGAGCTGTGTGCAGAGAGAGGTTTACGCCTCCACAAATTTGTGTCGAACAACTGTGCTGTTCTCCAGAGCATTCCCTCAACAGAACTCGCCACAGACATTAAGGTAAAGAATCTCACATTCAATGACACAGCCCTAGAAAGAGCATTTGGAATAAACTGGAATGTCGAGAGTGACTGTTTCACCTTTAAAGTCACATCAAAGAACCAGCCAGCGACACGGCGTGGCATCCTGTCATCTGTCGCCTCCATATACGACCCGCTGGGCTTCATAGCTCCCTACATCCTCAATGGAAAGAAGATTCTCCAGGAAATGTGCCATCAAGGAACAGGATGGGATGACCCGATTCCAGAGCAACTGAAGCCACGGTGGGAGAAATGGAAAGATGACCTTGCTAAGATGGAAAGGATACACGTAGCTCGCTGCTACCAGCCAGCTGGCTTTGGAAAGGTGATCAAAACACAACTACATCATTTCTCAGATGCCAGCACCACAGGCTATGGCCAATGCACTTACATGAGACTGAAGAATGAAAGAGGAAACATTCACTGTGCTCTTCTTATGGGGAAAGCGCGCGTCTCGCCGCTGAAGGTCACAACAATACCCAGGTTAGAACTTACCGCAGCAGTTGTCTCAGTCACCGTGAGCAATATGCTCAAAGAATAATTAAGATACTGTAATGTAGAAGAGTTCTTTTGGATGGATTCAAAGGTTGTGTTAGGCTACATTAATAATGAAGCTCGCCGCTTTCACACCTTTGTGGCAAACAGGGTGCAGAAAATCCGTCATGACTCAGACCCCAAGCAGTGGTTTCACGTACCTACTGATGAAAACCCAGCAGACTATGCATCCAGGGGGAAAACAGTAGAGGAGCTGCTCTCTTCTGATTGGTTCACTGGCCTTAGCTTTCTATGGAAAAAGGAGATAGAAATGCCAACCGAGGTGCCGTCAGAACTACCCGTCGGTGACCCAGAAGTCAAAAAGGCTCAGACCTTTCAGACAAAGAGCTCAGAACATGTCAGCCTTGTAGACCGACTGAACAAGTTTTCATCCTGGTCTCAGGCCATCAAGGCAGTAGCGCGTCTCCTGCGGCGTGCAAGAAAAGTCAAATCATGTGATCTCTCAACAGTTGATGAAAGACAAAGTTCAGAGAGACTCATCATCAAGGACATACAAAGCCAAGCATACGGAGATGAGATAAAGCTACTAAGCAAAGGACATCGGCTACCAAGACACAGCAAGCTGCACCACGTAGACCCTTTCCTGGACACAGAGGGTGTGCTTAAGGTCGGAGGCAGGCTCAGCCGTTCATCTTTCCAGAGCACATTCAAACACCCAACTGTCATTCCTCAGAGATATCACATGACGAATCTGATCATCGCCCATCATCATGAAAGAGTGAAACATCAGGGTAAAGGCTTCACCATCAATGAAATTAGGTCCAGTGGCTATTGGATCTGTGGACTGAGCAGAGCTGTCGCAACCTACATCCGTCACTGTGTGATGTGTCGAAGGCTGAGAAGGCCAGTTGAAGGCCAACGGATGAGTGACTTGCCTGTTGAACGAACAGAACCCACGGCACCGTTCACATACTGTGGGATGGACTGTTTTGGCCCCTTTTTGACAAAGCAAGGAAGAAAACAAGAGAAAAGGTATGGGTTGCTCTTCACCTGCTTCTGCTCTAGAGCCATTCACATTGAGATGCTGGAAGACTTGTCCACAGACACTTTCATTAATGGACTGAGATGCTTCATTGCATTAAGAGGTGCTGTTAAATTAAATGCGACCAAGGTACAAATTTCATGGGTGAAAAAAACGAACTGAATGCTGCTTTGAAAGAGTTGGACACAGACAGACTGAACACATTTCTCACAGAAAAGCAGTGTGACTTTGTAACAAATGCACCTCATGCCAGCCATGCAGGAGGCGTGTGGGAACGGCAAATACGAACTGTGAGAAGCATCCTCAGTGCCACTCTGCTGCTCGCCCCTGGCAGGCTCAGTGATGCGTCATTGCGCACCTTCTTTTATGAGACCATGGCTATTGTGAACAGCCATCCACTCACGGTCGATACTCTAAACAGCCCAAATAGTTTAGAGCCACTTACTCCCAACCACCTGATCACAATGAAATCCACTGCAGCCTTGCCTCCACCTGGCAAATTCGAAAGAGAGGATCTGTATGGACGAAAGAGATGGCGTCAGGTTCAATACTTGACAGAACAATTTTGGAGTAGATGGAAAACGGAGTACCTCCACAGCATCATGACAAGACAGTGCTGGCATAACACTAAAAGGAACCTGCAAGTCGGTGATGTAGTCATGGACAAAGATGACATCTTGCCAAGAAGCCAATGGAGGCTTGGGAGCATCTCAGAAGTCATTCAGGGCAAGGATGGACTTGTGAGACGGGTCAAGATCTTGCTTGGAGATAAGGGACTGAACCACAAAGGAGAGCGCAACGGCAGGCCCTCCATAGTGGAGCGGCCTGTCCAGAAATTGGTTTTATTGCTAGAAGCTGTTTAAGCACTATGCATTGATGACATGTGATATTGTTTTGAATTGAATTATATGTTTTGAAGGTTTACTTTTAGTAAAAAGAAAAGAAAAAGAAAAACATTTTAATTTGGTGGGAGTGTAAATAACCCCAAGAATGGTTTATTATTTTTTGAGTAATTACCTGTGTAATATTTGTGTTTAGGAATATTTACATTTGGGCGGCTACGTGGCGTAGTGGGCAAGGCGCTCGCCACGAATACTGGAGACGCTGGGCTCGCCTGTTCGAGCCCAGTGCTCCACATTGCTTTCAGTTTAGCTGGTCGTCCGTACTAATACACATTGGCCGTATTAGGGGGTGGGAAACTGATGGGTGGGGATCGGGCGTTGTGGACAGCGACTCCTACAGGTCGGTTGGTGCGCCTGCGCAGTAGAATCAGGAAGTGTCGGGGGCAGCGTGAGCCTCCCACGCGTTACTCCTCGCCACTGAGAGATCGAGCTGCGCAGGTGAAAAGATGCGACTGCTGTTACCTCAAGTACCGGAGGGGACTTGTGCTATGTATGACTTAGTCCACATTGCAGCCGGCTTGTGGGAGGCAAGAAACAGCATTCGTGACAGGGGAGGGTTGAATTGGATGATACAAAATTGGGATGGGAGAAAATATAGAAAATGGAGAAAAAGTGGATAAAAAAAAGGAATATTTACATTTATATATAATATGAATATCCAGGACTTTTTTGTTATTAGAATTGATAGAAGCCTGTGTGTGTGACTTTAATTTATGTAAATCCATGTCGCGAGGCAGTGTTTTCTGGTCGCTGTCACTGGCTTTTGTTGACAGTTTGACAGTGCATTGCGAGAGAAGGAATAGGCAACAAGTTTTAATGGACCCGTATGAGGCCATATCTCTTACGGTGAGAATGTTATTGTTTTAAAAGGAAATGTAATATGATGTAAAAGCAGTGGCGGCTCTACCACTAGGGGCGCTAGGGCGCCGACCCACCTGCTGGCCAGCTGCTGTTAAATCAGAGAAGAAGAGAATAAAACTTTTTCGTTTTTGTGTTTTATAGCCCTATAAATAATATAAACATGTTTAAAATTAATAATATTTACTCATTTTAAGTATGTTTGTATTTCCAATGCACAATATAACGTTATTATCTAAATTAAGAAAACACCGTTTTCCAGAGCAGGAAGTGACATCACGTTTTTTTTATTTTTTTTATTTTTTCGTATTTCTCGGGGGCAATACGCGATAGCGCTCTGCGTGCGCGTCACAGTTTGATCGCTGTCTCCGTCACAGCCAATCAGTGCATACGGCGTTGTGCGTTGAAATATGACTATTATGTTGGAATCCGAGCGCGATTTGAAGCGGTCTAGCCAGCAGCGTGAACTTCCGTGAAGGATTTTCCATAGCCGCATTTCGCGGAGACGCTCTCTGATTGGCCGACGCCAGTATTTCTTTCCATGGCAGAATTTCACAGAGACGATATCTGATTGGCCGAATCCAATTTCTAGCTTCTAGCTTGGTTGAGATAGTTGTGTTGTTGTGAGATGCATGCAGCTGTTTGCCGTGCCGTGACTGCAAGTTCTTAAGCTTAGGCACTCTTTCAAAGTTGGTTAAGGTTAGAGTTTGTCTTAGAGCATGGCGATAGAACGCCAGGTAGTTTTGCAGTCTGTTCGAGCGGAAATGGACAAAGGTGTACTTGTTGAGTGTTGTGGCAACGAGCTCAGCTGAGCTAACACTTGGCTAACTGCTAACTTGGCCCTGGACGTTCAACTAAACAGTGAGTCTCTCTCTCTCTCTCTCTCTCTCTCTCTCTCTCTCTGTATCTGTATCAATCTTGGATGCAATAATAACGTTACTTACCACACTGACTATCTCGATGGCTCATTGATTTAACTACTGCAGCTCTCTCGGATTGAAAATACGTGGATTATGGCTTGTTCAATATCGTCTATGTTTGAATGAATGAATGAATGAATGAGAACTTTATTAACAGATTGCAGAATGGGTACAATACAGTACGGCTCAATACACACAATTGTTAAGGGGATGCAGACCAGAGAAAGACGTTTGTCTTGTTTACATCAGGGTCCCAGATTTTCGATTCATATCGATAGTTTAATAGCTAGCCTTGGCTCGTTTAACAATATGCAAAATATGTGTACAGCCCTGTACTCATACTGAAGTTATTCTTGGTATATAATAGGTCTGATTGTGTAACGAATCGATTCCACGTCGCGCTGTGTGTGAGAGAGAGAAGGAGAGAGGGAGAGATCTGCCTGTGTTTGTAGACGGGCGAGTTTTGTTTCTAACTTTTCTATTTATATATTGTGTTTCAAGTTGTGAATTAGAGTCTAGACTATACTTTATTTGACTGGTTGTGTGTTGTTGTAGTAACAGCTGAGCGACTCGTTCATAAGAGCCGATTCATTGCCGTGAGCGTGAGTCGAATCGCTCACGTCTGGCAATGAGTGTTGCGTGGTACTGTACTGTACATGTTTGGTATATGTTTGGTATAGCGCCCCCTAGTGGCGAAACCCACCGGCCGCCACTGTGTAAAAGGATAAATAAAACAGTGATTCGACCATCAGTACGTTTATAAGCCACTCAATATACGGGGATCCGTTACACTAAGTGTCTAGGTCAAGTATAGTCCCTTTTGAGCCATGTCTTCAGGCTGGACTTGAATCTAACGGCATTGTCTACGATTTTCAGGTCACTGGGCAGACTGTTCCAATAGATAGCTGCTGAATACAGAAATGACTCCTTCCCCATACAGCTCCTGAATCTGACTGGCACAAAGTCAGTTGAGCTGCGCCTAGTTTGGTATGCATGGGTGTCTCTGATTCGGTTGAAGTAGTTGTTAAAGTATACTGGCACTACCCCGTGCACTATTCTGTGAACTAGGCACATCCCTATCTGGTTTACTCTGTCTTCCACCTTAAGCCATCTCATGATCTCAAAGTGAGCTGGG
This sequence comes from Notolepis coatsorum, assembly GCF_963971535.1. Classification (NCBI taxonomy): domain Eukaryota; kingdom Metazoa; phylum Chordata; class Actinopteri; order Aulopiformes; family Paralepididae; genus Notolepis; species Notolepis coatsorum. The sequence continues at coordinate 13,548,903 of NC_140174.1, read as the reverse complement.
TCAAGGTGGGTTCGGGCAGGTAGCCTTAGGCTACGTTTAGACGGAGAGAGTCTGAACAGAAACCGCAAAAGTCGTCTTACGGTTTCACTTTTAATTTTGCGTTTAGACTATCGTTTTGGATGGAATTCTCCGTGCAGACGAGGCTGTAACGACTCCAGACGACTGAGCCCCGCTGTCACACGATTGGCGCATATGTCACATGACGTGCTGTGAAGACCCGCCCTACTCTGCCTCTGATTCGCAGACTGTGGGTGGGGAATGTGATTGGACCAAAGCAGAGTCACTCACAGACAGTGGGTCCAGTCACGCCGCGGGACAGATTCTTGTGTATTTAAAAGTACTGCCAATGTAGCCTTCAGGTGATCGCCATGGATAGAATCAGACATGCTTTGTTTACGCTTCTAGGCTACTGACGCATACCTGTGATGTAAGCAGTACACGCGACGAGAGCCTTGACAACCCTTTCGTCATCGTTTTATGCGGTTTGACAGTTTAGATGAGAGCGCAAAGGCTTATCGTTTCTAGGAATTCCACCCTGGAAGGTAGTCTCACTTTTTTGCGGTTTCACCCCGTAAAAACGCCGTTTCCGTATAAACTAAAGGCACATCCAAAAAAATATTTTTGCGGATTCACCTGCTAGCGTTTTCCGTCTAAACGGGGCCTTAGTATTACCCTGATTAGCTTGTTTTGTGATGTCTGTAGTTTTATTTTCTGACTTTTGGGGGCACTGTTGTAATAATTCTGCCTCATGAACATTGGCAAGCTTTCCATTTTTGCACATAATTTGTTCCCTTCTATCACTAACATTATTGTTTAAGCATTTTTGGTTGAGATAAAGTTAGTTAAAAGGTTGTTTAATTAGTTAAAAAATAACTACACTTACCAGTAGAATGCCTGTCGTTCAGTGCTGTCGCCTAATACACGTCACGGCCATTGTGTAATTTCTCAGTGAACGAAAACATAAACGTTGCTATTTTGCTACTTTTACGATGAATTGCGATTTCTTTCATGTTGAGCTATAGATTGTGGATGAATACGCACAGAAAGGTACACCATGTGTCGGCGGATGGGTGGCGCAGCGGACATTACGCTCGTCACCAACGCAAGAGACACCGGGTTCAAATCCGGCTGTCGGCGTTGCCTCCGGCTTGGGCCGGCCGTCATACTGGCTCAATTGGCAGAGTCAGTGGGTGGAAGTCGTTGGGTGGTAATCTGGACGTTGTGGACAGCGACTCCTACAGGTCGGTTGGGGGACGCCTGCACAGCAGAGACAGGAAATAGCGGGGTAGTGTGAGCCTCCCACACGTTACACCTCGCCAAATGAGAGTCCGCACTGGCAGGTGAAAAGATGTGACAGGCTGCCTCCTCGTGTACCGGAGGGGACACGTGATGCAAGGCTTCTATCCTCCCTACGACCGACCTGTGGGGGGCATATGCGAGCAACGTTCAAGACAGGGGAGGGGAGAATTGGAAAACAGCTAAATTTGGATGGGAGAAAAATAGAAAATAAGGAGAAAAAGTGGATTAAAAGAAAGGTACACCATGCCAATGTTCATGCTTTATTTGTTTTAAACGAGACGATTTAGAAATGTGTCCATTGAGTTTTTGATTGATTGATTGAAAACGTTATTAACAGATTGCAGAATGGGTACAGTACAGCTCAATACATACAATTGTTAAGGGGATGCAGACCAGAGAAAGACTTTCGTCTTGTTTACATCAGGGTCCCCCATTTTCAATTCATCATAACATATATGACACACGACATACAGATAGACAGTACTGCTACATCTATACATTTATGACATACCAGATTTGCAAATACAGTACTGTTTGTGGTACAAAAAGTGTCCAGAAAAGAGTGTATATACATTTGACGTAGAAACTGTACATTGGAGGAGGTTGGGTAGGTGGGGTGGGGTTGGGTAGGGGGTGGGTGGAGGACACTGTACACTGTACATTGGAATACTGACAAAGCCATACTTGGTCATTTACTGTACAACTGGGTTAGGACATTTGTAGGGGCCAGTTTCGAATTGCAGTCTCCCGTAGGTGTTCTTTGAGAGTGTTTTTGAAAGTGGGTAGTGATTCACATTCCTTTACAGCTTTGGGTAGGGCGTTCCACATTGATGTGGCATAATTGCGAAACGTGTTTAGTCCCTTGTTTGAGCCAAATCTGGGTTTAACATGATTTGTGGAGCTCCCTTTGGTGTTGTGATCGTGGTATTCACTGACCTTTGGGAAGTATTTTGACATGTACATGGGTACCTTGGTCGTGTAGTGTATCTTGTAGACCAGGCCCATTGCAAGTTGCTGTACTCTGTCGTCTACTCTAAGCCATCCTAGGTTGTCAAAGTGGGCAGGGGTGAGGTGGGTTCTAGGAGTCAGGTCAAGCAGTAGTCTGACTAGTTTGTTTTGAGATGTTTGTAATTTGATTTTTAGTGCCTTTGAGGTGCTTTGGTACCATGAGGTGCAAGCATAGTACCCTTGAATGAGTGCTCCTGCCAGAGTCTTCAGTGTATTCTTCTTTACCAGAGAGGAGATCCGGTACAAGAATCGAGTTCGTTTGTTGACTTTTTTTATTACATTGGATGCCATTTTGTCACAGGAAAGATTAGCCTCTAGGATGGAACCCAGGTAGGTAATTTCATCTTTCCTTGTGACAATATTGTCACCCACTGTAACTGAGAAGCCGTCGGTCTTGCTGAGTTTGTTATTTGAACCGAAGAGAATGGACTCTGTTTTGCCCATGTGTAATGATAGTTTGTTATCGGCGAGCCATATGCAGATTTTGCCTAGTTCCGAGCTGAGGGTTTTTTCAACCTGTAACTTGTTCTTGTCAGAGACCAGCAGGGCTGAGTCGTCCGCAAACAGGAACAAGTTGCAGTCACAAGCTGACGACATTTCATTTGCATAAATTAGGAACAGTAGTGGTCCTAGTATGCTTCCTTGTGGAACACCACAGCTCACTGGGAGGGGGGGGATAGGGTACCGTTTACCTCCACCATCTGTTCTCTCCCTTCCAGGTAGGATTGCATCCAGCTCACTGATAGACTATCAAAACCAATTGCTTTTAGCTTGTCAATCAGAATGGTGTGATTGACAGTGTCGAAGGCCTTTTGTAGGTCCAGCATGACCATGCCGCAGTATTTGCCCGCGTCCACCTCTTGTTTGATGTGGTCGTTCAAATAGAGAAGGCATGTGTCAGTGGAGTGGGATGTTCTGAAGCCAGATTGGAATTCGTAGATTAGATTTTTTTCCGCGAGGTACATTTGCAGTGAGAATACATTGCAGTTTCAAGTGGGGTGGACCACGCGGGAAACAACAATGACGTGTGACGTAACCACTACACCTCCCTAGACCCTATAGCCCCTCCAAATGTCTGTGCACATCCCTGGTATGTGCCCTATTGATCCGGCTGTGGACCAGAGGTAGACCAATAACATCAATACATGTTCCCAGGTGCTGGGCGATCAATGAGAACATGCTCTACTGGTGGATCATCCGCTTCCCCATCTTCTTCGCCTCGCTGGTGAGGAGAGCCGCGTTGATTTTGTTTGATTTTTACACATTTGTACAATGTGTACAAATCTACATTTGCATACTTTGAACGCATCATACTGTGGATAAAAAAGTACACTTTAACGCACAAAATGCAAATGTTGTTTGATTTATTATCTTACCAACAGATCAACTTGATGATTTTCCTAAAGATCTTGAAGATGATTCTTTCCAAATTACGAGCCAGCAACAACCAAAACGCTTACCCCGATTACAAACTCCGGTAGGTTTTCGACAGTGAAAAGTGAAGTCAATGATGATTTATTAGATTATTTGCTTAATTCCTCCTCAGAAAAGATAATGGATTGTATGACAGGAAAGGGGGATATGGATATGGCAAGATCAGAAAATGTAAATAAAGTACTAATCAACCACAGGAAAAAAGGTACATTCAGATTTCAGATTCAGATTCAGAGTTTTATTTGCCACATGGAATCATACACTCAGAGTTTCTTCATTACACAATCATAAATAACATTCCATGGACAAAAGGAGCAGGAAGAAGAATAAATCTTATAACATTTACAATATGTTTTTATTTTTTTTGTGATCAAATATTTCTTTATTTTACATGAAACAAGACATCACAGGACAGTAACAACTATAATAATAACAATAATGATAATGACAAGACAATTAAATTAAATCAATTAGTTGCAATATAAATTAAATATATAAAGGAGAAGGAAAAACAAGGGAAAGAAACTCAGGTGAAGCTCAGCAGACCAGAACACCATAGGAGCGTCCACCTACCCCCACTATCCAACCCAAAAAACAGGACCCCCATAGATCACAGGCCCACCACACATAAAGCGGAGCCCCTCAAGTCCCCACCTGCCCCAGCCCGACAGCCACGGCCCCCGGCCCATGAGAACCCCAAGTCCAGCATCCCAGGGAACCAGAGCGCCACGTCTCACTGAGACCCCAAACCTGGGGCCCCCACGGCCCAGAGCCAAGACCATCAAAACCACAGCAACCGAGGGCCCAAAAAGCCCCACCCCACGTGCAGTGATTCCACAACATACGAGACCCCCCCACCCTACCCAAGCCGAGCCACCGAGATGATGGCCTCCCCGATACACCAGCCAGAGACCGCGACTACCAAACCCACAACATCAAGGGCCCAAAACATATAGAAATTAAATAGAAATAGAAATAAATAAAAAGTAAAATTGTAATGTTTTAATAAGACTAAGACACTCACCCACTCTGATACAAACACAGCTCTCACCACTATACTAAGACATCCACCCTGATACAAACACAGCTCTCACCACTAGATTAGGACACCAACCCTGATACAAACACAGCTCTCACCACTAGACTAAGACACTCACCCTGATACAAACACAGCTCTCACCACTAGATTAGGACACCCACCCTGATACAAACACAACTCTCACCACTAGACTAAGACACCCACCCTGATACACACACAGCTATCACTACTAGACCAAGACACCCACCCTGATACACACACAGCTCTCACCACTAGACTAAGACACTCACCCACCCTGATACAAACACAGCTCTCACCACTAGACTAAGACACTCACACTGATACAAACACAGCTCTCACCACTAGACTAAGACACCCATGCTGATACAAACACAGCTCTCACCACTAGACTAAGACACCCATGCTGATACAAACACAGCTCTCACCACTAGACTAAGACACCCATGCTGATACAAACACAGCTCTCACCACTAGACTAAGACACTCACCCACCCTGATACAAACACAGCTCTCACCACTAGACTAAGACACTCACACTGATACAAACACAGCTCTCACCACTAGACTAAGACTATCACACTGATACAAACACAGCTCTTACCACTAGACTAAGAGACTCACCCGGATACAAACACAGCTCTGACCACTAGATTAAGACACCCACCCTGATACAAACACAGCTCTCACCTCTAGATTAAGACACCCACCCTGATACAAACACAGCTCTCACCACTAGACCAAGACACCCACCCACTCACTGCTCCCACCACTAGATTACCCACCCTGTGGAGAGTCAGAATAATAATAATAATAATAATAATAAGAAGAAGAAGAAGAAGAAGAAGAAGAAGAAGAAGAAGAAGAAGAAGAAGAAGAAGAAGAAGAAGAAGAAGAAGAAGAAGAAGAAGAAGAAGAAGAAGAAGAAGAAGAAGAAGAAGAAGAAGAAGAAGAAGAAGAAGAAGAAGAAGAAGAAGAAGAAGAAGAAGAAGAAGAAGAAGAAGAAGAATTATTATTATTATTATTATTATTATTATTATTATTATTATTATTATTATTAGTGTCAGAATGTGTTGTGTAGAGTGTCAGAATGTGTTGTGTAGAGTGTCAGAATGTGTTGTGGAGAGTGTCAGAATGTGTTCAGAATGTGTTGTGTAGAGTGTCAGAATGGGTTGTGGAGAGTGTCAGAATGTCTTCAGAATGTGTTGTGTAGAGTGTCAGAATGTGTTGTGTAGAGTGTCAGAATGGGTTGTGTAGAGTGTCAGAATGTGTTGTAGTGTCAGAATGGGTTGTGGAGAGTGTCAGAATGGGTTGTGTAGAGTGTCAGAATGGGTTGTGTAGAGTGTCAGAATGGGTTGTGTAGAGTGTCAGAATGTGTTGTAGTGTCAGAATGGGTTGTGTAGAGTGTCAGAATGGGTTGTGGAGAGTGTCAGAATGGGTTGTGGAGAGTGACAGATCCCTGTTCCCTGTGTCCTGGTAAGACTGGCCAAGGCAACCCTGACCCTCATCCCTCTGTTTGGGATCCATGAAGTCATATTCATCTTTGCCACCGACGAGCAAACCACCGGCATTCTGCGCTACGTCAAGGTCTTCTTCACACTCTTCCTCAACTCGTTCCAGGTGAGCCTGACTACAGTAGTTGTGGTGACATCATGTGAACGAACACCAGCCACATGTTGGTAATTAAAGGTGCTGTGAGTAAAAATATCTAGGGCTCTCTCTCCTGATTGGATAAAGTGGGAAGGGATACCAGGAAATAATTTCGTGTGAAAGATATTTTGTGTTTACTGCAGAGCGCAGGGACTTGGAGACCCATGTTACTGGCTGTCAGAATGTAGAGCTCATTTAAACAAAGACATATCACTTACAGCACCTTTAAGAAAGAAAAATGTCCCAGCTTGGCTGGCCTTCTGCACTAATACAATTGGCTGTATTAGAGGGTGGGAGAAGCTGGCGGGGTGGGTCCGGGTCGTTGTAAACAGCGACTCCTACAGTTCGGTCGGGGCGCCTGCTAAGCGTGGATAGGACTTGAGGGGGATAGTGTGGTCCTCCCACACGCTACGCCCTCTCGATGAGAATCCGCGCTGCCGGGTGAAAAGAAGCGGTGATTGGCTGGACGTGTGTCGGAGGAAGCACGTGGTAGCCTCCACTCTCCCAGATGATCTGACTGTGGGGGGTAAGTGCGCAGCGACCAGGAAGGGACTGGGAATTGGCATACAACTAACATTGGGATGGGAGAAAATCGGAGGAAAATGGAGGGGGAAAAAAGATCAATAAAAAAAAATAAATAAAAAAAAAAAGTCTCCTACCTGGGAAGCATGTCAAGCTTAGTTTATGTATTTTGCTGTCTATATTTATGCTCATTTTATGCCTATGTCTATTTTATGTCTATTTATGTCTACATTACTGCTGGGAAGCACTTTGGGCTGACATTTTTGTATGGAAGGTGCTATACAAATAAAGTTTATTATTATTATTATTATTAACCAATAATAATAATAATAATAATAATGTGTCCTTTTCCTCTGTCTGTGTCTCTCTGCAGGGGTTCCTTGTGGCTGTGCTCTACTGCTACTCTAATAAAGAGGTTTGTTCTTTCGTTTCATGTTCCATCCCATAGTAGACTGATAACCCACTCACCAGATTCACAATCAGGAGAAACACTCGACATTTGCTGAGCCGGTCCTAACATCATTCAGCTGCAGATGGGGCTCTGTTACGTATCCTCTGTTACGTGCTTTCTCCCGCTTTGTTCGGCCTTTATGTTAATGACCTTGCGCAAGAAATTAAGCAAGCCAATCTTTGTATTCAGGGTCGTCTGGTCCAGCTGCCAGATGATAGGGTGACTAAAAAGATCAGAGCACACACACGGTCATCCCTGGTCAAGAGAGATATCCATGATTTTTTCTTCTGCTGATTTAAGTATGATCTTTATGAATAATCTGCAGTGTAAGGTTAATATAATTAAACCAAAATGATCAACAATCCATCAGGATAAGTGGAAGGTGGAGATATGGAAAAAACCTAAACTTATGTTGAAATAAAAAATTTGTATTTTACTGAACCTTATGTAATGTTAAACTTAAAGAGAAGACGGAGGTCTCTGTGTGCCCAGTTGAGGTCTGGCACCTTGCCATTGGCTGTGGAAGTGGGTAGATTCCAAGGTACACCTGAGGAGGAGCGGTTGTGTGTTCTCTGTGATCTGGGAGTGGTGTAGGATGAATTTAATTTAGTTTTTCTCTGCCCCTTGTACACCGACTTAAGGAGGGTTTTAGTTGAGAAAGTTCAATTTGTAAATACGGATTTGTTGTGGCAGTCTGAGAGTTGTATGTTGAGTTGTTTTTTTGTGGAGGAGATTTTCAGTTTAGCAGGATTTTTGGAGAAAGCATGGCACTTGAGACAAAGCACATTATATCCTATATAATTTGATATGAATTCCTCTTGTTTCTTTGAAACAAGTAGCAGTAGCAGTACTAGTAGTAGTAGCAGTAGTAGTACTAGTAGTAGTAGTAGTACTAGTAGTAGTAGTTAGTAGTTCCGTGATAACACAGCCAATATTAACGAATACACTGAAACGGTGCTTGACTTTGTCTGTACTCTGGTAGTGGGGCGGCGTGGCTCAGGGGTAGAGCGGGTCGTCCAATGATCGAAGGGTTGGTGGTTCGAATCCCGCTCAAGCCCATGTCCATCCCACTGCCGTTGTGTCCTTGGGCAAGACACTTAACCTACTTGCCTCGTATGAATGTGTATGCATGTGAATGAATGTTGGTGGTGGTCGGAGGGGCCGTAGGCGTTGATTATTCGCCACGCTTCCGTGAGTCTGCCTCAGGGCAGCTCTGGCTGCAATTGTAGTTTACCACCACCGGTATGACTGTGTATGAACGAATAATGGACTCTGTAAGCGCTCTGGGGTCTCTGGGGTGTCACGAAGAGCGCTATATAAATCCAATCCATTATTATTATTATTATTATTAGAAGAAACAATCCCCTCTACCACAATTAGAGCTTACCCAAATCAAAAGCCCTGGGTAGATAAATCCGTCCGTGAGGCTCTGAAAGTGCGCACCTCAGCCTACAACGCCAGGCTTGTGACAGGCAACATGAATGACCACAAGGTGGCGAGATACAACGTCAGGAGAGCAGTAATAGAGGCAAAACGGCGTTATAGGGATAAAGTTGAACTTCAGTTTGAACAGGCTGACTCTAGAGGTATGTGGCAGGGCCTCAGAACGATGACCGATTACAAAGGCACCTCCCTCAAACTGAACAGTGACATCTCCTTGGCAAATGATCTCAATACCTTCTATGCGAGGTTTGAGGCTGTGAATAACAACACCAGCCTACAAACCACTGAAATGGAGGGGGGGGCGCTGCTGATGGAGATTCAGTGTTCAGGATAACAGAACATGAGGTGAGGAGGACCTTTAAGAAAGTGAATATCAGGAAGGCAGCAGGACCGGACGGCATCCCCGGCCGCGTCCCCGGCCCCCTCAGGGGTGTGTACTCAGCCCACTTCTCTATACACTTTTCACACACGACCGTTGTTCCTCCTCTCCATCTAACCTCATAGTCAAATTTGCAGACGACACAACAGTGCTTGGCCTCATCAGAGGAAATGATGAGACCTCATACAGGAGGGAGGTTGAGCAACTAGTGGAGTGGTGCGATGGTCATAACCTTGCTCTCAACCCCACGAAGACCAAGGAGATGATCATCGATTTCCGCAGGACTGGTGACCTCAGCCACTCTCCACTCCTCATTGGAAATGAGGAGGTGGAGAGGGTTTCAAAATTTTAGTTTCTGGGCGTGACGATGTCTGATGACCTGTCCTGGGGGATCAGCATTGCCTCTGCTGTGGGGAAAGCACAGCAGCGCCTTTTCTATCTGAGGAAGCTTAAATGGGCTAAACTCCCACAGGGACTGATGGCCAACTTCTACCACTGCGCAGTAGAGAGTGTACTCACGTACGGACTACTGGTGTGGTTTTCTAGCTGCACCAGGGCAGAGAAGTAGGCCTTCCACAGAGTGGTCAAGGCTGCAAGGAGGATCACTGGAGCTAGCCTCCCAGATATCTCCACAGTCTTCACCTCCCGCTGCCTACGCCGTGTAAATAACATCTTACAAGACCAGTACCACCCAGCACTGCAGCACACCATCTTTTTCAACTGCTGCCCTCTGGTCGAAGGTATAGATCCATCCAGTCCGGAACTAGCAGACTGACCAACAGCCTCTATCCACGGGCTGTCAGGCTGCTCAACGATCAACACCAACTTGCCCCCCCCGCATCCCACCCCGTCCCCGCACCCCCCGTCCCCAACCCCCGGTGACATAACTCCCACTTCCACATTACAACAATAACTGTGAACTGTGAACTTGCATTGCTGCACTATACACTATTTCATCCATTGCAAGTCAAGGCCCCCCCCCCCTCCTCCCATTAACTCATTAGAACAGGCTGTCATCCCCACCTGTCTGAAGAAGTCCACCATTATCCCTGTACCCAAAAAATCTACGCCCGCTTGCCTCAACGACTACCGCCCTGTAGCTCTCACCTCCATAGCCATGAAGTGCTTTGAGAAGCTAGTGAAGGGCTACATTTGTTGCTCCCTCCCCATCAACCTGGACCCCCTGCAATTTGCATATCGCCCCAACAGGTCCACGGAGGACGCCATAGCCCATGTGCTGCACACAGCAGCATCACACCTGGACAAGAGGCAGGGGAACTATGTGAGAATGCTATTCATCGACTACAGCTCAGCATTCAATACCATAGTCCCCTCCAAACTCATAGCCAAGCTCAGGGACCTGGGCTTGAACTATGACCTCTGCCAGTGGGTCTTGGACTTCCTGACGGGTAGACCCCAGGTGGTAAGAGCAGGCAACTGCACCTCCTCATCCATCACGCTCAACATAGAGGCCCCCCAGGGCTGTGTTCTGAGTTCCCTCCTCTACTCCCTGTACACACATGACTGTGTGGCACAGCGGAACAACAACACAATCATCAAATTTGCTGATGACACAGTAGTGGTGGGCCTGATCTCTGCCAACGACGAGAGGGCCTACCTGGAAGAGGTAGAGAATCTGTCGCAGTGGTGTCAGGAGAACTGCCTCTCCCTGAACGTCAGCAAAACAAAAGAGATGATTGTGGACTTCAGGAGGTCGGGGATCAGGGACTACAGCCCCCTCAGCATCGACGGGGCACCGGTTGAGAGAGTGAACAGTTTCAAGTACCTCGGAGTCCACATATCCGAGGACTTGACATGGACCACACACATTGACAGTGTTGTGAAGAAGGCACAGCAACGCCTCTACTTCCTCAGGCGCCTAAGGAAGTTCCAAGTCAGTCAGAAGATCCTTAAGAACTTCTACTCATGCACAATAGAGAGCATCCTGACTGGCAATATCCCCTCCTGGTTTGGGAATAGCACCGCACAAGACCGTACGGAGAGTGGCCCGTTCAGCCGAACGCACAATTGGAGGGGGGCTTCCCACTCTCCAGAACATTTACAACAAGCGGTGCATGGGTAAGGATATGGCAGTCAATACTACATAACAGGCAATATTTACACACCAAACATGACCTCTGCAAATCTTCTCAATTTCAGTTTGGAAACAGGCTTCGTCATAGCGTCTGCAACCATGTCGTCTGTAGGACAATAAACAAGTGTCATCCTTTCTTCCCTGATGACAGATCTGATGAAATGATATTTTATATCCACATGTTTACACCTCTGTCGGCACACAGGGTTTCTCGCAATGGCAATGGTTCCCTGGTTGTCTTCATAAACAACAGTTTTCTTATATACATAGGTATCCATTCCTTCGAGCAGTTGTTCTAGATAAATACATTCCTGTATTGTCATAGCTAGAGCCATGTATTCGGTGCCACTGTGGGCTGCTTCTTTGTTTTCCACAAAACCAGTGAGCTGTCTGTGTTCAAACTCACACAATACCCTGTGGTACTTCTTCTGTCTGTGGTGTCTGCCGCACAATCTGCATCACTGTAGGCTTTAAGCCCTAAGCCCTCGCTGCTCTTTCTGAAACAAAGCTGTTTATCTGCTGTACCTTTGAGATAACGAAAAACATGTTTTGCTGTAATCCAGTGCTCCTCTGTGCGATCAGCAAAATGCTGTGACAATTTACTCACTACAAAACATAGGTCAGGGCGAGTACATGTTGTCAAATAAATGAGGCTACCTACAGCTTCTCTGTACATTTTTACATCTGTCAATTTCTGAGCATCCTCTTGGTAGTCGTTTCAGGATCTTTTCCACATATCTCTTCTGGGATATTTTTACACAACTGGCAGACTGTTCGAAGTCCATGCCTAGAAAATGTTTTAACCTGCCAAGGTCTTTCATTTTGAATCTGGTGGAGAGCATACCTTTCACCTGCTCTAGGTTTCTAGTGTTGTCCGCTGCGATGATCAAATCATCCACCCAAATGACAATTATCACTTTTCCTGACTCTTTTGACTCCCTTGAGTAAACACAGGGGTCTACTGGGTTCTGTAGGAAGTGATCTTCAATGAGACATGTATGAAGCATCTCGTTCCAATTTCGCCCAGACTTTCAGGCTGTAAATGGATTTCTCTAGCTTACACACTAGCTTCTCTCCTTTCTTCTCGTAACCTTCAGGTTGTTCCATTTATATCTCCCTATCTATGGGTGCATGCAGGTAGGCTGTCTTCACATCCATCTGGTGTCAAATCAAACTGTCCTCAGCTGCTTTCTGCATCACTACCCTTACACTGGTCAGATTGGCTGTGGGGGAGAATGTTTCACCGTAGTCTATCCCCTCCCTCTGACTGTAACCTTTAGCTACAAACCTGGCTTTGTACTTGTCGTGGCCTTCAATACCCTCCTTGATTGCGTACACCCATTTCCCTCCCACTGTCTGTCTGCCCTCTGGTAACTTGGTTAGAGTAAAGGTGTGGTTGTCCTCTAGGGACCTCATCTCCTCATCCATTGCTCTCTCCCATTTACTTGATTCAGGGGACACTATGGGCTCTTTAAAGGACTGAGGTACTCCACTCACTACTCTGTAGCAGTAATCAATGCTGGTAAGTGTACTGTCATCCTCGTCACTTTCTCTCTGGGCATAGTCTTTCAGATAGTTTGGGGATTTGTGTTCCCGTGAGGGATACCTCCCACTGCATGGGGCACTTGACGTCACCCTCGGGTGCTCCTCGTCATCGTCCTCTGGGGGTTGCTGACTGTCTGTCTGCACGACTGTGCTAAGTACACTAGGCTGAGGTGTCTCTGTTTCTTCACACCTTTCTCTGGAGTCCAGCTCTGGCTCCTCTGTCTGAGTCTCGTTCTCACATGTTGTCTTTGTGACAAATTTGACTAGCCTGTGTTTTTGCACTTTCCCTTTACCGGGATAATAGACTAGGAAAGCGGGGCTTCCTTTGTCGTGCCCAAAAAGAGTCCTTTTTCACATCTGGACTCATGCTTTCCTCTGTCCTGCTGGTAAGCATAACACACTGATCCAAATTCGTGCAATCTAGCTAGATTACATTTCTTTCCTGTCAGTGCTGTATACGGGGTGGTGCCCTTGTGCTTATTAAAACACCTGTTTCTGGTGTAAGCGGCTTCTTGTACCGCATAATGCCATAGACTCTTAGGTAAGTTACCCTAGCCATTTCGAAAAGAGTAGGTCCTTCCCTCTCTGCCACCCCGTTCTGGTGTGGGGAGTACGGACATGACGTCTCGTGTCTTATCTTGTTCCTTCTCAACAGTGATTGGAACTCTCTATTTGTGAACTCGGTTCCGTTGTCGGACCTCAAGCATCTTATGTTGCCATAAGGGGCTACGTCTGCCAGGAATTTCTCCGTGGCCTGGAGTGTGTCACTCTTTGCTTTGAGAAAGTAAACAAACACTGCCCCTGTACACACATCTGTAAAAGACTGTACATACCTAAAGCCACCTATGGACTCGTTGCTTACTGGACCGGCTAGATCTGTGTTAACTAGCGCAAGTGGTACCTTTACTTTTTCTGTGGGACTTCTGTTTCTCGATTGAGTGAACTTCCCCTTTATGCACACTTCACATTCTTTGTCAGGTCTACGCTTTTCACCTTTAATGTGCATGCCTTCTGTCACTGCTTGCAGTTTCAGTAAATCCTCGTAATTACAATGACCCATGATCTCATGCCATGTCTGAATATCGTGACTGACAGTCACATTACACATATCATTATTATTACTCTTGTCGTTGTCATTACACTCTGTCCGTAGATAATACATTCTCTTGTACACCTCTATGTTAAATCGTGTACCGTCAGGCTCTACAAGAACATCTTTACCTTCATTGAAGAACACTGGCACCGTTCGCAGTAGCAGATTTTACAGAGAATAGTTCTTGTGGGAACGAGGGTACAGTATGTAGAGAGCGTTCTTTAACGTCACTGTACACCGGCGCCCCTCACTGTCTATGAGGCATACCTGTGCGTCTCCTCTCCCTTGCGCCAACCCGTAAGTGCGCTTCCCGTCTGCCAGCTCCATGCTGTGTCTCTCCGGCTCGAAGGTGTTGTCAAAGTTCTTGAATCGATTCCTGTCATTGATGACGTGGGACGACACACCTGTGTCCATGATCAGTCCCTTCCTTTGGGCCTGCTGCTGCTGCGTTGGCTGGGTGACGTACGCTGTCTGCGCCCCGAAGATGAAGTCCTCTCGTCCCGCTACTCTCCGGGCGTCGTCTCGACTCGTCTCACGTCCACCGTCGTCGCCATCTTGTCCACAGCCGCCATCTTGTCCATGCGCGTACCGTGCGCTCTGGTCGCGTTTCTTTCTAGACACTTTGTCTGTGTGCCCCCCGTGGATTTGCAGAAGCTACACCAAACAGTCTTTGTGCAGTTATCTTTCCGATGCCCTTTTTCTCTGCATCGCCAACACGCCAGCTCCGTCGTGGGCCTGGTCTTCTCTCTCGGTGTCGCCCGGGCCTTCAGCACCCTCTCTCCCGCCTCCGCGGCGACTGGGTGTGTGTCTTCTGAGGCCTCAAAGTTCCGCAACTTGGCCTTGAACTCTCCCAGCGACATGTCCGCTGAACCGTGTGTCACCAGTAGTGTGAACGTTTTGTACAGCTCCGGTAGTCCTCTCATAACCATCGCCATCATTAGTCCATCACTTGGTGCTTCTCCTGCACTCTTAAGCGCCGTAATGATCTGCTCAGCTCTGATGACGTATTCGGTCACAGTCTCGGTGTGCGCCTTCTTCAGCGCGGTTAGTGTTATGTAGAGGGATACGATTCTGGGTCTTCCCCGTCCGATATATCTCTCAACACTTTCAGGCTCTCTCGGCCTTTGTCCTTAGTGTCGCGGAATATCAGCCCCAAGCTTGTGTCGTCTAGCAGTGGTGCTAACTCACAGTATGCGTCGGCATTTTGCTTGGTGTCCAGGGCTCGTGCTTCCGCCGTTAGTGGTCCCGTGGGGGCCGTCAAGATCGCTGTCATGCAGCACAACAATCGCTCTTCCCAGAGCTCATAGTCCTCTGCTCTTCCGTTGAACGAGGGCCATTTGCTCTTCCCTTTGGTCGCCATCCTCTTTTGATGGTAGGCGTAGCTTTAGCTCCCGTTAGCTTAGCTTTAGCCACGCGGTGCTCCCAGTGCTGAACTAGCCTATACTTTAGCTAAACTTGCTACCCTTATTATTTCGCCCCTGCGTGATCTGGGCCCATAACCTGTTGACAGAGTCACTTACGGGGCGACAATAACTTGGTTATGACGACAAGGTCCTCTCACTTCAGCCTTTAATCGGCGTGGTTTATTATCACATTGAGCATTAGACCTTCTCTCTGTGAGAGGTAGATGGGAAGAGACAGAGAGGGAGGGAACATTCCCTTAAATACCCTCTTACCTGGCGCCAGCGTCAATAGCTCCGCCTATAGCGCCCTCTTGTGGAAACAGTTAGACAGTTACATGCAATCGTATACATCACATAACTTTAACAGAGGCCCTTAACTCCTCACCATCTGTTCAGGCACTGTATGATGCCCAGATCAACCACATCCCCATGGGACCTCTTCAACATGATGAAACATACATTTCAGACTCTTAAATGCACCAGACTGATTATGTTGAAGAGTGTTATACTGTACTGTTATGTGTATGATTGTTGTTTACCTGTGCACTCACCAAGACAAAGTACAATCAATGTGTCATTGAAATGGTAATAAACGATTGAATCTTCAATCTTGAATATAATATAAATACAAAGCCATACTGACATTTACATCAGGCCTGCATCACAGTAACTCTGACCACCTTGATGCTTTGTGTAACCGAGTGGATTTGAACCTGGGACCATAGCAGGATCCACAGACGGTCGCATTAACCAGCTGAGCTAAAAGGTCAGACCTGTTAGCAGGTGCTGGTTGACTGCGACCGACTCATTAGTAGTTGACTTGACACCTGGAATCGTTGGTGAGGCTTCACTGCGACAGCGCTAGCTTGCTTATGCAGCTGATGGCTCGTTAACAGAACTGGTCTTACTTCCACAGAGTGCCTTGTCTTGGAACCACAGTGAGTAGGTCAATTGGCTAACGTGAGTGAGTGAGTGAGTGAGTGAGTGAGTGAGTGAGTGAGTGAGTGAGTGAGTGAGTGAGTGAGTGAGTGAGTGAGTGAGTGAGTGAGTGTAATGATGAATGATGAAAATCCCTGATTTCTTCATTGATATTAAAAAAGGAATATTGAATTGCTGTCTGAAAGTATAATGATCAGGAGATGATGTCTAAAGTTCAATATGATGGTTTAACAAAATGTCCAGGTAGGTGGGTGAAGACAAGAGGGTGAGGGGCACAGGCAGGAGGGGGGAAGGTGTTAGGGTTTAGGAGGGGGGATGGTGTTATGGTTCAGGGGGGGAGGTGTTAGGGTTCATGCAGGAGGGGGGAAGGTGTTAGGGTTCAGGAGGGGGGAAGGTGTTAGGGTTTAGGAGGGGGGAAGGTGTTAGGGTTCAGGAGGGGGGAAGGTGTTAGGGTTCAGGAAGGAGGGGGGGTGTTAGGGTTCAGGAGGGGGAAGGTGTTAGGGTTCAGGAGGGGGGGAGGTGTTAGGGTTCAGGCAGGAGGGGGGGTGTTAGGGTTCAGGAGGGGGGAAGGTGTTAGGGTTCAGGCAGGAGGGGGGAGGTGTTAGGGTTCATGCAGGAGGGGGGGTGTTAGGGTTCAGGAGGGGGGAATGTGTTAGGGTTCAGGAGGGGGGAATGTGTTAGGGTTCAGGCAGGAGGGGGGAAGGTGTTAGAGTTCAGGCAGGAGGGAAGGTGTTAGGGTTCATGCAGGATGGGGGGTGTTAGGGTTCATGCAGGAGGGGGGGTGTTAGGGTTCAGGAGGGGGGAGGTGTTAGGGTTCAGGCAGGAGGGGGGAAGGTGTTAGAGTTCAGGCAGGAGGGAAGGTGTTAGGGTTCATGCAGGAGGGGGGGTGTTAGGGTTCAGGAGGGGGGAAGGTGTTAGGGTTCAGGAGGGGGGAAGGTGTTAGGGTTCAGACAGGAGGGGGGAAGGTGTTAGGGTTCAGGCAGGAGGGAAGGTGTTAGGGTTCAGGGTGGGGGAGGTAGGTGTTAGGGTTCAGGGTGGGGGAGGTAGGTGTTAGGGTTCAGGGTGGGGGAGGTAGGTGTTAGGGTTCAGGGTGGGGTAGGTAGGTGTTAGGGTTCAGGGTGGGGGAGGTAGGTGTTAGGGTTCAGGGTGGGGTAGGTAGGTGTTAGGGTTCAGGGTGGGGGGAGGTAGGTGTTAACAAAAGGCCATGAAAGGAATCTTCCACATGTTGAACCTCTGTGTTGCAGGTGAGGTCCGAGCTGATGAAGAAGCTGCGGTCCTGGAGGTCGGAGCTGAAGCTGGCGTGCTGTGGACAGTGACTGACCGTGTGGGAGTCCAGGGTGGAGCCCTTCTCCATCGGCACGGTGCGCAACAGGTCCTCCGCCACGCCGACGAGAGCTCTGCCCGGCGGCTCCCCCCCCGTGCCGGGGCTTCTGCGGGGCTCGACACCGGACACGTCGCTGCTGAACTGTCCCTCTGCCCGAGGCGCGGACCCCGCGGAGGGAGGCGGGGATCCCGTGGAGGGAGGCGGGGCCGTGGAGGGAGGCGGGGCCGTGGATGGAGGCGGGCCCGTGGAGGGGGGCGGGGTCGTGTCCTTCCTTATACACCTCAGGGACCCCGCTGAGTGCCCCCCGCACGTCGTGCAGAACACGGATTCAGATTGAACTACGTTTGACGTTGAATGTGGTCGTTTATAGCAAAACACATGTACCTTAACCCTTTCACTGCCACACTACAGAAGGTTAACCCTTTACTATCATACTAAAAGTAGTAATAATAATAATAATAATAATAATAATAATAATAATAATAATAATAATAATAATAATAATAATAATAATAATAATAATAATAATAATAATAATAATAATAATAATAATAATAATAATAATAATAATAATAATAAAAATAAATAATAATAATAATAATAATAATAATAATAATAATAATAATAATAATAATAATAATAATAATAATAATAATAATAATAATAATAATAATAATAATAATAAACTTTATTTGTACGGCACCTTTCATACAGAAACTGCAGCTCAAAGTGCTTCACAACAGAAAAAAGACAGGCATAAAGTGCAGACATATAAAATCACAGTTTTTCACATTAGGATCTAACATCCCAACAGGCCACCTAGTTTATGGTTTGATTCAAGATGAAATAGACTGAGTAAAATAGTGCAGTGCAATAAAATTGTAGAATAGATTAAAAGATATATATATTTTACAGTGCAATAAAATAGTTCTGGATTACTGTTCAACAGTTCAAAGTCGTACAATGGTAAAACTGTTCTGAATTACTGTTTCAACAGTTCAAAGCCGTCCCAAACCTTTGTTCGGTATCCATAGTTCAAAACATGACAGTCTTCTCTTCTGCCTGACACCACAATGCACATTTTAAGGCAAGCCATATCAGACAGTATTAAAGCTGACAGGCTCCCCTGCTCATGACAGTCTCCTGTTGCCTGACACCACAAATGCACATTTTAAGGCCAGCCGTATCAGACAGTAGTCTCCTGCTCATGACAGTCTCTTCTGCTCGATACACACACAGTTCAATACCCGACAGTTTTGAACCTGTAATAAAAAGCAATAGACAGAGTAAATAATAGAATAGATAGTAAAATGATGCAAAGGGTTAACCTTCTGTAGTGTGGCAGTGAAAGGGTTAACCCTTTGTCGTGTGGCAGTGAAAGGGTTAACCTTCTGTATTGTGGCAGTGAAACAGACACTTAACCCCTGATTGCTCCCGATGAGCAGGTTGGCACCTCGCATGGTCGCCTCCGCCGTCGGTGTGTGAATCTGTGAGTGAATGGGTCAAATGTGAGGAACAAAATTGTAAAGTGCTTTGGATAAAAGCTGTTTACCAAATGAAATGGTAGCTACTTCAGCTAAAAGGGAGCTGTCAATCAAGCGTGATCTGATCACGCCCCCTAAAGATCACCGATCGGCCAGTTGCGGCTCGATGTTGGTCACGCGGGTTAGGAAGGGGGTAGAGGGGATATGACATCATCAACAGGTGACCAAAGGACATGGTGGAAAGGAGAAGGAGAAGAAGAAAACCATAGACACGCTCTGTGTTCTTGGTTGAACTTACAGATTTCTCAGGATTTGAACATTGTTGGGAATGTTTGGGATAATGTAAGAACACAACTCAACAAAACATAGGTCGTTTTGAGACATTTGAATGCGGGAATGATACTGTACATATATCTTTTAGGGATGAAATAAGGTCTGAATCCAATTCAAACCTTTATTTATTCTCAAAAGGACAATTTAGGTCACCCTCATTTTCAATGTCGTCAAGACTTACAGACATTTCAATGCATAAATGTTTTACAATATAATAATAATAAATATGAATAACTATCTATATATAAAAAAAAATTATTAATATTTCTTTCATTTAGTCATTTAGCTGAAGGCTTTTATCCAAAGCGACTTACAAGTTCTCTACAACAAGTCAGCAGGAAGGGTACAACTCTGGCATCTAAGGGTCAGTAACATTGTTCATAAACAGTGTCGAGCTAGGCTCCTTCTACCTCTGCTCCTTCTAGCTACGCTCCGTCTAGCTACGCGCCTTCTACCTCCGCTCCGTCTAGCTAGGTTCCTTCTACCTCCGCTCCGTCTACCTACACTCCGTCTAGCTAGCTCCTTCTAGCTACGCTCCGTCTAGCTACGCTCCGTCTAGCTACGCTCCATCTCGGAGTATCGTGATATTACAATATCGTGACTCTCTCTTAATAATATCATATTGTGGGGCCTCTGGTGCATGATTCCCACCTCTAGTAGTTAGTGTTATAGTTATTCATCTCATTCCATTCTCTCTTATATCGTATTTCATTCCTTTCTCCCATATATTGTTCCACACACAAATCCTTTTGTATTAGATTCGATTAGATTAATTAGATCCACCCTCGGTTCTCCACCTCGCACGAGGGCTGGCGCCTCACGGCAGAGGAGGCTGCATCATTAATGATGTACAATGACTTTTTAAAAAGTACAAAACAGTATGTTATTGCACTGACTGTACATTTTACAATTTGAATGTGAGTTTGTTTGTAAAATTGTGAGTAAGTAATTGACTTTGTATAAATCCTTTAAATCGTGTAATTGACGCACCATTGACTTTTTACCACCAGGCCATCAGGTAGCTTCTCAGCTCATAAAACTGAATGTTTACAATGTTTACATGAGTCAGGTGGCGTAACGGAGATTGCGTTCGTCACCAACCCCGGAGCGGCTGGATTCGCCTGTTCGAATCCAGCTCACAGCTCCGGGGTTGTCACCAGCTTGGCTGGCCGTTCACACTAATACAATTGGCAGTATTAGAGGGTGGGAGAAGCTGGCGGGGTGGGTCCGGGTCGTTGTAAACAGCGACTCCTACAGTTCGGTCGGGGCGCCTGCTAAGCGCGGATAGGATCTAAGTGGGATAGTGTGATCCTTCCACACACTACGCCCTCTCAGTGAGAATCCGCGCTGCCAGGTGAAAAGAAGCGGTTGATTGGCTGGACGTGTGTCGGAGGAAGCACATGGTAGCCTCCACTCTCCCAGACCGACTGTGGGGGGTAAGTGCGCAGCGACCAGGAAGGGGATTGGGGATTGGCATAACGACTAACATTGGGATGGGAGAAAATCGGAGGAAAAAGGAGGGGGAAAAAGATTTAAAAAAAATAAAAATAAAAAAAATTACATGAATACATTGGCCAAGGTATGGCAAGGAGGGAGGGTGGGGGGGTGAAGGGTTATTTTTGTCAAATCAGTTGTGTTTCTATACAATTCACTTGTATGACATTTAGGTATGACACAGGACTACAAAAGCATTTAGTATAGAAATGTGTCAACAGACTAAAGCAGGGAACCACAATATTTTGCATACAAATTATGCTGAGCAGAATGTAATATCATAACTGCCCTTTGACTAAAAAACGCCTGTATGTCCATTTTCCTTTTTTTCCTGGCAGCATATTTCAGTTAGTCACCTAGTAAAAGTGAGATAATTGACAATATCAAGCCATGCTAGGGCTGTACCGAATAGTTTGAAGCTTCGAAGCTTCGTTCATAATGTTGACATTCGAATTCTAAATCAACATTCACATTTTAAATTTTTAATAAAGAAACATTTTCTTTTATTATTATTCTTTTTTTTTATATATATTAATTTGCCAAAACGATGCCCCTGTACTTACAGCAATGTGCAATACTGTGGTATTCATTCCTCACAGCAATGTGCAATAATTGTAATGCATGAGGGAGGCTACAGTGTTTTGTTGTAATGCATGAGGGAGGCTACAGTGTTTTGTTGTAATGCATGAGGGAGGCTACAGTGTTTTGTTGTAATGCATGAGGGAGGCTACAGTGTTTTGTTGTAATGCATGAGGGAGGCTACAGTGTTTTGTTGTAATGCATGAGGGAGGCTACAGTGTTTTGTTGTAATGCATGAGGGGAGCTACAGTGTTTTGTTGTAATGCATGAGGGAGGCTACAGTGTTTTGTTGTAATGCATGAGGGAGGCTACAGTGTTTTGTTGTAATGCATGAGGGAGGCTACAGTGTTTTGTTGTAATGCATGAGGGAGGCTACAGTGTTTTGTTGTAATGCATGAGGGAGGCTACAGTGTTTTGTTGTAATCAGTGATGGGAATAACGGTGTTATAAATAACGGCGTTACTAACGGCGTTAGTTTTTTCAGTAACGAGATTACTCTTCCAATCTTAATAACGCTGTTACCGTTACTGCCAAAAAATGCGGCGCGTTACTATGATTGAAGCTGTTTTTTCCCCCATCAGACAGATCTCTGCGCCGAGAGGCATTCTGTCCTTCCTTGGTTAGTGGGCAGTGCACGAGACCAGCGCATACATGCTGACGATTGGCTGAGGTTGAGTAAAATGTCATGGTAAGCCAATCAGAGGTAGAGGTGGGCGGGTGTTCGGAAGCAGGCAGAGTCTGACACACAGCGACAACGACAGACAGGTCCATGAGCGTTTTTTGTTCACTCTACTGCCAGTGCTGACAGCCTTATCAAGATAGTGCTGCCCTTCCTGGTTTAATAGCACAGTCTTCAGGTGCTCAGAGATATATATATCTGTATGTCATGCATGTCTTAAATGTCATGATTAGATTAGTTTAGATGATTAGATTAGATTCTTATATCTGTATGTTGTGTATGTCATAAATGTCATGAATTGAAAATGGGGGACCCTGATGTAAACAAGACGAAAGTATTTCTCTGGTCTGCATCCCCTTAACAATTGTGTGTATTGAGCTGTACTGTACTGTACCCATTCTGCAATCTGTTAATAAAAATGTTCAATCAATCAGTATATATTTGTTATTTATTTTTGGTATAGCGCTTAACAAGCATAATTTAATGTTGCCCAGTTGTGGCCTGTTGAGGGGCAATACATATCAAAAGTTCCAAAACATCTATTGTGTTTGTATTTGTATGATCCACTATATAAACATAGTAATTATAATATCTACATCCATGGCATTTGATTGGAGGCTAGTCTCACTTTGTCCCACAGCAACATTAAAATAGTTTAGATTTGTGTATGTTGTTTATGTAAAGAATTTACTTGAAAGTAACGCAATCGTTACTTTCTGAAGTAACTAGTTACTTTCATAATTTGTAACTGAGTAAGTAATTTAGTTACTTTTTGGAAGAAGTAACTAGTAACTGTAACTAGTTAGTTTTTAAAAGTAACTTGCCCAACACTGGTTGTAATGCATGAGGGGAGCTACAGTGTTTTGTTGTAATGCATGAGGGAGGCTACAGTGTTTTGTTGTAATCCTTGGTAAATTGTAAATGGCTGCTTTTTTATATAGCTCTTTTATCCTAAGCGCTTTACAATTTGTTACTCACATTTTACCCATTCACTCACACATTCACACACCGACGGCGGAGGCGACCATGCAAGGTGCCAACCTGCTCATCGAGAGCAATTAGGGGTTAAGTGTCTTGCTCAATCGAACCGGGAACCTCCGGATTGCCAGACGACTGCTCTACCTCCTGAGCCACTGTCGCCCCCTTTCTGCTTGGACACAGAAGCCATGTCACCTTGGGGTCCAGGCTCATGAAAGAAAGCATTGTGGTGCTTTTTCAAAAATGACAATGACAGACACAGTAGCCTACAGTATGTTGTCTCCAGTCCATGCAACTAATCTATTTATTGGTTGTTCGGATCCCCATTTGCTGTCACCTAGGCAACAGCTATTCTTCCTGGGGTCCACATGGAACCAAACAGAAACACGCATACATATACTTATATTTCCAAAGATTTTAAAAAAGAAGAGAAGAGAATTAAGTAACAAACACTTTAAAAATCCAAAATGTGTGGGCGGCTACGTGGTGCAGTGGGCACGGCGCTCACCACGAATACTGGAGCGCTCCACATTGCTTTCAGTTTAGCTGGTCGTCCGTACTAATACACATTGGCAGTATTAGGGGGTGGGAAACTGATGGGTGGGGATCGGGCGTTGTGGACAGCGACTCCTACAGGTCGGTTGGTGCGCCTGCGCAGTAGAATCAGGAAGCGATGGGGGCGGCGCCCCTCCAAAGCGCAGACCCCTGACGCTGAAAGATCGCGCCGCGCAGGTGAAAAGATGCGACTGCTGTTACCTCGAGTATCGGAGGGGACTCGTGCTATGTATGACTTAGTCCACATTGCAGCCGGCTTGTGGGAGGCAAGAAACAGCGTTCGAGACAGGGGAGGGTTGAATTGGATGATACGAAATTGGGATGGGAGAAAAATAGAAAATGGGAGCTTGGCTGGCCGTTCACACTAATACAATTGGCAGTATTAGAGGGTGGGAGAAGCTGGCGGGGTGGGTCCGGGTCGTTGTAAACAGCGACTCCTACAGTTCGGTCGGGGCGCCTGCTAAGCGCGGATAGGATCTAAGTGGGATAGTGTGATCCTTCCACACACTACGCCCTCTCAGTGAGAATCCGCGCTGCCAGGTGAAAAGAAGCGGTTGATTGGCTGGACGTGTGTCGGAGGAAGCACATGGTAGCCTCCACTCTCCCAGACCGACTGTGGGGGGTAAGTGCGCAGCGACCAGGAAGGGGATTGGGGATTGGCATAACGACTAACATTGGGATGGGAGAAAATCGGAGGAAAAAGGAGGGGGAAAAAGATTTAAAAAAAATAAAAATAAAAAAAATTACATGAATACATTGGCCAAGGTATGGCAAGGAGGGAGGGTGGGGGGGTGAAGGGTTATTTTTGTCAAATCAGTTGTGTTTCTATACAATTCACTTGTATGACATTTAGGTATGACACAGGACTACAAAAGCATTTAGTATAGAAATGTGTCAACAGACTAAAGCAGGGAACCACAATATTTTGCATACAAATTATGCTGAGCAGAATGTAATATCATAACTGCCCTTTGACTAAAAAACGCCTGTATGTCCATTTTCCTTTTTTTCCTGGCAGCATATTTCAGTTAGTCACCTAGTAAAAGTGAGATAATTGACAATATCAAGCCATGCTAGGGCTGTACCGAATAGTTTGAAGCTTCGAAGCTTCGTTCATAATGTTGACATTCGAATTCTAAATCAACATTCACATTTTAAATTTTTAATAAAGAAACATTTTCTTTTATTATTATTCTTTTTTTTATATATATTAATTTGCCAAAACGATGCCCCTGTACTTACAGCAATGTGCAATACTGTGGTATTCATTCCTCACAGCAATGTGCAATAATTGTAATGCATGAGGGAGGCTACAGTGTTTTGTTGTAATGCATGAGGGAGGCTACAGTGTTTTGTTGTAATGCATGAGGGAGGCTACAGTGTTTTGTTGTAATGCATGAGGGAGGCTACAGTGTTTTGTTGTAATGCATGAGGGAGGCTACAGTGTTTTGTTGTAATGCATGAGGGAGGCTACAGTGTTTTGTTGTAATGCATGAGGGGAGCTACAGTGTTTTGTTGTAATGCATGAGGGAGGCTACAGTGTTTTGTTGTAATGCATGAGGGAGGCTACAGCAGGGACGTGCACAGGACTTTAGAGGGGCAGGTGCTCAAAGGCTGAAAAGGGCACTACACTTGTGTGTATATATTAACCAAGCGTGCGCAGCGCGCAGGCGCAATTTTTAAGGGCCCTTTACGGGCGGGGGGCCCCCTTTTTATGCTTTTTGGGGGGTTTTGGTGATCAAATATTGAATATTGAACTATAATAATCAGTGCAGGAGCTCACTTATCCTTGAAAGACACTTTTATCACTGACTTAAAAGGCCCATACATCTCCACAAATGTTCAGGGGGGAGGGAATAAGTGCTTACCCTACAGACCCCAAGAAGTGCTGTATATTCTGTATTGTTTAATATAAATGCATTTTTTTATTCCAATCCCGATTTGTATTTGAGATTCCCAAATCCCATCAGACTTGACTTCTTCGTGTCCCTCAGTGAGTGTAATACCAGCATTCAACAGCGGTTTCTATCATCATCATCATCACCACCCACGCTATGCATAAAATATATAGGTCCGCGGAGAGGCACGCTGAGGAGGCCGTGCAAACTGCAATGGAATATGGGGCATCTCTCTCTCTTTACCTAATATTTTTATTCTATCCTGACATTTTTCAGTTGGAAGGGCAGTCTATATGCGTAACGGTAAAAAAAAGAAGATTTTTTTTTTTTTTTTTTTTTTTTTTTTTTAAAGGGCACTTTTTTGATGAGGCTCAAAAAGGCAGGTGCTCAGGCACCCCTTGGCCTCTATGTGTGCACGTGCCTGGGCTACAGTGTTTTGTTGTAATGCATGAGGGAGGCTACAGTGTTTTGTTGTAATGCATGAGGGAGGCTACAGTGTTTTGTTGTAATCAGTGATGGGAATAACGGTGTTATAAATAACGGCGTTACTAACGGCGTTAGTTTTTTCAGTAACGAGATTACTCTTCCAATCTTAATAACGCCGTTACCGTTACTGCCAAAAAATGCGGCGCGTTACTATGATTGAAGCTGTTTTTTCCCCCATCAGACAGATCTCTGCGCCGAGAGGCATTCTGTCCTTCCTTGGTTAGTGGGCAGTGCACGAGACCAGCGCATACATGCTGACGATTGGCTGAGGTTGAGTAAAATGTCATGGTAAGCCAATCAGAGGTAGAGGTGGGCGGGTGTTCGGAAGCAGGCAGAGTCTGACACACAGCGACAACGACAGACAGGTCCATGAGCGTTTTTTGTTCACTCTACTGCCAGTGCTGACAGCCTTATCAAGATAGTGCTGCCCTTCCTGGTTTAATAGCACAGTCTTCAGGTGCTCAGAGATATATATATCTGTATGTCATGCATGTCTTAAATGTCATGATTAGATTAGTTTAGATGATTAGATTAGATTCTTATATCTGTATGTTGTGTATGTCATAAATGTCATGAATTGAAAATGGGGGACCCTGATGTAAACAAGACGAAAGTATTTCTCTGGTCTGCATCCCCTTAACAATTGTGTGTATTGAGCTGTACTGTACTGTACCCATTCTGCAATCTGTTAATAAAAATGTTCAATCAATCAGTATATATTTGTTATTTATTTTTGGTATAGCGCTTAACAAGCATAATTTAATGTTGCCCAGTTGTGGCCTGTTGAGGGGCAATACATATCAAAAGTTCCAAAACATCTATTGTGTTTGTATTTGTATGATCCACTATATAAACATAGTAATTATAATATCTACATCCATGGCATTTGATTGGAGGCTAGTCTCACTTTGTCCCACAGCAACATTAAAATAGTTTAGATTTGTGTATGTTGTTTATGTAAAGAATTTACTTGAAAGTAACGCAATCGTTACTTTCTGAAGTAACTAGTTACTTTCATAATTTGTAACTGAGTAAGTAATTTAGTTACTTTTTGGAAGAAGTAACTAGTAACTGTAACTAGTTAGTTTTTAAAAGTAACTTGCCCAACACTGGTTGTAATGCATGAGGGGAGCTACAGTGTTTTGTTGTAATGCATGAGGGAGGCTACAGTGTTTTGTTGTAATCCTTGGTAAATTGTAAATGGCTGCTTTTTTATATAGCTCTTTTATCCTAAGCGCTTTACAATTTGTTACTCACATTTTACCCATTCACTCACACATTCACACACCGACGGCGGAGGCGACCATGCAAGGTGCCAACCTGCTCATCGAGAGCAATTAGGGGTTAAGTGTCTTGCTCAATCGAACCGGGAACCTCCGGATTGCCAGACGACTGCTCTACCTCCTGAGCCACTGTCGCCCCCTTTCTGCTTGGACACAGAAGCCATGTCACCTTGGGGTCCAGGCTCATGAAAGAAAGCATTGTGGTGCTTTTTCAAAAATGACAATGACAGACACAGTAGCCTACAGTATGTTGTCTCCAGTCCATGCAACTAATCTATTTATTGGTTGTTCGGATCCCCATTTGCTGTCACCTAGGCAACAGCTATTCTTCCTGGGGTCCACATGGAACCAAACAGAAACACGCATACATATACTTATATTTCCAAAGATTTTAAAAAAGAAGAGAAGAGAATTAAGTAACAAACACTTTAAAAATCCAAAATGTGTGGGCGGCTACGTGGTGCAGTGGGCACGGCGCTCACCACGAATACTGGAGCGCTCCACATTGCTTTCAGTTTAGCTGGTCGTCCGTACTAATACACATTGGCAGTATTAGGGGGTGGGAAACTGATGGGTGGGGATCGGGCGTTGTGGACAGCGACTCCTACAGGTCGGTTGGTGCGCCTGCGCAGTAGAATCAGGAAGCGATGGGGGCGGCGCCCCTCCAAAGCGCAGACCCCTGACGCTGAAAGATCGCGCCGCGCAGGTGAAAAGATGCGACTGCTGTTACCTCGAGTATCGGAGGGGACTCGTGCTATGTATGACTTAGTCCACATTGCAGCCGGCTTGTGGGAGGCAAGAAACAGCGTTCGAGACAGGGGAGGGTTGAATTGGATGATACGAAATTGGGATGGGAGAAAAATAGAAAATGGGAGAAAAAGTGGACAAAAAAAAATTCTAAATTTGTCAAACCGCCATGAGAGAATAATGGACACTTTCAAATTAAAAGTGACGTTAAGAAATACACACACAGCGGCTAAGTGGTGCAGTGGGCAAGGCGCTCGCCACTAATGCTGGAGATGCTGGGTTCGAGCCCAGCTCTCGGCGTTGCTTCCGGCTTGGCTGGTCGTTCATACTAATACAATTGGCAGTATTAGGGGGTGGGAGAGCCGGTGGGTGGGGATCGGACGTTGTGGACAGCGACTCCTACAGGTCGGTTGGTGCGCCTGTACAGCAGAATCAGGAAGTATCGGGGGCAGCGTGAGCCTCCCACGCGTTACTCCTCGCCACTGAGAGATCGCGCTGTGCAGGTGAAAAGATGCGACAGCTGCCTCCTTGTGTACCGGAGGGGACACGTGATGCAAGGCTTCGTTCACATTGCAGCCGACCAGTGGGAGGCATGGTCTAACAACGTTCGAGACAGGGGAGGGTAGAATTGGATCATACGAAATTGGGATGGGATAAAAATAGAAAATGGGGAGAAAAAGTAGATTAAAAAAAGAAGAAATACACACACACACACACACAAATAGTTGTCGCATTGGAATAAGGATAATACAATCTGTACAAAAGTATTGAGCCGTACTGTATTGTACCCATTCTGCAATCTGTTAATAAAGTTTTCAATCAATCAATCAACAATAGAAAAGAAGAAGAGAATAACAAACAACTTAAAATCAAAACTCAAGAATCAAACAAATAATAAAGAAAAAGAAAATAATGGACTCTATAATACAGAGGGACTGTAAAACAAGAGCCAGACTATTCCTTAATTATCCACTCCCAACACTTTGAGTGCCAGCGACGTGTTATGGCATCATTTCATGCCCCCCGTTGAGTGCCGACGACGCAAATTGTCTTGATTTTTTTATTAGCGATCTGAATTCATATTTCATCAACCGAGTCTCCCGTTGGTACACAGCCCCTCTAGGAGCTCCGATGGGAAAATACCGCCCCCTATCGTCTATCCCTGTGTAACTGCAGGCCATTCGATTAGACTGGTGGATCTGTGGGGGGGGAGCCTACCGGCTCCACTATGCTGGCGAGGGATCTGATGACGAGGGAAGTGATCGCGAGATGGAAAGCAGCCTGGAATATATATTTACAGCAGCCAATAATCAATCAATAAACGCGATCGATATTTGGAATGGCGATCAGAAATTGGAATAATCTTTTTGGAGAACATCTGATCTAAGGTAAGGAGTCTATGTTACCAGTTTTAGGATAATCACAGCTGTCTTCACTGAGATAACAGCGTGTCCCGTATGTGTATATGTGTGTGTGTGTGTGTGTGATGTTGAGGAAATAAGATAATCGATTTCTCAGCTCGCTTCTATAGCGTGCATAAGTACACATATACTATCAATAATCTAGCGTTTATTTGAAAACGATTCATAAATAGGCAGACAAATGACAACGTGTATAGTGTATTCGAGAATATTCCAATAAATGCCGTTTATGACGGAATCTTTCTATTTTCCGGATATTTTCGAGAAAACGATCGCTTTTCGAAATGCTATAAAAAGGATATGAACCGATTAAAAAAACAATCCGTTTCGACAATGTTGACTGCAAACAAGTCATTGATAAGCGACGGGCAGATTAGACACATAGCCATAATTTAAAACATAGATTATGCGTTTTTAACGCTATCATTGAAGTGGATGATGGCACTCAAGGACATTATGTTATGATGAATTGAAAATAGGGGACCCTGATGTAAACAAGACGAAAGTCTTTCTCTGGTCTGCATCCCCTTAACAATTGTGTATATTGAGCTGTACTGTACTGTACCCATTCTGCAATATGTTAATAAAGTTTTCAATCAATCAATCAATCAATCAATCAATCAATCAATCAATCAATCAATCAATCAATCAACAGATTAGGTAATTTATTCCATAGAGCGGTAGATAAAAAAAACAGTTCTATAAAAAACTGTCCTGCATGTAATTTAAAAACTACATGAATCAATCAAAGTGTGGTAGGAGGATACAAAATCCATGGCGTTCACATACTAAGGTTGTCGTGTGATATTATTGTCAACAAACAGACATGCTTCTTTGACAGCGTGATTCTTTCCCGTAGCCTATGTTTGCGAAGACGCTCTCTGATTGGCTAGCCGCGTACAGCGAAGGCCCTCTCTGATTGGTTTAGCGCCGAAGGATCTCTTCCGCCTTGGACATATTCTCGAAGCTGCAACGCGGTGACGTCACGGTGGACGTACTGTGTCGTTGGAAGACGCGGACGACGGAGCGGGAGTTGCAACAAGTGAAAATATTTGACTCCCAAGAAGCTTCTGTTTACTTCTGGTATCCATGAAGATTGGAGAAGCCCCAGAGACACGTAGAATAATGTGATAACAATACGCGTTTACCACTGGAATTCATTTCCGGTGATAATATAGGGAGCTTTCTTCTGTGTACGTCCCTACACGTGTTTACTCTACGGTGTTGTTTATCTAACTTGTGTATCCCCAGGTGGCATCAAGCAGGCAGCTGCTAAGCTAGCCAGCTAGCCGCCGGTGCTGCCACCCTGGTACCCGCACAGGTGGAGTGACATTCACACGCGATGGCCTCCAAAGGTACGATTGATTGATTGATTGGTTGATTGATTGATTGATTGATTGAAAACTTTATGAACAGATTGCAGAATGGGTACAGTACAGCTCAATAACAATACACACAATTGTTAAGGGGATGCAGACCAGAGAAAGACTTTCGTCTTGTTTACATCAGGGTCCCCCATTTTCAATTCATTATAACATACAGATAGACAGTACTGCTACATCTATGCATTTATGATGACATACCAGATTAGCAAATACAGTACTGTTTGTGATACAAAAAGAGTCTAGAAAAGAGAGTATATCCATTTGACATAGAAACTGTACATTGGAGGAGGTTGGGTAGGTGGGGTTGGGTGGGGGGGGGGGACTGTACATTGGAGGTGGGGTGGGGACGACGACACTGTACAACTGTACAAGCAAAACTGTACATGCAACTGAGACTTCCCTCATTTACATTAGTCATGTCGAGTGTACATACAAAAATAAGCATAAAAGCATATTAAACCACACGGCATATAAAATCATAACAAGGAGAGGCAACAAGACGAGGCAAAGCAAGGATAACAAATCAATTAAAAACATGTACAACAACATGATTGACAAAGGTTGGAGATCAAGGTTTTAGACTCTGCAACAGAGGTTGACATCTCAAGCTTTAAGGACTGTTGGAATTCATTGATTGATCGATTGATTGAAAACTTACTTTATTAACAGATTGCAGAATGGGTACAGTACAGTACAGCTCAATACACACAATTTTTTTTTTATCCACTTTTTCTCCCATTTTCTATATTTTCTCCCATCCCAATTTCGTATCATCCAATTCAACCCTCCCCTGTCACGGACGCTGTTTCTTGCCTCCCACAAGCCGGCTGCAATGTGGACTAAGTCATACATAGCACAAGTCCCCTCCGGTACTTGAGGTAACAGCAGTCGCATCTTTTCACCTGCGCAGCTCGATCTCTCAGTGGCGAGGAGTAACGCGTGGGAGGCTCACGCTGCCCCCGACACTTCCTGATTCTACTGCGCAGGCGCACCAACCGACCTGTAGGAGTCGCTGTCCACAACGCCCGATCCCCACCCATCAGTTTCCCACCCCCTAATACGGCCAATGTGTATTAGTATGAACGACCAGCTAAACTGAAAGCAAATGTGGAGCGCTGGGCTCGAACAGGCGAGCCCAGCGTCTCCGTCATTCGTGGCGAGCGCCTTGCCCACTACGCCACGTAGCCGCCAATACACACAATTGTTAAGGGGACCAGAGAAAGACTTTCGTCTTGTTTACATCAGGGTCCCCCATTTTCAATTCATAATGGCATACGCAACAACATACAGATATATATCTTGACATTTATGACATACATGACATGCAGGTATACGGTACTGTTACATTTGTGACATACAAGATATGCAAATTATACAGTCCATGAGCTAGAGGGGCATCATAGCAAAATGCAGATTTACCCTGTTCTGAGGAAACTCGGGAGGGGGATGTAGCCACGTTTTCAAAGATTCCAACTAGTAGTAGTAATGACAACTAGTTGTTGGCTCTTTAGCTGAATGTAACAGTCTGTGTCTTTGCAGTTTGGCAGCATCCCTACGTCAACGTCTTCAAACACACGAGGGTCGGAGAATGGAAGAAGTCGTCAAAGGAAGGAGACGTGTCAACATACATGGTAAATGTCATACCGTTTATGTAAATGTCAACCGTTTATGTAAATGTCATGTATGTTGTGTATGTCATAAATGTCACTATTAATTGAAAATGGGGGACCCTGATGGAAACAAGACAAACGTCTTTCTCAGGTCTGCATCCCCTTAACAATTGTATGTATTGAGCCGTACTGTATTGTACCCATTCTGCAATCTGTTAAATAAAGTTTTCATTCATTCATTCATTCATTCATTCATTCATTCATACTGTTGTGTGGACTGTAGCTGCTTGTTACATGTTGGACTGTAGCTGCTTGTTACATGTTGGACTGTAGCTGCTTGTTACATGTTGTACTGTAGCTGATTATTACATGGTACATGTTTTACTATAGCTGAAGTTAATAACGCCTTAACTTTGACAGCCTTATATGGATATATATATATATATATATATATATATATATATATATATATATATTAGGGCTGACTCCTATTAGTCGACTAATCGGTCGAAAGGAGCCGTAGTCGACTGGCCAACCTCTTAGTCGAATATATATACCGGTATGTATATATATATATATATATATATATAAAAAAAGAAAATGTAATATCTTTTATTTTTATTTTTTTTATCATTCTTTCCAAAAGAAAAGAGGCCTAGACGTGTGGCTAACGCTAATGGCACGCATACCAGTGAGGCTAACTGCCTACGAAAACAGGCACAGAGGCACTGAAAGAGGATTTCACCCATCTAATGAACACACTAGACTAGACAAATATCAAGATGTATCCATCAGTGGACCAATTGCATGCTTTTGCAGAGGACAAGAAGCCTTCAGTTGACTCCTTCAGACATTAAGCACCCCCCACAGCCCAAATGGAATGATTTAAAAAAAAAAAAAAAAAAAATGGGGGAGCTCCCGTAGCTCACCGCATATCTCGGCGCTATTTCTGCGTCGGGGAAAACCGTGCTCGTCACGGATCTGGGGGACACGAGTTCGATTCCCGGACCCGCCGTCATTTCTCAGAATGTCTTCCCCTGCTCTACATCCCATTTTCAACCTGTTTCTGTCGGTCATGCTTGACCAGAAAAGCGATAAACGCTAAAAAATAAAGTAAAAAAAAAATAAAAAATGTAAAATCTTTAAAAATATTATACTTTTTTTTTATTTTTTTTTGTCGACCAATAGTCGACTAACGGCAAATTCTGGCCAATCATAGTCGACCATCCAAATCCTTAGTCGGGGACAGTCCTAATATATATATATATATGCAGTAAATATATAAATGTGTATATACAGCACTATTGTACATGCTATCATACAGTTATATGGGTAGTAGGGCTGGGCGATATGGCCAAAAATGATATTGCGATAACTATATCGATAACAATATCATATCACTCGATATTCGATATTATCGATATTGTTATAAGTATAATTAAAAAAGAATAATAATAATTTAAACAATGTTTATGTATGTTTATTTTGCAGCAATTATTTGTCGTTGCCACCATCTTTAGCGTTACAGCCCCTCACACTCCAGTTCTCAGGCTGCAGCTGGTTTCTAAAGCGAAAGTAAACCGGCTTCTCTGCTGGCTGTGGCTCCAGGGGAGTTGAACAGTTCTGGCTCTGCTAGTTTCTTTTCTATCTTTTGGCGCTTTTTTGGTGGATAAACCACTGCACACATGCACCATGACTCGTGACTGGAGACTAGCTCTGCTAGCCTAGCACACATACAGACTGTTTCAAACTGTATTTTAAATTAGAAAGCAAACAAAATAAATGGAAAATAAATCTCAATTTGGTCAGTATTGTCATTTGGACAAGCAAAGCCATTACTTTAAGTTGCAGGCAAGAAAGACAAGTCTGTCCCTGTCTCTGGTTTTAAAACTGCCCTGTTGCAGGTCACAAAAAAGAAAAAAGAAAAAAACTTGTTTCGATAATTTTTTTCCCCCGATATCGATTATTAAAATATATCGCGATAATTATCGTTATATCGCCCAGCCCTATTGGGTAGACTACAGTATGAGGTGGGTAGTTATGATTACTATGTTTACAGAGTATGTTATCTGAGAGTAACATTGTATATTGTTGTTGTGCGCCACCAGGACAAAAGGTTGAAATGCTCCGTGTTCCGCATCAGAGGATCCACTCCGGCCAACAACTACATCCTCATCCCCAGGAGCGGCGCTCAGTCCCTGGGCCTCACCGGGCGCTACGTCTACCTCCTCTTCAGACCCATGCCTGACAAGTACTTTGTGGTCCATTTGGACATCGCCGCAGAGGTAAAGATTTGGAAAGAATATTTAGAATCCTTAACCCTCGGTACCAACGTGGACGAACCCCATTTCATTTCAAACCTTTATTTAATGAGGTTTTTCCTCATTTACAGGCGCGTCGAGTGTAAATGGCTGCATTTATATAACAGCTTTTATCCAAAGCGCTTGACAATTTGTTCCTCACATTTTACCCATTCACTCACACATTCACACACCGACGGCGGAGGAAACCATGCAAGGTGCCAACCTGCACATTGGTAGCAATTAGGGGTTAAGTGTCTTGCTCAAGGACACTTCGACACGCTGCCCGGGAGGAGCGGGAATCGAACTGGGAACCTCCTGGATTACCAGACGACTGCTCTACCTCCTGAGCCACTGTCGCCCCATAATATATATCACTGATACAATGGTTCAGTGAAATAAATCCTCTGCACGTTGATTGGAAAGACAGTTGAGTTGCATTGTGATGTGCCGGTGGCTCCTGGGTGCTCTGGATACCTAGCAGCTCTGGATACCTAGCAGCTCTGGATACCTAGCAGCTCTGGATACCTAGCAGCTCTGGATACCTAGCAGCTCTGGATACCTAGCAGCTCTGGCCACCAGAGATGAGTCCAATGAGGGTGGTGTCGTCCTCAAACTTCAGGAGCTTGACGGACTGGTGACTGGAGGTGCAGCTGTTGGTATAGAGGGAGAAGAGAAGAGTATAAGTATAAGATGATCCTTTATTAACTGCTATATACTGCTGCCTTTATATACTTTATGTATATGTATATGTTTAATTTTTTTTTTTTTTTTTTTTGTATTACCGAAATGTGCCACCGGTGGATCTCACGTGAATCAGTACTCGGTAGTACCGACGTGATTCGGTTGATACCCTTAAAAGTACCGGAATCTGTGTGTGTTACACCAGTAGGTGATAGTCTTCCCTGGGTCCAGGTGTGTGTTACAGGTGTTAGTCTTCCCTGGGTCCAGGTGTGTGTTACAGGTGTCAGTCTTCCCTGGGTCCAGGTGTGTGTTACAGGTGTCAGTCTTCCCTGGGTCCAGGTGTGTGTTACAGGTGTTAGTCTTCCCTGGGTCCAGGTGTGTGTTACAGGTGTTAGTCTTCCCTGGGTCCAGGTGTGTGTTACAGGTGTCAGTCTTCCCTGGGTCCAGGTGTGTGTTACAGGTGTCAGTCTTCCCTGGGTCCAGGTGTGTGTTACAGGTGTCAGTCTTCCCTGGGTCCAGGTGTGTGTTACAGGTGTCAGTCTTCCCTGGGTCCAGGTGTGTGTTACAGGTGTCAGTCTTCCCTGGGTCCAGGTGTGTGTTACAGGTGTCAGTCTTCCCTGGGTCCAGGTGTGTCATCTCTTGTCCCTCTTTGTTGTGTTTTGTAGGAGAACCATGTGGTCCGCGTCTCCTTCTCCAACATGTTCAAAGAGTTCAAGTCCACGGCCACCTGGCTGCAGTTTCCCTTCCTCTGCGGGGCGGCGAAGGACTCGGTCTATGAAAGCACAGCCAAGTCAGCCAGACACGGTAAAGTGTGTGCATGCACCAACACACACACACACACACACACACACACACACACACACACACACACACACACACACACACACACAACACACATGTACCAACACACATGTGGAATCAGCTGCCAGGATCCGTCAAGGCCTCAGACTCCCTTGCTGCCTTCAAGGCCAGCCTTAAAACTCATTTATTTGACTCTGCCTTCCACTAGGGCCTGTTTTTTTTTTATATTATTATTACTGCTCCTATGTTTTTATGTTTTATGTATTTTATTTTATTAATTTTAATGTTATGTTTTAAACCTTTTTATTCTTATGTTTTAATTGTGTTCATTTGAATGTTTTTAACCTTTATTTTTTGTTGTGAAGCACCTTGAGATCTCACTGAGTTTAAAGTGTGCTATATAAATTAAATGTATTATTATTATTATTATTATTATTATTATTATTATTATTATTATTATTATTATTATTATTATTATTATTATTATTATTATTATTATTATTATTATTATTATGTACAAACACACACACACACACACTCATTCAAACCTTTATTTCATTTTAAACCTTTATTTCACTCGTGATACACTGGAGGTTACCCTCATTTACAGCGACAACAATCTCACAAAACAAGCAATTTCATACATATAGGCACAATAGATGAGAATAAACAATGGAAAAGACTACAAGTCGATACACCGTGGTCGGAGATCGTACTTTTCAATGCAGCAAAAGAAGGAAGGACACACGCATACACACAGAGGCTTATGTATTCATGAACAAATGATTGCTTTCTTTTATATATATATATATATATGTAAATGTCAAGAATGGTGAACTCAGTTCTGTGGAGGTTTGAATAGACAATGGCGAGATGATAATGGACAAAATATCATCACAATATGGTAGCTACAACAATTGCCCTTCACCGACCCTGGAACAACAACGCAGATAAACAATAACAACTCTCAAATAAGGGTGCTTTCACACCAGAGCTGTTTGGTCTGGACAGTCGAACTCTGGTGCGGACCAAACACGCAAACTCTGGTCCGCCTGAAAACGTAGGTCTCGGTTCGCTTCATCGGACCAAAACGCGGACCAAACATTTTTTATTTATTTTTATTTATCCAGGAATGTCCCATTGAGATACAAGATCTCTTCTTCCAGGGAGTCCTGACCAACACGGCACACAACAAGTTTCAACATAAAACAGGGCATTAAACAAAAAACATACAATTCAAATATAAATACAGAAGGCCATTTGTGCAGTGGCAAGGAGCATAATTGGATCAGCAATAGCATCGGGTAAAACAGTTACATGTTTCATAAAGGGCTAATCGTAGCATACCTTTAAAAGCATTCACAGTAGGAAGTGCCTCTAGACAAAGTTTTACTTGCAGCGTATTCCATAAAAAGGGAGCATAGTGGGAGAATGCAGCTTTACCAAGCTCTGACTGCATCAAAGGAACATTTAAAAGCATCCCATTTGCTGCTCGTCTGGTATTAAAAAAGCAAGTATAAAAGGACAGAAGTCTGGAGATATAATAAGGGCAGCTTACCTAGCAATGACTTAAGGATAAAAATCAACATGTGTGATTGTCTTCTTTGGTACAGAGAGGACCATCCTAATGACTGATAAACTGTGCATCTTGGGTAGACGGAAACAAAACAAACACTGCGGTAAACATGTCTTGTGGACAGACGTGGGCGAATGACGAGGTGAAAGCCCTGATGGAAATATGGGCAGAAGACAAAATTAAACAGCTACGTGTGGGCACTCATAAAGACTATGCGGTGTACAAGTTGTTTAGCGAGAGGATGGTGGTAATGGGCTTCAATAGAACAATGGATCAATGTCACAAACTGTGTCAGCAATATATTAATAAATAAGCAGAGAATTAAATTAGATGTCCATAACATTTGTGTTTTTAATTAGCATAGCCTAAATAAATATGAATTCAAGAAGTTAAATACTGAATTAACGACATATTTATTAACAGGCTGAAAGTTAAAACTAATAACAGGCTGAAAAAACAATTAGACTATTTAATATAGGCTAAACACATTATTATCGTTATTATTGGCGCATACTCTATCAGATGTCTGTCATAGAACGATAAAGCGGACAGAAATACGGGAACGTTTTGATTATATTTAAAAGGCGTTGACATTGAATCTAAAGTTTATTATCCGTGGCCGTCAGATAGACTCATTGGTTGCTCGTAATGTGGGATAGACCGGTCCATCAAGAGAGAGATAGACCGGTCTATTAAAAATAATTAATTAACAGGAACAATTTAAATAAATAACGTTAGTTGGAGATGATTTGTGTGTGCTAATTTAAGGCAGTCATAGCCCCTTTCGTGACTGTGATGCAAGCCTTGCATCACAGTCACGAAATGGGCTAAGGCAGTCAATGAGTTGTGCTCTCTCCCTCTATAGACCGGTCTATCTCTCTCTCGATAGACTCATTGGTTGAGCGTATATAGGATAGACAGGTCTATCCTACATTACGCTTGTGACGGAGACAGACTTTCAACCTTCATTTCAACACACACACACACACACACAGGTGCGCACACACGTTAGGGCTCGTAGTCACGCACACACACATTTCCACTCTATTGTGTCCAATAGACGAGCGCCCTTTTCGACCGCGTGACATTGTTCAGAAAGTTTGGTGCGCTTGACAAATTGCAATGTGAACGCAGACGAACCAAATGAAGAATGCAACAATGTTGCAACTTCACCCCCCCGAACCGCACCGAGTCCGCCAAAACTATATGTGAAAGCGCCATAAGTCTCACCCCTGGTCCTGGCTGTCCTCTCTCGTTCAATGGAAATAATAATAAAGAAAAAGAAAACGTGCACAAAAAAGAATACAACCGCGACTCTCAGTCCACTGCGGGTTTCGTTCTCCTTCTCTAAAACAAAATAAAACACCTTTTCTGGTGATTCAAAAATGCAACTTAAAGGAACACGCCAACATTTTGTGAAATTAGCTTACCGTCTTCTCCAGAGAGAGACAAGAAGATAGATACCAGTTACCAGGTTAGCCTTCGGGAGAGGTGTTAGTTGGACAATGCCTACTATTTTAGCTTTCAAACAATGTGTTGGTTGATCGGCAATAACGCAGCCTGAAGCCGACAGACGAGGGCAAATGTACCGTGTCCTGCTCTGCTCTGTGCTGTAATGCCTTTGTTTACACACACACAACAGGATTCCTGTCATTGTGTGGCTTCCACTCCAAACAAATCTGTCCTTGTCCAGTTTCCATCCCAGGTTCTTTGTGATACTGCAGTCGTTTTTAATACACATAGGATTTCGACGCACGATTGTCGGTTCATTGTCTGCTACCCTGGCAGAAGAACATAATAACAACATTATCCTGGCAGAAGAACATAATAATTACATGTTGAGTCCCATGAGGATGGATGGATGAGTCTGTCTTGTGTTTATATTGCATTGTCGCTGCATCAGATCCACAGGGGTTCAACTGAGCCGCCTTACGGTATAAAGGAAGACCTTTTCAAAACAGAACTTCTCTTTGCTTTACCAACACAAACAACATCCTCTCCTTCTTAATTCTTTCAGGGCCAACAGCACCCTCTGCTGATGCCCTTCTGGGCCAACGCTGTATCCAATGGAGGAAAGGACTTATTTGCGAGTGCATACAACATATAAAATATAATAGCAATAGATCTAAATAACACAGTGGTCGTCAATGAGTTGCTTCCAGTCAACATGCACGAAACAGATAATTTTTTCATACATACATTTCCATTTGATACCGTGATGAATATCAATCTATTTCTAGAGCGTTCTGTCTCATCACAATAAACCCCAGAAAATCGAGCTTAAATGTATTTCCTTAGAAATCGTGCCATTTGTCCCTTGATCATTTTCAAATAAACGCTAGATTGTCGCTATTATATGTGTACTTATGCACAAAGAGCAGCGGGGTCTGAAAAATCGGTTCTCCGTACTTTGGTCGGCGCGACACACACACACATACACACTCCGATGGCGGTGATAGGAACATCTGATTACCCCAATACTCGTAACATAAAGGCCTTACCTCACATCTGATGTCATACAAAAAGATGAATCCAATTCCTGATCGTTATATCCAAAAACGCATAGATCCACGCTGCTCCCAGTCCCCACAGTCAATGCAATGGTATCCAGCTGCATCCCCGAGAAGTAAAACCTGGACCGGACAAATTTTTTTGCTGCACAGTCCCAACCAATCCAATCCAATAATGTGCAATACCATCCGGGAGACTATAGGGGGCGGTATTAGCCCTTTTCGAGCTCAGACCCATTTCCAATGATAACGTCAGGCTGGATGGAATTTTTTTTATGGATATCGCTAATAAAATAAATATGGATTAAAACCCGGATTTTCTCGGGTTTGGCGCCCAGAGCATGGCGAGTTAACACGGACTATCTCGGGTTTGGCCTCCAGTGAGTTAACCCCACGCAGTGAGCTGCCAGGGGACGGAACAGGACACTGTCTCCTTTGCAACTGGAAGAAACAGGGCTTCACTTGTGTCTAAGCATGAGATGAATTAGGCAACCAATTATTATAATTTACTTTTTTTTTTATCTACATTTTCTTTTTTTACTTACAATGCCACACTTGGCACAAACAAACGGCTGGCGACTCTCGCCCTCCCTAGATCGACAGCGCAACTGCCAGGACTGTGGCACACACACAGGGAATTGACATAACGACTAAAGTGTGGAGAAAAATGCAAAATAAATCATATATTCATATTAAGAAAATAAAAAAATTAAAACTTGAGGGGGCTAAATAATTCACCCTCAGGCTCATGCACTCGGGACATTGACACAGATCTTACAGTTGATGAGTAACTTTTCTTCCTTTTTTCATTGACATTCTGTCCCAATTTTCTTCATTATCTATTTAAAATACTGTCATCAGTCTACAGTATATATTTTCAATTATATATACTGTACTATATACACTATATATTATAAGAGACGAAGCATCCTGGTTAGTGTTGTCACGATACTGGAATTTCGAACTTCGATACGATACCTTGAAAAGTATCGATATTCGATACCATTCTCGATATCACAGGGGAAAAGGTTCAATCTTAAAATGTAAAAAAAAAGAAGAAAAAAAAGATAAATATATAATTTCTTTTAATAAATTTTGCTTTTGTTGCTGGTTGATTCTCCTCAGCTTCTCTCTGGTACTATAAGAGAAGATAAATATAACACTTTTAAAACCATTTGTTTATCTTTAGATCACACATTTAAAAATAACTAAATGATATAATCTTAGAAATTAAGTAAACACTGTAATCTGTGTTGCATGTACCTGACAAACTGAACTGTTTGTATTACAGTCATATTCCAACTTAACTGAATGCACATGTGTGTGTGTGGACTACTGTACTATTACAGGTATTGAAATAAACAATGCAACTTCCTTATACAAAAAAATTATATATTTTTTATGAATAATTAAATATCGATATTGCGGGAAATGAGTATTGAAACTGTTTTAAATATTCAGAATCGATATATATCGAAAAATCTATATTTTTGACCACACTAATCCTGGTACATCTTAACGTATGTTATACCTTCCAGCCCGAATGGATACCTAAACCGTGCATGTTATTGTGTAGATCTGGTGGGCCGGGCCCCCTCCACGGTGCGCTGGACCTGTCTGATGCTGGACCTGCAGTACATCCTGTCCGTCTACCTCAGCCGTCACCACGGCCACCTGAAGAGCGTCCGGCTGTGCTCCAACATGACTGTGAAGAACATGTTCACCAGCGACCTGCTGCTCGACCCTGGTGAGGCTCTGAGCAGGGAGGGGCTTATTCTGAGGGAGGGGCTTATTCTGAGGGAGGGGCTTATTCTGAGGGAGGCTCTTATTCTGGGGGAGGGCCTTATTCTGAGGGAGGGGCTTATTCTGAGGGAGTGGTTTATTCTGAAGGAGGGGCTTATTCTGAGGGAGGGGCTTATTCTGAGGGATTGGTTTATTCTGAGGGAGGGGCTTATTCTGGGGGAGGGGTTATTCTGAGGAAGGGGCTTATTCTGGGGGAGGGCCTTATTCTGAGGGAGGGGCTTATTCTGCAAGGAGGGGCTTATTCTGAGGGAGGGGCTTATTCGGAGGGAGGGGTTTATTCTGTAAGGAGGGGTTTATTCTGACGGAGGGCCTTATTCTGAGGGAGGGGCTTATGCTGAGGGAGGGGCTTATGCTGAGGGAGGGGCTTATGCGGAGGGAGTGGCTTATGCGGAGGGAGGGGCTTATTTACCACCGTTACCATAGTATTAAATATAAAATATTAAATAACAGCATACAAAATATTAAATAACACAATTGTGTACAACCTTACAACTATTAATAAAAAGGTAAAATTACTGACAAAGATTTTGATATTAGACATAATATCCCCCCCAGAAAAATTTACTTTGCATTTGATATATTGAAAATATTTAACTTTTTGTTTTGTTTTTACAATAATTTGTGATGCCATCACACAAACTGGCATTTAAAGTGTTACAATTCGAAAATGTATTAATGTGTTTTTTTTTGTTTTTTTGTTTTTACAATAATTTGTGATGCCCATCACAAACACTGGAATTTAAAGGGTAAAAATTAAAAAAAAAAAGAATCCTGCACCAGTCTTTGTAACAAAATAATTCCTGGTGGGGGACCCCCACTTAGAAAGTGGCCTGACTGGGGCTATATTTCACACTATTTCCCAGCCTGAATTATTTCCCCAGTCCGGCCCTGCTTATGTGAGTTGTCAATGACAACAACATTGTGTGTGTGTGTGTGTGTGTGTGTGTGTATGAAGGACA
Source organism: Notolepis coatsorum (assembly GCF_963971535.1). Lineage (NCBI taxonomy): Eukaryota > Metazoa > Chordata > Actinopteri > Aulopiformes > Paralepididae > Notolepis > Notolepis coatsorum. The sequence continues at coordinate 13,505,696 of NC_140174.1, read as the reverse complement.
ATTGCTTGCTGTGTGAGAGAGAGAGAATTAAGTACATTTGCTGAAATACAGTTGTTGCTGAAATACAATTTTCTCACTTGCTATGTGGGAATGTTAGTTATTATGTTCTCAATGCCCCTTGCATTGTATGAGTTGTGTGGAAGAGTTTGCTAGTTCTCGTGCTGCCCCTTTGTACATTGTGGCTGTGTCTGACAAAAGTTAACAATAAATAATGGTATTAGGAATACATTTGCCTCCTGCGTGAACTGTGCATAGCTGAATAGACTGTATTTTAACGTCGGCCATATGGTGGTACTTGGAGAGCCAGCTACGTTCTCAGGTGGTACTTGGTATAAAAAGTTTGAGAACCACTGCGCTAGAGGCATCCGTTAGATCAGAGTGTATTTATCTTGCGCTGTCCTCCCTAGTGTATTGCACCGGTCCAGTCCAGTAATTTTTTATTTCAAGTTTTGGACACATAACAATTCAGTCATTCCATAAATAAAAATAAAAGTTTTACCAGCTGCTATTGCAGCATTGTCCAATTGTCCGAAAAGGGCTTTCTTTTTTTTCACATTTACATACATACATAGTTTTAAAGTTTTTTTTCCCTTTTCGAGTAATACATGATCACTCGAGTATAGCATGCGATCAGGATTTTTCTTTAAAATGCCCATCCCTACTGCATACCTAACGCCCCCTCTATGGTTGTAGCCCACACTCAACCATTATTGATTGCAGTACGCAAGCAAATGCGTGGAATTGAAGTATTTTTTTTATATATATATATTTTTTTTTTATTATCTTTTTCCCCTTTTTCTGTTTTTCTCCCATCCCAATGTTAGTCGTTATGCCAATTCCCAATCCCCTTCCTGGTCGTTGCGCACTCTACCCCCTACCGTCGGTCTGGGAGGGCGGAGACTATCTCATGCTTCCTCCGACACATGTGTACCCAGCCCACCGCTTCTTTTCACCTGGCAGAGCGGACTCTCACTGGGAGAGTGTAACGTGTGGAAGGTCACACTACCTCTCCTGTGCAGGCGCCCCAACTGAACTGTAGGAGTCGCTGTTTACAATGACCAGGATGAGTCTATTCGAATCCTAACGCATTTATGCTTCCGCGTTCGCGGTTTGCAAATCTGATTGGCCACTGCCGTTTCTGGTGCGATCTGATTGGCCACTGACGTTTCTGGTCATGTGACATGTGCGCCCAATCGCGTGACGCGCCCATTTCCGCCTCGACCAGCAGCAAACTACCTAACGCCTAGTTTATCACTGGTTAAGTTTAGGCGACTCTTTCGAAGTTGGTTAAGGTTAGAGTTTGGAATCAGGGCTGGTGTTCTATCGCCCTGCTCTAAGACAAACTCTAACCTTAACCAACTTCGAAAGAGTGCCTAAGCTTAACCGGCGAAAGAACTTGCCGTCACACGATTGGTGCGACCAGAAACATCAGTGGCCAATGAGAGCGCAAAACGCGAACGCGGAAGCATAAATGCGTTAGGATTCGAATAGACGCGACTAGGACCCACCCACGCCGGCTTCCCACCCGCTGACACTGCCGATTGTGTTAGTATGGACGGTCGGCCAAGCCGGAGGCACCACAGCCGGATTCGATCCCACTGGCTCGGTGGTGGTAGACAGACGCTTAGTCCGCTGCGCTACCCGGCTGCCCTGGAATTGAAGTTTAACAGTGAGTTAGCATTGGGTTAGCATTTAAAAACGTTATGAGCAAAACGGGCAAGATATGTTCAGTTGTGCTGTTCCTGACTGCCAAGCAGCGAATACGTCCTGATGATGTCGTGATCCGCCAGCAATGGGCCAAGTTTGTTTTTGGAGACCCGCCGAATGCTGTCCCAAACTGCTCGGAGTCGGGTGTGTAGTGTACCGCACATTTTTGCAAGGAGGACATTGAGAATCAAGGACTTTATAATGCTGGGATGATTTCCAGGATGTTACTAAAGAAGGGAGCTGTACCGAGTATTCGAGTATCTCCCAGATGTGTCCTTTGTCCTTTTCAACAGGATTGTCCTTCAGCGAGGCCAAGCTGATGGGCCTGACGTCCCCTCAGGGCACTGGCCCCATGCCCAGAGACATGGCCTTCCCGGTGCCCAAGGGGGGCAGCTGGCACGACCTCTACGACTACATCAGGTCAGTGACCTCACTTGTCGCACCACCTCTACGACTACATCAGGTCAGTGACCTCACTTGTCGCACCACCTCTACGACTACATCAGGTCAGTGACCTCACTTGTCGCACCACCTCTACGACTACATCAGGTCCGTGACCTCACTTGTTGCACCACCTCTACGACTACATCAGGTCAGTGACCTCACTTGTCGCACCACCTCTACGACTACATCAGGTCAGTGACCTCACTTGTCGCACCACCTCTACGACTACATCAGGTCCGTGACCTCACTTGTTGCACCACCTCTACGACTACATCAGGTCAGTGACCTCACTTGTTGACAGAATACAGATTGCAGCTCGGTGGCGTGGTGCAGATTAATGGCTGGGATCCTCCACCTATTCTGACTACACACACATCCTCAAGACCCCTACAATCTGCATCTTCTAACTACACACCCTCAAGACCCCTCCGCTCTGCATCTTCTAACTACACACCTCAAGACCCCTACGCTCTGCATCTTCTAACTACACACCATCAAGACCCCTCCGCTCTAGATCTTCTAACTACACACCCTCAAGACCCCTCCACTCTGCATCTTCTAACTACACACCCTCAAGACCCCTCCACTCTGCATCTTCTAACTACACACCCTCAAGACCCCTCCGCTCTAGATCTTCTAACTACACACCCTCAAGATCCCTCCACTCTGCACCTTCTAACTACACACCTCAAGATCCCTCCGCTCTGCATCTTCTAACTACACAAATCAAATCAAATCAAATTTATTTATAGGGCCCGACAACACACGTTAATGTCCCCATGGGCCGTACAGATCTTCTTTAAACAAGTCAAGAAGAAAACATAACAATAAGTCAAGAACAGAACAAGAACACCATAAGGTGCAAAAATTTTTAGATGGATGCAAATAAATGAAAGAATGCAAGCACTCCCAGACATACCCCACGCGAAGGTAAGGAAAAACTCACTAAAACCTAACAATAGGGAAAAAAGCTCCACAGGCAGTGTGGAGGAGAGAAACCTTAGAAGGGCCATTCAAGGGGGGATCTCCCTTCTTAGATGTTGGTGATAGTAGTGTTGCAGACGGACAGTTGGTAAGCATGCACTCATGTGTGTAGTGGAACACAGATGAGTGCATGCAATAGCAACTGTACATTTTGAAAAATTAAAGATAGAGCTAATAGCGATAGCAACTGAACATTTTGAAAGATTAAAGATAGAGCTGATAGCAATCTATTTGAGGCACAGGGGCGGCGCAAGGAGGGTCACGTCCTCCCCGTCTTAGTCAAGGGACATTTAACACTCCGGTCGTTGCTCAGGGACAGCCGGAGACAGGGAGATAGGGGGCGGCGCAGAGAGGGTCACGAACTCCCCGACATCATCGCGGGACATCCGGCACTCCGGTCACCACTACGAGACCTCCGGAGACAGGGGGGCACGCAGAGGGGGTCGCAACCTCCCGGCCTTCGTCACGGGACGTCCAACACTCCGGTCAACACTCCAGGACAGCAAGTCATAGGGAGACAGGGAGACGGGACAGGCGTTAGACAGCTCATGAGATTGTAGTAGGCGGACATAGCAATAGATACAAGTGGTAGGCATATATGTGAATGGAGTAGATATATGAAGTAGGCGTATTATGTGAATAGAAATGGAAGTACTTAACCCAGCAATGAAACCGCATTGACTGTTAATCTGTTAACAGTCTGTTAATACTGTTAATCAGTTGACAGGACCACGGACAGACAGCGGTGAATAACTGATCCAAGGCCTCGGAGGTGCATGTAGAGCAGTCACTACAATCTTGGCCAAGACCCCGAGGCATCCATCACCTTACACACCCTCAAGACCCCTACGCTCTGCATCTTCTAACTACACACCCTCAAGACTCATACGCTCTGCACCTTCTAACTACACACCCTCAAGACCCCTCCACTCTGCATCTTCTAACTACACATCCTCAAGACCCCTAAAATCTGCATCTTCTAACTACACACCTCAAGACCCCTACAATCTGCATCTTCTAACTACACATCCTCAAGAACCCTACGCTCTGCATCTTCTAACTACACACCTCAAGACCCCTACGCTCTGCATCTTCTAACTACACACCCTCAAGACCCCTCCGCTCTGCATCTTCTAACTACACACACTCAAGACCCCTACGCTCTACATCTTCTAACTACACACCCTCAAGACCCCTCCGCTCTAGATCTTCTAACTACACACCCTCAGGACTCCTACGCTCTGCATCTTCTAACTACACACCCTCAAGACCCCTGCACTCTGTACCTTCTGGCCGCCTCAGACCCACTCCTATCCGAGCTCCTGGGGGGTCATCAAAGAGAAGCCGCCTATTCTCTGTCCTCGCTCCACAACGGTGGAACAAACTTCCCACCACAGTTAGGACAGCCATAACCTGCCCAATTTTCAACCGTCGACTCAAAACATTGAAATACTCTAATGCTGCCTCTATCAGAGAGACCTAATAACTAATGCTTCCTCTATCAGAGAGACATAATAACTAATGCTTCCTCTTGGCTCTGTCCCAACAGGTTTCCCTCTGAAGGAGCCAAGCTGCCCTTTGACTCCATTCAGAAAGGTGGTCCCAACCCTGTGTTCGGTAAGTCGTCCCATGATGCATTGCTCACCACACCTCACCATCTCCACTCACTATTACCGTATTGTCCTGAATTTAAGACTGGGTATTGATGAGACTGAAAAATGTGTTGTCTTATTTTCGGGGGGCTAGACAATACTAGTATGTCTGTTTAGCCACAGAGATCACGGCATGTTCTAACCACGTCGTCATGTAACATTGTCACCGTGTGCTCCAGCGTGCGGCGCGGCCCGCAGCCCCGTGAGAGAGGCGTCTTGCACCCTTCACCTCAGCAGACCAGTGCAGGACCGCGTGTCCCTCATCCAGCAGATCACCACCCCGAGACCCGTAAGAAGCCCGGGGGGGGGGGGGGGTGTTCACACAGTGGCTGCGTCCACACTGCAAGCCTCAGCCCTTCATTTATTGCCCAGATAATTATTTTTTTTCGATGTTCACATTATTATTATTTTTTTGTATGTGCCCAATCACGCTCTTGAACTGACCTGCATGCGCAAAAGAACAATTAAGAAGATGGACATAAAAATGGTGACAAATGTCAATCTAGAGTGACATAAAAGTTGCATGAAAGTCACGTGACTGTTCAGACTGAGGTCACGTGACTGTTCAGACTGAGGTCACGTGACTTTTCAGACTGAGGTCACGTGACTGTTCAGACTGAGGTCACGTGACTGTTCAGACAGGTCACATGACTGTTCACTGAGGTCACATGACTGTTCAGACTGAGGTCGCATTGCAAAAATCAGATTCCATGTGATTTGTGCTGTTCACACTGTCGTGGAAAAATCTGCTCTGCTCTGATCTGATACCAGATCAGATATGAGCAAAGAAATCAGACTTGGGCCACTTTCGTCTGCAGTGTGAACGTAGCCTTACTTGCTGGTTGTAATATGTGCCACTACACTATCTAGTAGTGACAGTACATTTATTTATTTATTCATAAATTCCTTTAGTCTGATGCATTCTACAGTACCCAAACATGAAATTCACGCCACTTATTTGTCAAACTCTCACCCCAAATTGGTCGAAATGGTCCAATTAGTCAAAAACCTCAATAGGGAGAGTGTTTGAGTTCCAAACAATTTTGCATTTGAACATTCAGAATGTTGCATTTGCTCCATTACTCTACTCTTAAGTATTCCACTTAATGTCAACAAACCCGGTCTCTTTTAATGTGTATATTTCCTACATTCTACAAAACATTCTACCAAATATTTCCAAATCCTCTGCTGTTGTTGTGTAACCTGTCGTCCTGTCGTCTCCTAGAGCCTCCTTTCTCTCCTCCACGCAAAGTAAAATCTACTCTCAGTGAAAGTGAAACTTGAGCTACTCTGCACTGCAACTCTGCTGCACAGACACCTATACACACACACACGTGTGTCGGACTCGTAGGGAGGATAGAAGCCTTGCATCACGTGTCCCCTCCGGTACATGAGGAGGCAGCCTGTCGTATCTTTTCACCTGCCAGCGCGGACTCTCATTGGCGAGGTGTAACGTGTGGGAGGCTCACACTACCCCCGCTATTTCCTGTCTGCTGTGCAGGCGTCCCCCAACCGACCTGTAGGAGTCGCTGTCCACAACGTCCAGATTACCACCCATCGACTTCCACCCGCTGATTCTGCCAATTGAGCCAGTATGACGGCCGTCCCAAGCCGGAGGCAACGCCGACAGCCGGATTTGAACCCGGTGTCTCTTGCGTTGGTGACGAGCGCAACATCCGCTGCGCCACCCAGCCGCCTTGTATAGCACTTTTCATACATAAATTGCAGTTCAAAGTGCTTCACAACAGTAAAACATACAGGCATAAGCGAGCATAAAAATTCAATAAAAAAACATAGAGAGGTAGCAAGGTATGGTAAATCACAGTTTTTCAGTAATACAAATTATAAAATAGAATAGAAAAAGTGCGGTTTGATTCAGTTTAAAAATAGGCTAAAAATATAACAGAGCAGTGCATCGCTCTTAACACTGAGTTTCTTTACAAAGTACAGTTCTAAATGACCTTATAGAACATTTGATAACACGCTTATTTAAAATAGTTTTTTTATTTTTTATTTGATGAATGTGGACACTGATATGTGAAAGTTAACTAAATGGGTTTTTATTAGATTATAAAAAAGAAAAAAAGACAGTGGGCTGCGGCTGAACACCGGCATCACCGACTACCACAGCAAGCCCATTTCAGAGGCACAACATTACCACAGCAAGCCCATTTCAGAGGCACAACATTACCACAGCAAGCCCATTTCAGAGGCACAACATTACCACAGCAAGCCCATTTCAGAGGCACAACATTACCACAGCAAGCCCATTTCAGAGGCACAACATTACCACAGCAAGCCCATTTCAGAGGCACAACATTACCACAGCAAGCCCATTTCAGAGGCACAACATTACCACAGCAAGCCCATTTCAGAGGCACAACATTACCACAGCAAGCCCATTTCAGAGGCACAACATTACCACAGCAAGCCCATTTCAGAGGCACAACATTACCACAGCAAGCCCATTTCAGAGGCACAACATTACCACAGCAAGCCCATTTCAGAGGCACAACATTACCACAGCAAGCCCATTTCAGAGGCACAACATTACCACAGCAAGCCCATTTCAGAGGCACAACATTACCACAGCAAGCCCATTTCAGAGGCACAACATTACCACAGCAAGCCCATTTCAGAGGCACAACATTACCACAGCAAGCCCATTTCAGAGGCACAACATTACCACAGCAAGCCCATTTCAGAGGCACAACATTACCACAACAAGCCCATTTCAGAGGGACAACATTACCACAGCAAGCCCATTTCAGAGGCACAACATTACCACAGCAAGCCCATTTCAGAGGCACAACATTACCACAACAAGCCCATTTCAGAGGCACAACATTACCACAACAAGCCCATTTCAGAGGCACAACATTACCACAGCAAGCCCATTTCAGAGGCACAACATTACCACAACAAGCCCATTTCAGAGGCACAACATTACCACAACAAGCCCATTTCAGAGGCACAACATTACCACAGCAAGCCCATTTCAGAGGCACAACATTACCACAACAAGCCCATTTCAGAGGCACAACATTACCACAGCAAGCCCATTTCAGAGGCACAACATTACCACAACAAGCCCATTTCAGAGGCACAACATTACCACAGCAAGCCCATTTCAGAGGCACAACATTACCACAGCAAGCCCATTTCAGAGGCACAACATTACCACAGCAAGCCCATTTCAGAGGCACAACATTACCACAACAAGCCCATTTCAGAGGCACAACATTACCACAACAAGCCCATTTCAGAGGCACAACATTACCACAGCAAGCCCATTTCAGAGGCACAACATTACCACAGCAAGCCCATTTCAGAGGCACAACATTACCACAACAAGCCCATTTCAGAGGCACAACATTACCACAACAAGCCCATTTCAGAGGCACAACATTACCACAGCAAGCCCATTTCAGAGGCACAACATTACCACAACAAGCCCATTTCAGAGGCACAACATTACCACAGCAAGCCCATTTCAGAGGCACAACATTACCACAACAAGCCCATTTCAGAGGCACAACATTACCACAACAAGCCCATTTCAGAGGCACAACATTACCACAGCAAGCCCATTTCAGAGGCACAACATTACCACAACAAGCCCATTTCAGAGGCACAACATTACCACAGCAAGCCCATTTCAGAGGCACAACATTACCACAACAAGCCCATTTCAGAGGCACAACATTACCACAGCAAGCCCATTTCAGAGGCACAACATTACCACAACAAGCCCATTTCAGAGGCACAACATTACCACAGCAAGCCCATTTCAGAGGCACAACATTACCACAACAAGCCCATTTCAGAGGCACAACATTACCACAGCAAGCCCATTTCAGAGGCACAACATTACCACAACAAGCCCATTTCAGAGGCACAACATTACCACAACAAGCCCATTTCAGAGGGACAACATTACCACAGCAAGCCCATTTCAGAGGCACAACATTACCACAACAAGCCCATTTCAGAGGCACAACATTTCATACACGGAGTGCCGCACTTGGAATTTGATGTCGATCCTCCGTAACATAATTGTTGTCGATAGCTCCCGCGGAGTGGACCCCCCGTCGTGGCCTCTGTGCCCGAGCTGGGAGGAGTCGTCGCCACCGGCCGCAACAGAGACCACTCCCAGGGGGACGGGGTTGGCGGAGACCACTCACAGGGGGACGGGGGCGGCGGAGGAGACCACTCCCAGGAGGACTGGGGCGGCGGAGGAGACCACTCCCAGGAGGACGGGGGCGGCGGAGGAGACCACTCCCAGGAGGACTGGTGCGGCGGAGGAGACCACTCCCAGGAGGACTGGGGCGGTGGCCACGGCGATGACCGGGGTCAGCAGGGGTCGTGGGCATCGGGCTTGCACCAGTCCACCTCCAGGCTATCGTGCGCTGACGAGGATGGGAGCGTACACGTGTATGCGCACCCTGTGGATGACCTCACCCACCACCGGGACGACACAGAGGAAGAGGAGGTGAGGTCTATATAGACTGGATACACTGTCTGTAATGCAGGGTTCTACAGGAGGAGAGGTCTATATAGACTGTGTTCACACTAACATACGTAGCCTGTTCAATATCATATACTCTCCTGAAGCCCCGCCCACAGCAGAGGTTCTATTATCTCTCCGTTTGATCGCATCGATTATGAATATCGTTTCACAACTTTACAGAGGTTTGGGTTCGGGCCCACTTTCCGCACTTGGATTAGGGTCTTGTTTGTTTCACCACAGGCCTAGGTCCGAACCAATAGGACTATTTCCAAATACTTTCAGATAGGGAGGGGCACTAGACAGGGTTGCAGATTGAGTCCCTTATTGTTCGATCTCGCCATTGAACCACTGACGGTCGCTCTGAGGAGCGATGCGGGCCTCGCAGGTATTGCTAGGGGCGACCAAACACATACACTATCACTTTATGCGGATGACCTGATCCTGTACCTGTCCGATCCCCATGTTTCCATCCCGAATGCACTGGATATTATCTCAAATGTTGGCAAGTTCTCAGGATACAAAATTAACCTCTCTAAGAGCTTGTTGTTTCCGGTTAATGATTTAGCTCGAAGGACGTTGTTCGGGGCGTATCCACTGAAGATAATCTCTGAGTCTTTCACATACCTGGGAGTGACTGTGACATGCAAGTATAGTGACCTATTTAAGCAAATCCTTAATCCAGCCCTGGATAAGGCTAAACAAGATCTTGCTCGCTGGTCAACACTTCCCCTATCACTAGCTGGCAGGATTAACTCAATCAAGATGTCAATTATGCCCAGGTTCCTATTTTTGTTTCAAACGGTGCCCGTTTTTATCCCCAAATCCTTTTTCAAAGAATTAGACAAATTCATCTCAACCTTTATCTGGAATAAGACCACCCTGTGTATTAGAAGGGCATTCTTGGAAAGAGCGAAAGAGGATGGAGGATTAGCACTCCCAAATTGTTTGCAATACTAAGGGGCGGCAAACATCCATAAACTGACATATTGGATGGCGGCTGCATCACACGGGGGAGGTGGAATGGTGTGGGTTGACCTGGAACAACGGTGGTGTAGTGGTTAACACTGTCGCCTCACAGCAAGAAGGTCCAGGGTTCGATTCCCGCTTGGGGACCAGGTTTCCATGATGCCAGTTACCCGGGTGGGGTATCTCCCAGGCCTTTCTGTGTGGAGTTTGCATGTTCTCCCTGTGCTCGCAAGGGTTTCCCCCCCTGATAAGATAAACCCAATGGAAAAACATGCACAACAACAGATCGCTAACGCTGTGGCGTCCTTGACGAAGACGGACAGGAGCACTTGGATTGGTCCCCTGGCGCGGCTCACGTTGACGCCTGTCTGCTCCCGGCTGCCCTTGGGGGGGAAGGACGACGGGATGGGTTAATCGCAGATACGAATTGCATGCATGCATCGCATGTGTGCCGATTGATGACCTCTGAGCAGGTCCTAAATTATTATTATATTATAACAACACTCCGCTCACCCGGTATCACTATCCTCACTACTGCCACTCAGTAAAAAGCGCCTCACAAATAACCCCATGGTGATTGGCTCACTCCGTATATGGGCACAGTTTAGGACTCACTTCAAATATAAACAAGCCTCACCCTGTCTCCCAATTGCATCTAATGCACTTTTTACGCCCTCACTCATGGATGCAGCATTCAAAACATGGGCCGGAAAGGGGCTAAAGAATGTGAAGGACCTGTTTAAAGAAGGGCTGTTTATGTCCTTTGAACAGTTGGTAGGCGGGTATGACATTCCCCGCTCACATCTTTTCAGATATTTACAGGTGCAGGGTTTTGTTAAGAAATATTTTGCTTCTTTTCCTGTACTTCAACCGGATAGGTGGCTTGATAAGTGGCTGGAGGGAGACCCAAAACAGAAGAGGATAGTGAGTTCACTATACAGTGATATCCAAGAGATGGCATCCCCATCACTGGACCGTATCAGGGAGTCATGGGGTAATGATATGGGACTTGAAATCCTTGACGATTCTTGGCAATTGGCAATTAAAAGAATACACTCATCTGTCTGCATCAGACATGGATTACTCCAATTCAAGGTATTTCATAGACTACACCTCTCTCTCAGGGGCGCCCCAGTGGCGAACCACATAGCGCGCTCAGCCGCGACACGGCCGACCCGGGTTCGACTCCCGAACCCGTCGTTATTTGCCGAATGTCTTCCCCCCACTCTGTCTCCCATTCCTCCTCTGTCTCTCCCTACTGGACTGCCCAGTAGAAATAAAGCGATAAAACGCAAAAAAAATTAATCTTTAAGACTACACCTCTCTAAGAGCAGACTTGCCGAGATCTACCCGGATGTCGATCTGACCTGTCCCAGGTGCCATCAGGCTCCAGCCACTCTCTGCCATATGTTCTGGTCATGCCCATCACTATCCCGATTCTGGCCTTCTGTTTTTGAAACCTTTTCCTTCATCTGTGACAGGGAGATCAGCCCTAACCACTTGGTTGCAGTCTTTGGAGTGCTCCCTGCTGAAATTACGGTATCTGTCGCTCAATCAGATGCTGTGGCCTTGTCCTCTTTGTTGGCTAGGCGCCTTATTTTGCTTAACTGGAAGTCAGCCATTCCTCCATCACATCGACGCTGGGTCGAAGATGTGATGGCACACCTAGAACTTGAGAGACTTAAATACTCCACCAGGGACTCTACCCAGACATTTTTCCAAGTTTGTTTTAATCTAAAATGCCGGGCTGAGGATGTTTAGGCATAAGACAGTGATTTATTAGATAGGCAATGTCTGTATGGCAAGTGACAACCTGTATAAGAATGATGCCATTTTCTTTTATTATTATTATTATTAATCCTTTTCTTTTTCTCTTTTTGTTTACTGTATTTTTCATTTATTTTAGGTATTGTGTGGTTATATGTATTGTATGTATGTTTGTATGTATATACGGTAATGTAATTGTTGAACCTTTTAAAAAACCCAATAAAAACTATTAATATAGACTGTGTGGTTACACTGTCTGTAATGCAGGGTTCTACAGGAGGAGAGGTCTATATAGACTGGTATATGTAAATTAGGGATGTTCGATATTGCCTTTTTTACCGATATCCGATATACCGATATTGTCCAACTCTTAATTTCCGATACCGATATCAACCGATACCGATATATGCTGGGTTTCCCCCCCCAAAAAACGTAATAATTTCAGGTAATTAACATTACATATCTCTTGTCGTGGAATTAACACAACATTATGCATACTTTTGACAATAAATTAAATAAGAATTTGTTGCCTGGGTAAATAAAGGTTAAATAAATGTAAAAAAATTATAATAATAATATACCGATATTACATTTTAATGCCAATATCGACCGATAATATCTGTAGGCCGATAATATCGGACACCCCTAATGTAAATGCCATATGTGGTGATTATTAAAACACACTCCATGTTGGAATATTCCCAGATCGTCTTCACTGCAGTTTCAGAACCTGTCCACCTCACCTCAACCAGAGAGAGCAAACGACGGGTAAGAAGATCTCATCATCTATACAACGGATGAAGATTAAACCGTCCCTAAGACACCTGTAGTCTTAAAATCTGATGTGCTCATGTTTTAGGTCTGTCCTCGTCAGACGCTGCATCCAGACCCCATCCTCAGGCTCAGACGAATCATCGGCTTTGGAGGAGCCACCAGCAAATGTGTAAGTGAATGTGTTTCACGTGTAAGTGGATAAGATATGTTTAAGATGTTTTAATTTTGTTTGAATGTTTAAGAACATATTTACTGTAACAGCTAACAGTTATAGTATCTCTAAATAGTAAAAAAAAAAAATTGTTTAAAAAAAGTCAGTTTGTGTCACCTAGTAAGTATTAACTGACTAACTAATTTAAAAATGCAGCCAAACTTTAGATTGGATTTTCTCAGTTTTTCTCTGCTCAGAGACTTGAGGTTTAACTAGATTCAAATAAGCACATCTTCTTCAAATATTTTCAGTGTATGACGCATCATTTGAAAGCTTACATTCTGTACTTTCATAATCTGTAGAAATCTGAAAAACGACAGAGGGAGACTTGTGCCACGAACTGCTGGGCTCGGTCACTATGTGAGTCTGCGCGGTCTAGCCCAGTGAAAGATATAACAGAATAAATACTATATAACTATAGTACTATAACACCTTTTAGTGTATAGTGTAAAAAGGTTGAGAGCTCAGGCCTGTGCCTGTGAAGAGAGGGGGTTGCCGTGGCAATGTCTCTAGGTGAACAGAGAGAGAGAGAGCGAGAGCTCAACACAAGAGCGCTCACGAGTCTTCAGAAAATGCCGAAATGGTGCGCAATTCAGAAATAGGTCGAAATGGAGATATTGGCAATTTTGAGTGCTTTGAAATGTTCTCTATCTGTCCTTATTTGCAAAACTTAATACAACTTGTAAATATGTTAATTATTATTTCCCACGCTGTGTGAAAAAACAACAGTTTTATCGGAGGGGAGTGGCTAAGTACTTTCGGTCTCAGACGGGCAGAAATCTGAAGAAGAGACAACGGACACCCAGTACTTTGTTGAAATAAAATATGCAGAGAAACATTAAATATATATGGTTCGTTTGTGTTAAATTGTATCTGAATCTGGAGATTATCTTCTCTCTATCAACATAAAGACTGGCTGGCAGTGCGCATAGAATAAGGCATATAATAACGGCATTACTGTTAGATTATTGAAATTAGTTTTCTCTAACGAATAATTAAAAAGAATAATAAGAAGAAAATGTTAAAACGTTTATCTTATGTTGTGGGACTTGTACAGCACTTTGGTCAACTTTGTTGTTTTTAAATGTGCTCTATAAATAAAGTGGATTGGATTGGATTAATTAATTAAATTAATAATGAGTCGGAGCTGCACTGCCTGGGCGGCTGCTCTTCGTTACACAGCCAACGACATTAGATTACATAACTCTCCGTTACACAGCCAACCAGCTACCACAGACACTAAACTATCGGCTACCAGAGACACCAAACTACTGGCTACCACAGACACCACTGGGGTGATGTGAGGGGTTTCATATCAATACAATGGGGTGCGATTCTCAACTAATTTACCCCAACATGCTCATAAACAGCTTACATTTAGGAAAATGGGACGATTATTTGTCAGTCCCTGCCTACGCCAATGCTCAATGCCCATGTGTAATTTCAGATTGATTGGCCAACCCATTGAGGAGAAAAAATGGATGCAGACAGACAGCAGTTTCCTCATTTTGGCCAAATTGCTCATAAACAGCTTCAATTGGGGAAAATGGTCCAATCAGCTTTGTCAGCCCCTGCCTACGCCAAAGTCCAATGCCCATGTGCAATTGCAGATTGATTGGCCAACCCATTGAGGAGAAGAATGGATCCTGAGAAAATTCAGAGGACTTAATGTTGTCATACGCAGCAGAGAAAATGACAGCTGTATGAACAGCAAGGGGCAGATCTATCTATCTATCTATCTATCTATCTATCTATCTATCTATCTATCTATCTATCTATCTATCTATCTATCTATCTATCTATCTATCTCTCTATCTCTCTATCTCTCTATCTCTCTATCTCTCTATCTCTCTATCTCTCTATCTCTCTATCTGCTCTTCGTTACACAGCCAACGACATTAGATTACATAACTCTCCGTTACACAGCCAATGACATTACATTACATAATTATGTTGCAACCTTCGTCTATAAAGCAAACAATTATATAAATATTTATATGTAATTAATAGAGACAAAGGCAGAATTCGACTTAATTAAGCACGTTTTATTAAGACATGACCCATATATGGGTCGGGACACTGCTGCTGACTCTGTGTCTTATCAAACACAGGTAAAACTAAAAATACTATTGTCAGTGCTGTAAAGTTGAAACCTTTTAAAATCTTAGACAAACTAAACACTTTGTTTTTATGAAATATTGTAAGCCGTCATTTGAGGCTTTATAAAAGCAGCAAGTTGTATTCAACACAGAGAGGAGTTAATGAGGAATGTGCTTGTTGTAGTTAACAAAGAGAGGCGTAATTAATGAGGCGTATGACGTCCGTTGCATTGGAGGCGCAATATTTTGCAGGTAAAAAATAAAATAATAATTTTTTTATTTTTATTTTATATATTCACATTTTATTTTCCCATTCGAATCTCATGCCCATCGAATGAAGCTTCGAAGTATTTAAGACAGCCCTACTCATCACTGTGTCCTTTATGAGAAGGTTGGTTAGCTCTCTGGCGGAGAGGCGCAACAAACACTGGTATTTGTACATTTTTAAGGCCCTTATTGGGTAAATCTGCATTTTGCTATGGAATGAACTCCAACAGTCCTTAAAGCAGAGTTTAAAACCTTGATCTCCAACCTTTGTCAATCAAGTTGTTGTACGTGTTCTAATTGATTTGTTATCCTTGCGCTTTGCCTCGTCTTGTTGTCTCTTTGTTATGATTGTATATGCTGTGTGATTTTATATGCTGTTTTTATTTTGTAAATGTTGCTAATTTCTGTATACACTTGATGTTACTGTAAATGAGGGAAACCTCAGTCGCCTTTCGAGTTTGAATAAAGGTTTGAAATTAAATTAAATTAAAAGATGTATTATAATAATAACGACATAATAAAACGTGACGCAGCAATCACTCTGTGCTCCCCCTGCAGGCCTTGTGGACCAGGTCGGGTGAATGTGTGGTGTATCCGTGCCATGCCATCATTGTCTCTATGGAGATCTCTTCTGGCCAGCAGAGGTTCTTCATCGGTCACACTGATAAGGTACCTATAATGTGATTCAGAGTATCTGCAAGGTATTAAAAAATTCTTAAAAAGTATTAAATTCATAATTTTCAATTAAAGGTATTAAAAGGTGAGCCCGGCTGTTGGGAGATTAAATCATATTAAATATATGAAATGTTTTTTTATTCAAGTCGTTGTTTTTTGCGGAGCTACCGGGAGCTTGGTGCGTCTGGCGAGAGCTTGTAAGTGTGAGGATTTGAATTGCTGCGCAAATGCAGCCGCCGGTGTCGCTATATGTTTCTTAAAAAAAAATTAGTATGGTCATGAAATTGGTATTCAATTTAGCTCTAAGTGGTCTTAAAATGTCTTAAAAAGTCTTAAAGGGGAACTATTTTACTATTTCTTTCACTATTTGGGCACTTTTACACAATTCCTGTGAGTCTATGGAACACCTCTGTAATATATATATTTTTTTTATTCATTGTTTTGTATTTCTAATCAAGTCCTCAAAAACAGCATTTTTCTACCTCAAGATCTCGAGCTGTTTTGAGCCTGGGCTCCTAAACCACTGCGCGCGTTCTGGTTCGCCTGAACATTATCATGCAGCGGTGTCTTTATGACATCACATATAGGCACATTTTCAAACGACTCAGTTCAGTGAGGGTGAATATTGTGAGAGGAGAATTGGAAGAATGCGCCAATATGAGAATTTTGAGACATAGATCATATTAATATAAGTTCACATAGCTAGGAAACAATGCTAAACACTCAAAAAGGCCATTTATAAGATAGTTCCCCTTTAAATTGAACTTGTTGAAACCTGCTGATACCCAGGTGTTAACCTTATCTGCGCAATATTCTTCAATCAATATCTGAAATTAATTAATTAATTAGTCTTTTACTATTATGCACTTTCCTACTAAGTAATCTATTGTGCCTATATTACTACCTACTATGTTAATATGTCTATACTACTATGCACTCAAGAGTGCCAGAGTTGTACCCTTCCTGCTGTTGTATAGAACTTGTAAGTCGCTTTGGATAGAATTGTCAGCTAAATGACTAAATGTAAATGTAACCTACAGAAGTCGTAACATGCTTTGATTTTGAATCAAATCAAAATCAAAATCAAAGAAGTCTTAACATGCCCTCGGATATATTTAATTTAATTTAATTTTCATTTGATTCTTATTTGTTCCGTTCATGGTAATGCACAGTTCCAATAAAATCACCTCCTCCCACTTACTTTGTCATTACTGTATGCTCTTATTTCATTTCAAACTTTTATTTCAACTCATAAGACACTTAGCGTGGGAGGGCACGCTATCTCCACCAAGTCCTGCCCCCGCTGAGCAAGCGCCGAGACCTGACCTGTAAGCGTCGCTGTCCACAACGCCAGATTCCCACCCACCAGCTTCCCACCCCCTAATACTGCCAATTGTATTAGTATGAACGACCAGCCAAGCTGGTAGCAACGCCGAGAGCTGGGCTCGAACCCAGCATCTCCTGCGTTGGTGACAAGCGCAATCTCCGCTACGCCACCTGACCGCCTCGGAGATCATACTTTTAAATGCAGCAAGAGAAGGAAGCTTCAGAGTCAGTCAGAGGGCATTCCAGGTGTTGGAAGCATCAAAGGAAAAAGCAGTTTTCCTAGTTCAGAGCAAACTCCAGGAACTCTAAGAACCAACCAGGTGAAAATGCACACTCCTGCCTAGAATCTCATGTGACATCTGTGACGTCTGTGCTGCTGGTTCAGTTGATCTACCTAGGTAGCGGGATGAACCTGGACTTTGAAGAAGTCTTTATTTGTAGCACATTGCTACATCGTCATGCAGCCTACACACACACACGCAAGTTGTTTTGGTCGCCGTTAAAATGTCCTCTCCGCACTTGACCCATCCCGTCGTCCTTCCCCCCAAGGGCAGCCGGGGACCAATCCAAGTGCTCCTGTCCGTCTTCCTCAGGGATGCGACAGCGTTTGCGATCTGTCCTGCATGTTTTTCCATTGGGTTTTTCTCTTTCTGGAGGGGAAACCCTTGCGAGCACAGGGGGAGAACATGCCAACTCCACACAGAAAGGCCCAGGAGATACCCCACCTGGGTACCCGGCAACCTGGTCCTTAAGCGGGAATCGAACCCAGGATCTTCTTGCTGTGAGGCGACAGCGTTAACCACTACACCACTGTGGGGCCCCGAATTCAGTGTTGTCTTGTTTGAGTGTCTTGTGTGTCTTCATCACTATAGATGTCTTGTGTCTTCATCACTAGGTGTCTTGTGTCTTCATCACTATAGATGTCTTGTGTCTTCATCACTAGGTGTCTTGTGTCTTCATCACTAGGTATCTTGTGTCTTCATCACTAGGTGTCTTGTGTCTTCGTCACTAGGGGTCTTGTGTCTTCATCACTAGATGTCTTGTGTCTTCATCACTAGGTGTCTTGTGTCTTCATCACTAGGTGTCTTGTGTCTTCATCACTAGGTGTCTTGTGTCTTCATCACTAAATGTCTTGTCTTCATCACTAGGTGTCTTGTGTCTTCATCACTAGGTGTCTTGTGTCTTCACCACTAGGTGTCTTGTGTCTTCACCACTAGGTGTCTTGCGTCTTCATCACTAGGTGTCTTGTGTCTTCATCACTAGATGTCTTGTCTCTTCATCACTAGGTGTCTTGTGTCTTCATCACTAGGTGTCTTGTGTCTTCATCACTAGGTGTCTTGTGTCTTCATCACTAGGTGTCTTGTGTCTTCATCACTAGATGTCTTGTGTCTTCATCACTAGATGTCTTGTGTCTTCATCACTAGGTGTCTTGTGTCTTCATCACTAGGTGTCTTGTGTCTTCATCACTAGATGTCTTGTGTCTTCATCACTAGATGTCTTGTGTCTTCATCACTAGGTGTCTTGTGTCTTCATCACTAGGTGTCTTGTGTCTTCATCACTAGATGTCTTGTGTCTTCATCACTAGGTGTCTTGTGTCTTCATCACTAGATGTCTTGTGTCTTCATCACTAGGTGTCTTGTGTCTTCATCACTAGGTGTCTTGTGTCTTCATCACTAGGTGTCTTGTGTCTTCATCACTAGGTGTCTTGTGTCTTCATCACTAGGTGTCTTGTGTCTTCATCACTAGGTGTCTTGTGTCTTCATCACTAGGTGTCTTGTGTCTTCATCACTAGGTGTCTGCGCTGGCGTTCAATGACAACAGCAGCTCAGTTCTGGCCTCTGCGCAGACCGGCCCCCACAGTGTGGTCAGAGTGTGGAACTACCACAGAGGAACCTGCCTGGCCATGTTCAAGACCCACGCCCACTCCCTGTCCTCGCTGAGGTGACCACACACACACACACACACACATAATGTACACACACACACACACATATACACTCACATCTACCTAGCATGTCCTATATGCTCTGTAAATAACTATGTACAGATACCGATTTTGATGTCACACCATGTTACCTGTTACCTGTTATTTCAAAAAAAATAATTATTGGATTATATTATATGTTGTACCCACTGTATTGCACATCGTTGCGGGCAAGACCACCCGCATTTCATTGTATACTCGTATGCCGTGACAAATAAAACTCTTGACTTGACTTGACTTGACTTGACACATACACACACAACAAGTATTCAAGCTAGCAAGCTACAAGCCCAACCTTTGACAAAGAAACATTTCTTCTATTTTGGGAGGTGGATTTTGAGCTTGGTTTGAGACATTTAATTGAAGATTGAAGAAATAGCAGCTACTGAGGAAGGCAGAAGTCGAAACGTTTGGCTGCGCAATTTAATTAAATTGTATCAGATAATTTCCCCCCCAGTGCACAATACTGGGTTCTGCCATATGTCTCTAAAACGTAGCCTGATTGGTTCTGGCAATGTACCCAGTTTAATCACCAGCACATTGTTTATAATACTGTCTGTTGTACTTTACTGTTACATTTGCACTCTGGTTGGATGTCAAACTTATTTTCGTTGTACTGTACTTGTGCTGTATGATGACAATACATTTGAATCTAATACTCTCCTGTTTCCATTTCGATCACACACATGGAAACAGCTGTATTTTGTTCATGTGGGTCTTGTTTGTGTGTCTCTCTGGCAGCTTCTCAAACAACGGCGGTGTTCTCTGTGGCGTGGGCAAAGACCGGCACAGTAAGACGGTAAGCACTGCACAGTAAGACGGTAAGCACTGCACAGTAAAGCGGTAAGCACGGCACAGTAAAGCGGTAAGCGCGGCACAGTAAAGCGGTAAGCACGGCACAGTAAGACGGTAAGCACGGCACAGTAAAGCGGTAAGCACGGCAGAGTAAAGCGGTAAGCACGGCACAGTAAAGCGGTAAGCACGGCACAGTAAGACGGTAAGCACGGCAGAGTAAAGCGGTAAGCACGGCACAGTAAAGCCGTAAGCATGGCACAGTAAAGCGGTAAGCACGGCACAGTAAAGCGGTAAGCACGGCACAGTAAAGCACTAAGCACGGTACAGTAAAGCGGTAAGCACGGCAGATGTTCCACGGTGCAAAAATCACCTTCCCCTTTTTATTTTATTTAACCTTTATTTCACTAGGCAAGAAGCTTGAGCTCAAAGAGCTTTTTTTTCTCAAGCAACACCAGACATAAAACAACGACAAGCAAGAAGTCTATTCCAGGTAAACGGAGCAGAGTACACAAAAGCCCTCTTCCCAAACTCAGTGCAAACTCATGGGACTGAGGTGGATAGAAAGTCCTGAGAACACAAGCTGTAGGAAGATTTATTTTAATTTTTTTTTATTTTTTGGTAGATCTTTTATTGGTTTTTGCTACCGGGCAGTCAAGGTAGAGAGAGGGAGAGAGAGAGAGGAAGAATGGGAGATGGATGGGGGAAGACATTCGGCAAAGGTCGCCGGGTCCGGGAGTCAAACCCGGGACGGCCATGTTGCACCACAGCGCTGTACGTGGTGTGCCACCCTGGCGCCCCCGCTGTAGGAAGATTTTGACGTAACGGTAAGGTCAGTACAGATACAATGGGGGAAATAAGTATTGAACACATCAGCATTTTGTCCCGTAAATATATTTCCAATGTGGCCAATCAAGTGAAATTTTCACCAGACTTTGGTATTAACTCAGGGAATCCAAAAAAATCTAAACATTAAAGTCCATACATAAATAAAGTTATGTGTAATAAAGTGGAATGACATAGGAAAAAAGTATTGAACACACTAACTGAAATTATTTCAATACTTAGTGGAGAAGCCTTTGTTTGTAATGACAGCTCCAAGGATGCTTTCTGTATGATGTAACTAATCACCCGCAGTATTCGGGTGTGATTTTGGCCCATTCCTCTACACAGATTGTCTTTAAATCTTGAAGATTGCGGAGGGGCCTCTTGTGAATCTGGATCTTCAGATGCTTCCACAAATGTTCAATTGGGTTTAAGTCAGGTGATTGACTGGGCCATTCCAACAAGTTGATTTTCTTTCTCTGAAATCAACTGCAAGTTTCCTTTGCTGTATGCTTTGGATTGTTGTCATGGTGGAAGGTCCACCCACGTGTCATCCTCAGCATCCTGGTGGATGGCAGCAGGTTCCTCTCAAGAATCTCTCTGTACATGGCTCCATTCATTGTTCCTTCAATGATATGAAGTCTGCCAGTACCAGGAGAGGAGAAGCAGCCCCACACCATGATACTTCCACCTCCAAACTTCACTGTTGGTAGTGTTATTCGGGTAATGTGCACTGCCATTTCTCCTCCAAACATGGTGTGTTGTGTGACAGCCAGAAAGTAACATTTTGGTCTCATCTGACCAGAGTACATGCTCCCGGTAATTCACTGGCTTGTCCAAATGTTGTTAGGCAAACTTTAAACAAGCTTCAACATGTCTTTTTTTCAGTAGTGGAGTCTTGCGGGCTGAGCATACACAGAGGCCATGGCGGTGGAGTGCATTGCCTATGGTCCTTTCTGTCACAGTTGTACCTGCTGCCTCCAAGTCTTTCTGGAGCTCTTTCCTAGTGGTCCATGGCTCTCTGGCTACTCTTCTAAGTATCCTTCTGACTCCCTGATCAGAAATGTTGCGAGGAGCACCTGTGCATGGCCGGTTGATGATGGAGTGATGTTGCTTCCACTTATGGATAATGCCCCCAATGGTGCTTACTGGAAGATTCTGAAGTTGTGAAATACGTCTTTAGCCAATTCTATTTTCATGATTTGCAACAATCTGTTTGTGAAGGTCTTGAGAGCTCTTTGCTTTTACCCATCATTTGATGTTTCTTGTGTGGCACCTTGGTAACAAAAAAAAACATTTTATAGCCCATCAATATATTCTAACCCAGTTGACATTATTAGCATAGATAGGAGGTAGAGTTGCCTCCTAATTAGTTTTGGTTTTCAGCTAGTTCCTTGCCTTTCCTTGCTGTGGTGTACTGCTTTTTCTTAGTGTGTCCAATACTTTTTTCCTGTTTCATTCCACTTTATTACACATAACTTTATTTACATATGGACTTTAATGTTTAGATTTGGACTTGTCTGGATTTCTCGAGTTAATACAAACGTCTGGTGCAAATTTCGCTTGAATACGCTCATTGGAAATACATTTACTGAACAGAATGTTGATGTGTTCAATACTTATTTCCCCCATTGTATATAGAGGTAACAGTCCAAGTAATGCTTTATAGAGGAAGCTGTACCAATGATGAAGCCTATGGGCAGGCAGGGACAGCCGACCTACCCTTAACCCTGCTCGTCACACCCTGTGGATCTGGGCAACGCATTCAGGCTGCAATCAGGGACTGGAGCCGCGCTGGAGTTGATGAAAAATGCTCTTGCGGAAACAATGAGTCACTCTCTCACCTGCTGGTTTTAATGAGTGTGATCAACGTCTAGCGGCGGAATTGCCACTCCTGGTTGTTTGCAATGCAGTCGATTCCATTCTTTGACGTAATCACACATTCTCGATAGGCACTCGCATCCACAGGGGTCTGTATTATCGTTGGGGCTGTGTCATTAGCGGTGGGGGGAAGAAATCGTTTCACCTAAGTGAGTAAAGTCTGTGTCGCCAGTTGAGATGGGAGGGTGAAACTGCACCGTCTGAGAATATTCCAACACGGACAAGAGTGCGTTTTTAGGCGAATCACAATTCTTTTTGTGGCGATTTTGGTATCGCCACGCTGCCTTCCAAAATGTATATCATTTGAGTGCCGGTTTGTTTTGGTTAGATATATATAAACAGCTATGTTTTGTACATAAAGTCAACATAACAAGAATTTAGCATGGTCCAGTGTTAAAATAAGGGAACAAAAATACGTAATATCAAATCGTAACACTTAAAGGGGCACTTCATAAGGGGCATTTGCATAAATAGGACAAAAACACAGGTGAAAAGAGAAATGACTTACATACAAATATTTTGTTATGCAACAATAAAGTCATTTTCAGGTAGAAATTACTACACCATCGTGGGTTCAAGTCCCTGTGATCATAAAAGCTAAAAAGATGTGTATCAGTGATAATCAAACCGTAAAAAAGAGGCCTATTAGGATGTTAGACCCTAATGTGATTTAATGTTCTGTGCCTTACTTTGACTCTGTCTATTTAGCTGATTTTATGCTCGTTTTATGTCTGCACTTTATGTCTGCCGATTTTGTGCTAATTTTATGCCTGTCTTTTTTTTTTAATGCTGTGAAGCACTTTGAGCTGCAATTCCTGTATGAAAGTGTATTATTATTATTATTATTATTATTTTTATTATTATTATTATTATTATTATTATTATTATTATTATTATTATTTATTATTATTATTATCATAATACTATGCACTCCGAGTGTAACACTCAAGCGTGTTACTATTTGACGAACAATGCCACTGACCCTGCTGGAGAGGCACCTCTCTTATAATAATAATAATAATAATAATAATACATTTTACTTATAGTGCACTTTACATTTCACAATGAAATCTCAGCGTGCTACAGGTTAAAAAAGCAAAGGAAAAAAAGGAGGATTGGGGGGTGAGGAGTTTATTAACACTTTGGCTGCCGGAAAACGCCTAAACACGTCATTCCCGGCCATGCTCAAGTTGCCGAAGACGCTTTACAGCGTCTTTAATATCAATATTTCAAAAATCTGGGATCGGATTCATATTTCCCCTCCGCTGGCCTGAGATCCACCAGGAGGACCCACTGAGCTCTCTGGCGGTTCAGGAGCGCCATCTGGTGGCCGATCGGCGCAATCGCTTAACAGGAAGTGCTATGGAGATTGTGCTGGTCGGTCGTATTACTTCCGGGCACTAGCTATAGGTTCCGGGACTCGATCTCGACACACTACATAGCGATCGATTGCCAATAACTCGATAAACAACATGATTTGGACGTATATACCATTATCCATTATGCACTAGTCCGTACTGGATCTCTGCACACTTCACTTTATATATATATATATGTATTTTATTTATTGATTAATCCCCCACTGCACTGTTTTCGTTTCTTGTCTGTGTTGGTGTTTGTTTACTGTGAAAAAAGAAAGAATGCATACACTGTATTGCTGCAACAATTACCAATGTGTTTTACACAAATGGCTCAATAAAGGAATCTGAATCTGAATCTGAATTATACAAGCTGGAGATGGACCGGGTAAATCGACATCCCATAATGGTAAAATTTCTACTCTACGATGATCGCCCAACGGCGCGCGGAGACTGGGGTGAGTTTTAGCGTGTAAAGTTACCGTCTTCGATACTAACTGCTATTATCAACATTTGACCCACATTAGATGATTGGTATAACGCTGCCCACGGAATTATAAACGCCCCCTAACCCATCCGGTCAACATCAGATGACGTGTAGTAACTTCTAGAAGTACGTCTAGTTGGAATTTTTTATATCGCGCTGATTGCCATAAAACTGTATTGCATCATCAATATAATGTATTTGGGGCTATAGATCACGTTCTGGAGAAAGCTGCAGAAAGAGATGAAAACATACTTATACATTAGACCATACTTTACTATGAATATGTGAATGAAAAAGTTTAACGTTGCTACACAATGAACAATACATATAGGACTTTGAATGGGCCCTAATAATGGCAATGTAGCAATAGAATTTAAAAAGTTATAGCCCTGCAAAGAAGGGGACTTTCTCTATAGACGAATAGAGCCGGCAACCTACGGTTGATTATGAATTTAACCCATGGCAGCCAAAGTGTTAAGGGGGACTTCAGTGAAGAAGCTGACTCGTTCACAATTTGTGGCTTTGGATAAAGGTGTCCACTAAATGACTACGTACATGTAAATGTCCCAGCCCTGCTGACCCTCTCTCTCTCTCTCTCTCTCTCTCTCTCTTCTCTCTCTCTCTCGTGTCAGATGGTGGTGGTGTGGAACACCTCGCGTGTGAAAGGGGGGGAGGTGACGGTGTTGGCCAAAGCACACACGGACGTCGACATCCAGACCATGAAGATTGCATTCTTTGACGACACAAGGTAACACACACCTTCTGTGTGATTACACAGTATAGTTGTTTACGTTCAAGCCTTTCCTGCAGTGGTGACTCACGAGCAGCGGTTGTGAATTAGGCAAGTGTTGGCAGACAGACAACAGACAGACATTTGTAGAACTTTAAAGGCCGATTTGTTAAAACAAATGTTTTATTCACGGTGGGGCTATACATTTACATTTGGATCACGTATTGGGTATTTAATGCAAGTGCAGAGTCAACAACACTAACAAGGACTTTTGTTTAACCTCTTAACAGGCACCCAGTAAAGTGGCAATTTCTTTTTTACTTGAACTTGAGGACTGCATACGTTTTTTTTGCTAATGTAGTTACTAATGCAATAAAGTAAAATCACTTTTTGTGCTAATGAAATGGAGTAACAGAGGTCTGAACTTTATAAGCTGGAAAACACAGCGGATCCATAGCCTGAAGTCTTATGTAGTACAGGTCAAAATTTGATAAAAATCCGTTCAGAAATGGGTCTTTGGGAGAGATCCGGGTAAACGTGTGCCAAAAAAAAAGCTCTCCAGAATTCCATTTCCTCGTCCACGGCCATTCATTCTCAAGTGTGATTGACTTCTGGTTTTCGCTCGTCAACTATCACCTAGATCCCTTATTTGCACCCCCCACGTGGGCTATCATTGGAAAGCTACACTCAATGGCTACAACGCTGACCAATCATTTTCGCCATCAGCGGATGATTGGCAGTTCTGGAGCCTCGGGAGTCCGGGGTGGTCATTTGACACCACGCACGTGAAAAGACGCTCGCCTGACATATTGTCATGTAACTCGAGAACCGAGGCACGGATTTGGTCGAGTGAGGTGGCATTCGAACGGCAACAAATATCTTTAATTCTGTCATAAAAAAAAAGCAGCCCGAGGCGCTAGACGCTCGCAAAGTGCCGTGACTTTGTGCGGTTCCGCCTGCGGGCAAGTCGGCCCGAATACGGGTCGTTGCATGTTAAGAGGATAACGAACAAATTAATTCAATATCAATATATCTGAGTCCAAAACATACAATATGGGTGCATCATGTATTCCTGTCTGTATTCCAAAACGATAGCGTCTGTGTGTCTGTGCTCTTCCAGGATGGTGTCGTGCGGGCGTGAGAACGTGCGTCTGTGGCGCGTGCGGGGCGGCTCTCTGCGCTCCTGTCCCGTGGACCTGGGGGAGTACCACTCACTGGACTTCACCGACGTGGCCTTCGAGGAGGGACACTCTGCTGGGGGGCAGCCTGACGACCGAACACTGTGAGCCACATGCCACCTGACGTTCAATGAATGAATGAATGAATGAATGAGTTTATTTTTTAACATGTATTCTCCACGTTCCTCCAAACAAATCACAATATAAAGCTCCGTCAAACAGAACAATCATAATGAAAAAAAAATTATAAAAAAAAAAAGCAATGTAGTTAGTTGTCATGTTCAAAAAAGGAGTAGAGTGAAGCTAAGCTTATTGATCCCTACCCCCTTACATTTAATTTTTTCTTCCATTAATTTGACTTGATATAACATAAATTAGTATAATACATTATATAATATACTTTTACTTATAGTACAAGTATCAAACTCGGTATCAAACTCAGAACGCTGTGAGTCACACGCCACCTGCCGTTCAGTCAAACTCAGAACGCTGTGAGTCACATGCCACCTGCCGTTCAGTCAAACTCAGAACGCTGAGTCACATGCCACCTGCCGTTCAGTCAAACTCAGAACGCAGAGTCACACGCCACCTGCCGCTCAGTCAAACTCAGAACGCTGAGTCACACGCCACCTGCCACTCAGTCAAACTCAGAACGCTGAGTCACACGCCACCTGCCGCTCAGTCAAACTCAGAACGCTGAGTCACACGCCACCTGCCGCTCAGTCAAACTCAGAACGCTGAGTCACACGCCACCTGCCGCTCAGTCAAACTCAGAACGCTGAGTCACACGCCACCTGCCGCTCAGTCAAACTCAGAGCGCTGAGTCACACGCCACCTGCCACTCAGTCAAACTCAGAGCGCTGTGAGTCAACTAGGCACCTTGACCACATGCCACTTGCCAGGAACTGTGGTGCACTAACTCCTCTTGTCTCTATTGTAAGCAGTAGAAAAGCACGAGCACTCTCCTCTCATTTAAACTGCTGTACTTTATTTAAACTGCTGTGCTTCTCTCTAAGAGGCTTTCTGTGTTATTCTAGTCATTATCTTCCTGCCTCTTGGCTCCGCCCACAGCTTCGCCAGCAGCCGCAGTGGCCACATCCTGGAGATCGACTACAGCAGGGTGGTGATCCGGAACGTCAGGAGGCTGCTCCCCTCCCAGCAGGCCGACGGCCAGCGCAGGGAGAAGCAGACCGTCAGCACGGGTGGGTGTGGAGTAAGGCTGTCCCAGAAGCCTGTTTTTGGCATTCGAACTTCGTCAGGGTTTTTCGAACTCACGTTCGAACCTTCGTTTTTAATTAATTAAAAAATAATTATAATAATAATAAAAAAGAAAAATGTATATAAATATCCTCAAACTAAATCCTCAATTTGAATAAAGTGATTAATCTGATTAAATGAGTAAGTAAGTAAGTAAGTAAGTAAAACTTTATTTGTATAGCGCCCTTCTCGGCACGAGTGCACAGATTGCTTCACAGCATAAGTGTGTGTGTGTGTGTGTGTGTGTGTGTGTGTGTGTGTGTGTGTGTGTGTGTGTGTGTGTGTGTGTGTGTGTGTGTGAAGGACCTGAGTGTATTAGTACTGCAAATGTGCGGCGCCCAAGTGGCGAACCATGTAACGCGATTCCCGGACCCGGCGTCCTTTGCCGAATGTCTTCCCCCCCCCGCTCTGTCTCCCGTTCTTCCTCTCTCTCTCTCTCTCTCTACCGGACTGCCCGGTAGTAAAAACAATAAAAATCTACCAAAAACATAATATTTTTATTTTTTTAAGTACTGCGGATGTGTGATGGGATGGTGTTCCAGAACTCTGCAGCTCTTATCGAGAAGGCTGATTTGAATGCGCTTTTCCTCCCTGGGATGATGAAATTTCCCTCTAGCACTAATGGGGCAGGCGGAAGGGACTCTGTACATACTCTGTATGATAAGCATGTACAATAGTGCTGTACATATACTGTATATATACGTTTATATATTTATATTTACAGCATAGTATATATCCATATCTGTCTTAATATACCTGCATATAATCATTCTATATACATACTTATACACCTGCATATAACCCATATAACTATGATAGCATGTACAATAGTGCTGTATATACTGTATATATACATTTATATTTACAGCATATATAGCATATATCCATATCTGTCTGAATATACCTGCATATAATCCTTCTATATACCTACTTATAGACCTGCATATACAGAGGCAGGATCTGAAAGGCAGATGGATCCTAGAGGCAGGATCTGAAACTCGTGTCTCTCTCCCTCTCAGGTCCAGGCATCGCCGTCAACAGCATCAGCGTGTCGTCGATGTTCTGCGCCACGGGCTCCGAGGACGGCTTCCTGCGGCTCTGGCCCCTGGACTTCTCTGCCGTCTTCCTGGAGGCCGGTAGGAACCGCAGGGCTGGCCTGGTGCTTAGCTCCACCACCACTAACCCCATCAGTTAGCTTAGCTCCACCAGTTAGCTTAGCACCACCACCGCTAACGCCGCCTGTCGATCATCAGTTAGCTTAGCTCCACCACCGCTAACGCCGCCTGTCGGGCATCAGTTAGCTTAGCACCACCACCGCTAACGCCGCCTGTCGATCATCAGTTAGCTTAGCTCCACCACCGCTAACCCCGCCTGTCGGGCATCAGTTAGCTTAGCACCACCACCGCTAACGCCGCCTGTCGATCATCAGTTAGCTTAGCACCACCACCGCTAACTCCGCCTGTCGGGCATCAGTTAGCTTCACACACCGACGGCGGAGGCAAGGTGCCAACCTGGTCATCAGGAGAAATTAGGGGGTAAGTGTCTTGCTCAAGGACACATCGATACGCTGAGCCACTAAATCTGGTAGAGCCAAAAAATATATATAAAAAATTATGACTGCAGAAAAACGTTTGACCTCTCTACTGGGATGATGATGAACTTTATTCCGGACTCAAGGTCCGTATTTCAAATATAAAAACAATACAAAAACAAGGACAACGTAGATTACAATACATAAGACATTGATTCCAATGTTTCCACAAACCAGAGGATTACCTTATATCGCTTTGTTTGACATCAGTAATGGCACCTATTATCCTGTTTTTTTTACTCTAATAGTCGACACATACATTTAAACATCAAGTTCCTCAGCAGAGCATGGAAGGTGGTGGGGACATGTTTTGTCACGAATATATAGCTTGCACTAGTCCATCTTGGGAGCTTAAGGAGGATCCTAAATGCATTTATGGGAGATGATGCTACTTCTTACAACGTAATATATGTCTCCCAGCGGTAAAGGGGAAGCCACGTTCGGACGGCTCCAGGACAACATCACAACATGATTGTCCGGCAGCGTGGCTACATGGGTAGAGCTCCGGACTCATGATCGGAAGATCACCGATTCGAGCCCCGGTCAAGGCTACTGTCGGAAAGTGGTATTGTTGTCCAGCAGGGGGCACTCTGTCCTCTGGACTTGTCAGTAACAATGCCCCTGTTACGGTGATAGGGACACCGTACAGCTGCGAGTGCCATCCTTTGGATGAGACGCTAAACCGAGGTCCTGACTGAATTCGGTCGTTAAAGAACCCAGGGCGCCTATCGTAAAGAGTAGGGGGTTCCCCCGACGTTCCTGGTCAAATTCCCAATCAGGTCTCTGACATCAAGGCCACCTAATCATCCCTTCCTCTTAATTGGCTCATATCAATCCCTGTCTCCTGAGCTGTTCAGCCATTGTGTAGTGTGATGTGTGCCGGGTGCCAGTGTATGGCAGCCATTGAGCCTGCGTAGCCCAAGGTTGGGTGCTACACAGTGGTGGTGAAGGAGGCAATGTCCACCCTTGGGTTCTATGAAAGGCGCTATAGAAATTTGATCTATTATTATTATTATTATTATTACATTGTAAAGCGCTTTGAGTGTCTAGAAAAGCGCTATATAAATGCAACTTATTATTATTATTATTATTATTATTATTATTAACCTAGACTCGTGCTCCAGGTCCGCACTAAACAAACAACTCACTGCAGCACCCACTTTACCCACTTTAGAACACCTAAACACACTTTATAGTTATTGGTAAAGTATTTGCACTACAACCCATACCTCATTACACCTTACTGTAAATTGTACCTAAATTGTACCTCATCCCATTTCTGCTTTGTACTGTATAGTATATAGTATATTGTATTGTAACTCAGTTACAATACAGACTTCTATTTTATACTTGCTATACTTATTTTATTTATTATACTTATCTATTTTTGTCTAGCACAGTCTCTGGAGCATAACAGAAAGAAGCATTTTGTATAAAAGTGTTCTGTACTTCTGTATGACAAAACTAATAAAGAAACTTGAAACTTGAACTAAGACACCCATGTCTCCGCGTGACTCCGACCTCTGCCCACCCCCTCCCCCCAGAACACGAGGGCCCGGTGAGCCTGGTGTCGGTCTCGGCAGACGGCCTCCGCGTGCTGGCCGCCACCCCCGGCGGTAACCTGGGCTACCTGGACGTGAGCAGCCGCGGCTACAGCACCCTGATGAGGTCCCACACCGACACCGTGCTGGGCTTCAGCGTGGACGGCGTGCGCCGGCACCTCGCCACGGCCTCCGCCGACGGCACGGTGCGCGTCTGGCACATGGACTCCATGCAGCAGGTCAGACGAGAGGAGTGGAGGGGGGAGGGGAGGTGTGGGCAGGGTGATGGTAGAAAGACATAAATATAGGCAATATGATTATATCTGAATATGAAAATGTGATAAAAATAAACGGTGTAAACAATATAATTAACTAAATAATTTATTGGGGCGTCATAGCAGCATGGGGGAGGGGAGGTACAGGTATGGGCAGGGTAATAGTAGAAAGACATGAATATAGGCAATCAAATTAGGTCTGAACATAAAAATATGAGATGAAATAAACAGTGTAAACTATATAATTAACTCTGAATATAAAAATGAGAAAAATAAACAGTGATTCAGATCGGTTATATTATACTTACTTACTTACTTACTTACTTACTTACTTACTTACTTACTTAGTTACTTAGGCCCATCGCTCCCAATGGAGCATAGGCCATCTACGACTTTTCTCCATCCAACACAGCTTTGGGCTGTCCTTTCTGCCTCCCCCCAGGTAGTTCCTTGTCTCTTGAGCTCCGCCTCAGTGTCCCGCCTCCAGGTGTTTTTAGGCCGCCCTCTCGGACACATCGACACGCTGCCCGGGAGGAGCGGGAATCGACTGCTCTACCTCCCGAGACACTGTTCTCATAAAGAATACAATATGTTGGTTATGTGGGGGGGGAAAGGAAGCTTCATTGAGCTATATTCAGTCCATTGAAATGAAGTAATTACCGTTACGACTCTGCATACTTTCTGCCAGCCAGTGTGCCTGTGGATTGAGGGGCACACCTACAGTATATCAAACCAGCGTCTCGTCTCCTGTTCACAGCTGTATGATTTTGTGTCGGATGACAAGCCGTGCTCGGTGGCCTTCCACCCCAGCCTGCAGGTCTTCTCCTGTGGCTTCAGCTCCGGCGTCGTCAGGGTCTTTGACATCTCCAGCGACAAGCTGTTGGCTGAACACAAGTAAGTTCAGATTATTTTATTGTCTCATCATTCTGTACCTTTTACAGCAAAATATTGTGAAATTACTTAACTCAACCCAGCAATGAAACCACGTTGACAGACCACAAACCATGTTGACAGACCATATTATTTATGGAATATACTTTTTGGGATACCTCCTAGTAAAGGTAAGGACTATATGACATCAATCCTACTTTGATCCAACCATGATTTCACATCGATCGCAACGATCATACATACTCCAAAACGTATGCCGTTGGTGACGATCAAAGCATCAAAAAACTACCCCCCCCCCCTTTCATGCATTCATGATGAAACATAATACCTATTATATACCTTTGAATTGGAAATAATAGCGTGTTCATGATGAAACATAATACCTATTATATACCTTTGAATTGGAAATAATAGCGTGTCCAGGCGAGCAACGCCAACGCTTTTAGCAAAATTCACGTATTGTTCCATAGCGCCGTTTTCAGGAATTAGCCAGGATCACTCTGAAACTATACAATATTCACCAAGGTATAACACGCGAACGTATACATGAAAATGTATTCTTTTTCACATGTTGAACGATGGATAGTTGATGTCAAATGAGCCATAGTATTGTCTCCATAGCTATAATATAGAATATAGATATAGCCCTGCAAACACCGCCATGCATCCCTATCTCTTAGAGCTGTGGCGCAGTAGGAACAAAGATGGGCTAGACCCGTAGCGCTGAAAGAGTTAAGAACAAATTATTATTTACAATGATGGCCTGGCGAGAGGACAAAAGGACCTCTCGAAGGATAACAGGAAAAGGGGGCAGAAACATTTTAAATAGAAAAGAGACGGATGATAAATACATCAAACAAACAACCAAACAAGATTACAAGGTATGTAACACATGAAGCAGAACAGATTACAGTTAAAAGGCTGAGTGACAGCTGCAGGTGTATGTAAACAACGCTGCGATAAGAGTCCTTAAAAGTAGTGAGGGGGAGTCAATTTGTCCATTTTTGCATCTCGTTCCAACTGCTGGGAGCAGCAAATTGGACGGAGGATGTGACCAAAGGAAGTGTTAACACGGGGAACATCTAGCGAGATGTGGTGAGCAGCTATGGTGTTGCAGTGAGCGTGTTGTGTTCTTCTCAGCCAATGAAAGCCCTTCCCTGCTCTGCCCGGTAACAACCGTCCTGTTCTTCCACCCGCCTGCTGTGGCACCTGCTGGGAGCAAAGCATCTCTTCTGTTTCCAGCTGTTTTCTTGCTCAGCGGGGGTCTGCGTGGGCAGGTTTATTCTGAGGCCATCCTATTACCACTCATCAACTGTGGAAAAAAACCTGTCAATTGACAAAAGTTCAAGTCAAGTGTTCTTTTATTAACCCCTTGGGGAAATTCAAGTGTGATAGCAGCATTATAATAACATAGAACAAAGTGTAAGTAGTAGGGGTGTAACGGTACACAAACACAGTTCGGTACGTACAGGGGTTTTTCCGGTACAGTGGGGGAAAGTTTGGCTTTCCATGTTTCCACTCAGGGGTGATGTAGTGTGCAGCTACTGTTAAGTCGGGCTGTCGATGAATATTCTATATTAAAATGAATAATCGACTGAATGCGCTGCATGACGGATAGGAGACACGCGACGTCGGTGAGCTGAAGAACGTGCCAGTAGTAACACATGAGAGGGGGTGGGTAGTAGGGTTAGGGTTAGGGTATTCGTCCCGCGAATTTACGGTACGGCCGTCACGGTGCGAATACGCCCCACAGCGCAAACACACCCACATGCAGGCACTCGCGAGGTCCGTGCGAGAACAGCGCGCGTGGCCGGGCACACAGAGTCAGACTTCAGAGCGGCGAAAGTGCACGGAGGAGAGGCACATTTACAAACAGCTGCAGGGTCATTACAGTTTTCTTTCATTTTCTTGTTCGCCCAATAACGTTAACCAAATGAAACCAAGGGAAAGAAACACACGCGCGTCGCCGACACACACACGCGTGCCAACAAACACATCAACATTCTCTGTGCCGGACTCACAGGCACAATCAAATAAAAAGAAGAACCTACTTTTCCGGACAGATCATCTGAGCTCCACTGTGTTTAAATCCAAATAATCCTCTGCCATTGTTGTAATATGTCATCTGTTCTCTAGTATTCAGTCTGGTCGTGAAGTTAAATTCTCTCTGGAAGTGAAACTGAAACTTAGCAAGGATAAATTTAAAGGGGCAGTAAGCAAGTGGATGCCTGAACACAGAATGACAGTATCACTAATTACCACGGCAAGCCTATAGAAAATTATTCTATTTAATAATTATAATTATAATAATTATCATAAATATAATATATCAATTTAAAAAAAAAGTTAAAAAATTAATAATAAAAAATTACAAAAAAATTATATTAACACTTTGGCTGCCTAAGGTTAAATTCATGATATACCATAGATTGCCAGCTCTATTTGTCTATGGAGAAAGTCCCCTTCTTTGCAGGGCTATAACTTTTTAAATTCTATTGCTACATTGCCATTATTAGGGCCCATTCAAAGTCCTATATGTATTGTTCATTGTGTAGCAACGTTACACTTTTTCATTCACATATTCATAGTAAAGTATGGTCTAATGTATAAGTATGTTTTCATCTCTTTCTGCAGCTTTCTCCAGAACGTGATATATAGCCCCAAATGCATTATATTGATGATGAAATACAGTTTGATGGCAATCAGCGCGATATAAAAAATTCCAACTAGACGTACTTCTAGAAGTTACTACACGTCATCTGATGTTGACCGGATGGGCGAGGGGGCGTTTATAATTCCGTGGGCAGCGTTATACCAATCATCTAATGTGGGTCAAATGTTGATAATAGCAGTTAGTATCGAAGACGGTAACGTTACACGCTGAAACTCACCCCAGTCTCCGCGCGCCGTTGGGCGATCATCGTAGAGTAGAAATCTTATCATTATGGGATATATTTTTACCCGGTCCATCTCCAGCTTGTATAATGGTATATACGTCCAAATCATGTTGTTTATCGAGTTATTGCCAATCGATCACTGTGTAGCGTGACGAGTCCCATGACCTATAGCGAGCGCCCGGAAGTACTACGGACGTCTAGCACAACCTCTATGGCACATCCTGTTTGGCGATTGCGCCGATCGGCCACCAGATGGCGCTCCTGAACCGCCAGAGAGCTCAGTGGGTCCTGCTGGTGGATCTCAGGCCAGCGGAGGGGACATATGAATCAGATCGCAGATTTTTGAAATATTGATATAAGGACGCTGTACAGCGTCCTCCGGCAACTTGAGCATGGCCCGCAATGACGTCAAAAGACGTTTCATGGCAGTCAAAGTGTTAATAATAATTATTATAAATATTTTTTTTCTGTTGTACCGAACTCGTACCGAACCGTGACCCCAATACCGAGGTACGTACCGAACCGTGGCTTCTGTGTACCGTTACACCCCTAGTGGGTAGGTCTTCTATCTCTGGCTTGTCGTTTGCGTTCGCCATACGCAAATATGAGGCTATGCTAAATTACAGGTAATCTCTCAGTGGTGTGCGCGGGCTGAACGAACAACATACGGCCCTTTGCACAAGTTATATTGGGAAGGGGTGAACTTGGAGTTTTGAATTAAGGCGAGACAGTACCCCTGAAATCGCCTTTTTGCTTTTTTGAGATTTTGTTATATTTTGCTTCCTTAACACATTCAGTGTCGGAGGTCGCTGTGGGCCGTGTGGTAAGAATGCCAGCGCTTTAAAGAATAGGGATACATGGCGGTGTTTGCAGGGCTAAAACTATATTAAATATCATAGCTATGGATATAAAACTATTGCCCATTTGACATTGAGTATCTATCGTTCAATTTGTGAGAAAGAAAGAATTTTTTCATCCATACATTCCCGTTTTATACCGTGGTGAATATGAGTATAGTTTTAGAGTAATTCTGTCTAATCCCAGGAAACGCCGCTATGCAGCGTTTAGTGCATTTCACTAGAAACCGTGGCGTTCCTCGCCTGGATCAACAATCAATCTGAAATCAATGCTATATTATCGGTATTATGTTTCATCATGCATGCATGAAATGGTGGGGGGGGGGGGGTTTCTATGCTTTGATCGTCACCAACGGAATACGTTACACACACATTACACACATACGTCCGGATCGTGGGGAAGGGATTCTTCGATCAACGTGATTTGATATGGATTGATACCATATAGCCCTTACCTTGACTAGGTTGAGCTCCAAAACGAATATTCGTGTTGCCAACATAATCCACCAAAGAACATGAACCGGGAGTGCTTGATTATCCTCAATCCATGTGTTATAACCGCTCGCCATGCCCGACTAGGAAAATCCGGACCGGACTTTTTAGAGCGACGTACAGCCCAAGCCAGAGAGTTTCCAAGAATGTGCAATACCGGACGTTTGCGATCTCAGACTCATTCCCAATGATAACACAGGCTCCCTCGATGGATTATGAATGGGAATATCGAATAAAAGAAATAACGATAGAAAACTTTTCTCGGGTTTGGCGCCCAAGCGATGGCGACTTATCTCGGGTCTGGCGTCCAATGTGTTAAAGGTCCCCTATTGTTCACAATTTGGGCAATTTTACACAATTCCTGTGAGTCTATGGAACACATCTGTATGGTTTTTTTCAATCAAATTCATTGTTTTGTATTTTTAATCAAGTACTTTGGTGCACCACTTTCTCCCCTTCCAAAGTACAAGCTGTTTTTGGCTGGGCTCCGCCCATACTCGCAATGCGCTTTGATTGACAGTCACCCACCTGCACTGGCAGATACGCTAGGATGGAGGAACCTTTTCAAAGCGGACACACACCCGCTCTGTCTCTGGGTGTGTGTGTGTGTGTGTGCATGCGTGAGTGTATGTGCGTGTACGTGACGTAAGTTGGACGAGTGTGTGTGTCTGTGAGAGGGAGAGACGAGGGGAATGAAGCGCTGCGTCTAGCCCAAAAACTGCCACTGCCCTGGCTCATTGCTTGTGGAGCACGATATCATTAGGAAACGATTAGGAACACTGTCGAACACTTTTGAGGAAGTGCTGACAGTGGAACAGCTGAAGGTGGCAACTCTGCTGTCGCAACCGCTTCCGCATTATTTCCACTCGCTGCTTGGTATTGCTCATACTTTCAACGTTACGCTAACTCCTCCCATCACAGTTGATTGTGGGCGGGCGGTGGCAGATCAGAATTCTTACACGTCACAGATCCGAGTAAATTCAGAATGGCTTGTTTCAGTGGGGGGCGTTCTTGTCTAAGCTGAACTGCAGAAACGGGACTTGGTAGAGATTTCACATTTAGTCAGTGTTGGTACAACCCCACATTGCTTGAAAACAATGCAAAACACTGGAAAAGGCCATTTTTACATTAGGGGACCTTATTTAAAAATAGTGGCAATAAAATATCGAAAACACACAATTAGTTGTTTATTTTTACTTCATTTTGTCTGATTGTGTCCATAGATCACAATTACAATACAAAACTTTGAGGTAGTTTTCTCAAAAACAAATTTGTATGCATTTTACTGTGTGTGTGTGTGTGTGTGTGTGTGTGTGTGTGTGTGTGTGTGTGTGTGTGTGTGTGTGTGTGTGTGTGTGTGTGTGTGTGTGTGTGTGTGTGTGTGTGTGTGTGTGTGTGTGTGTGTGTGTGTGTGTGTGTGTGTGTGTGTGTGTGTGTGTGTGTGTGTGTGTGTGTGTGTGTGTGTGTGTGTGTCCTGCAGACAGCACAGAGGTGAGGTGGTGGGCCTTGCCTTCTCTCCTGACGGGGAGTTCATGTACAGCGCTGGCTCTGCAGGCGCTCTGGCTCTTTACAACTCTTCTCACGAGGACTATGATGTCATCAGAGTGCTGGGTATGTAAACACACACACACCATTTTTTTATTTAATTTTTTTGAATGATCTTTTCCCCCCTTCTTTTTTCCGTTTTTCTCCCCTCCCAATGTTAGTCGTTATGCCAATTCCCAATCCCCTTCCTGGTCGTTGCGCACTCTACCCCCTACCGTCGGTCTGGGAGGGCGGAGACTATCGCATGCTTCCTCCGACACATGTGTACCCAGCCCACCGCTTCTTTTCACCTGGCAGTGCGGACTCTCACTGGGAGAGTGTAACGTGTGGAAGGTCACACTGCCTCTCTTAGATCCTTCCCTCGCTGTGCAGGCGCCCCGACCGAACTGTAGGAGTCGCTGTTTACAACGACCCGGACCCACCCACCGGCTTCCCTGCCAATCGAGCCAGTATGACGGCCGGCCAAGCTGGAGGCAACGCTGACAGCTGTGTTTCGATACCAGTGTCTCTTGCGTTGGTGACGAGCGCTTAGTCTGCTGCGCCACCCTGCCGCCACACACACACACTTTAGATTAGATTAAAATGTATTGTCATCATGCAGCACAAGTACAGTACAACTTCAGGGAGGGGAGAGGGCAGCCGATGGTCTTTTGCGCTGTATTTATTACCCTCTGAAGCCCATTCCTGTCCGCCTCGGTGCAGCTAACGTACCACACTGTTATGCAGTTCTCTGCGGAGTGTGTGGGTGGAGGAGAGCTGGGGGCCGAATTTCACAGTCCAAGAGCAGGTGTGTGTGGGGGGAGGAGCCGAAACCTGAGTGCAGGGTTAGAAATTTAAAAAAAATTTCAAGTGCTTTTTTTGCCCCCCTTAATTGATTTTCGGGGGCTTTTTTTGTATTTCGGGGGCACTGAATTTTTATGATAAACGGTAGGGGTGGGACGGTTCACAAAATGGACGGTTTGGTTCGTATCACGATTTTGGAGTCACGGTTTTCAGTTCGATATACGATAATTTTTATTAAAAAAAATGTAACACTCAAATCTAAACATGCTTCTCATTTATTAAAAATTAAATAAAAGGTTTACAGTGTTTACAGCCTTAAATAATGTTTGGCACACAAAGACCGAACTGACTGAAAAATATAGGCTACATTTGTCAAAGTATTAACTTAGTGCAAACAAACAATATGCTCAGCCAGCACTAGACTTTCCTTTCTTTAATATAAACACACAAAAACAATGTCAACCAGGTTTAAATTCCCTGATTGTCAGTTCTTAATGGAAAGATTCGTTTTCGGCTTGAAATTATTATGTTTCTGTCTACATTTATTTAGACTCACATTATTTAAATATTGAGTGAAACTGTGGTGGATTACGTAATTTGGTGAGTTGGAACTATCTATGGGTTGGCGCCGGGTCCCCACGGACATTTTAGCGTCATGGACCTTCAGCTCAGCCAACGTTATCATCTCCGGTAACGTTAGGAGGAGTTCATAACATCAACATGCAGTGGGACAGCGGCAATAGTCCCGGTTGGAGTTAGTAAAACACAGTTGTATGTTAGCCTTCTTGGATGTTGAATAAACGCCTATCATTGTCTTACACCCCGGCTCTCAGACTCCCATTTCCTCCTCTGCTACAGTAGCTAGTAGCTATGGTGACATTTCATTGACTGTACAGTATTAGCTTGCGGGCTGCGTCGGGCTACCATAGTTAAAACGTGCGTTGTGTTTACAAACTGCTAACGCTATGGCAAGATGTGTGTAGGCCTATTTTTACACAAACTGACTAGCACCTGGCTGCAGTGCTGCTGCTGCTGCTGCCTGCAGCCAGTGCAGAACACCGGCTCCGCCAAATTATTTTTTTTATTTGCGCGTCATCTGAACCGTACGATACACAGACGCTCCATTACCGGATAAATATATATATATAATTAGTAAACTGTCGGGGGCATTAAGTGCCCCCCTTAACTGATTTTCGAGGGCATTTTGTCCATTTTCAAGGGCATTATGCCCCAAGCCCCCGTTAATTTCGAACCCTGCCTGAGTGTAATAATAGCCATAATGTCCAGGATGATTGTATAGAAGGCTGAGCTGTAAAGCGTGAAAGGCACTCACTCCTACATGGCTCCCCCCGGTGTCCCAGGTGGCTCAGAGCGGAGTGGAGAGCTGGGGCTATGGCTTCTTCCGTGGCTCTGTTACCAAGCGTGGGTCAAAGGTCGGGGCTTTGATGGTGGTCTAAGAACAGCCTCTCGAAGCACTTAGTGATGACAGGTGTGAGTGCTACTGGGCGATAGTCCATTAAGAGTAGGTTTGTTTATTAAAAAGGATCCCCATTAGCACCAGCTAGTCTTCCTGGGGTCCGAAGTCCCACTTATCAATATATGCACATACAAATATACATACACACGCACGTGCACCGTATATACATGTATTGTATACACACGCACACACACACACACACACACACACACATTCAGTATACACAATACAACACAATATAACCTATTACAATCATCCAAAAAAAGACATACAAAAGAAAGAAAAAAACAATATTGCACATGAAAGATGAAGAGCTAATGCTTGCCTGTAAAGGGCAGCATTACCATCCTCAGCTTGTCACAGTTGAGAAAATAATAAGAACAAATAATTAAAAACTAAAATAAATAACCACTGCTCACTAGCTAAGTAATACATTTGTAATTTATGTTTAAATGATGATTTGATATTTAATGGACGTATGTGTTCTGGGCAGCTATTCCAATAAGTAATGGCTCGATAAATGACATTTTCGTAAGGCATTAGATTTTGGGGCGAGGTAACATGATTTTACCTTCTCCTGCCATTCTAGTTAAA
Source organism: Notolepis coatsorum (assembly GCF_963971535.1). NCBI lineage: Eukaryota > Metazoa > Chordata > Actinopteri > Aulopiformes > Paralepididae > Notolepis > Notolepis coatsorum. Next base: position 13,464,879 of record NC_140174.1, on the reverse strand, counting down.
TGATTGTGTAAGTGACTGCATCTGCTCATTTGACTATATAAAAACTCAGGCTTGGAGGTGTGGATGCTGTTATTGAAGAATGTGACTGTATTTAAGACAAGCCTTTTATCTACCCATAACCATATGCAGAATTCCCTATGCATACTGTCTGTTTTCGTTACACGAAAGATGAATGCATGAAAGGGTGGGGGGGGGGGGGGGGTAGTTTTTTGATGCTTTGATCGCCACCAACGGCATACGTTGTGGAGTAACGTTACAGTAACACTTTCGGATCGCAATGAAGGCATGCTTGGATCAACGCAAGATTGATATCATATAACCCTTACCTTGACTAGGATGTACCCCAAAAAGAATATTCCAATTATCTGATCGCCATTCCAAGTATTGATGTCCATCGTGTCGCCAACATAATCCACCACAGAACATGGATCGGGAGTAGTCGATTCTTCTCAATCCAAGCGTTATAACCGCTTCCCTTACGCGGAGAAAAATAGCCGACCCGGACCCATATAATCAACGCACAGCCCAAGACACAAGGTTTCAAAGGGTGCTCGATACCGCTGCCTGGTAGGATGCGGCCGGTATTGCACTTTTGCGATCTCAGACTCATTCTCTATGATAACACCAGGCTCCCTGGATGGATAATGAATGGAAATATCGAATAAAAGAAATAACAATGAAAACCTGACTTTTCTCGGGTTTGGCGCTCAAGCGTCGGCGAGTTAACCCGACTTTATTCGGGTATGGCGTCCATTGAGTTAAGAATTCCTCATATACGTCCATTCGATTTTGTTCACAAGAATTTCTTGGGGTGCGTATATTCATGCACTGCATGTTTTTGAGAAAGATAATTATTTCTTAATTTGAAAAAAAAAATTTAGAGGGTGGAAGTCGATGGGTGGGGATTGGACGTTGTGGACAGCGACTCCTACAGGTTGGTTGGGTGACGCCTGCACAGCAGAGACGGGAAGTATCGGGTGCAGCTTGAGCCTCCCATGCGTTACTCCTCGCCACTGAGAGATCGCACTGTGCAGGTGAAAAGATGCGACATGCTGCCTCCTCGTGTACCGGAGGGGACACGTGATGCAAGGCTTCTATCCTCACTACAGCCGACCAGTGGGAGGCATAGTCTAGCAACGTTCAATCAAGACAGGGGAGGGGAGAATTGGCAATACGAAATTGGGAAGGGAGAGAAATAGAAAAATAAGGAGAAAAAGTGGATAAAAAAAAGATTATTGAACCTATAAAAACAGGGCGGACTGGAATATCTAATGAAGATGGAATATACACCAAGTGACCTGTCAACCTATTTTATTTATTTATAAAAAAGAATCTTTCAGATATGGAATATTTTGTCCCGAGTCCTTACTGTATTTAGAATTATTTCAGACCTGACTCTCTCCTGATTGGTTCAGGTAACGTGGTTTCAGACCTGTCTCTCTCCTGATTGGTTCAGGTAACGTGGTTTCAGACCTGTCTCTCTCCTGGTTGGTTCAGGTAACGTGGTTTCAGACCTGTCTCTCTCCTGATTGGTTCAGGTAACGTGGTTTCAGACCTGTCTCTCTCCTGGTTGGTTCAGGTAACGTGGTTTCAGACCTGTCTCTCTCCTGGTTGGTTCAGGTAACGTGGTTTCAGACCTGTCTCTCTCCTGATTGGTTCAGGTAACGTGGTGGCGAGAGGCCCCCAGCGAGCCCCGGACGCCCTGGCGGTGAGCAGCGACGGCCACAGACTGGCCTTCGTCGGGCCGTCGGAGCACGTCGTCACCGTCACCGACGCGCGGTCACTGGACGAGGTTTGTTGTGGGAAATTATTTTACCAAGTCTGGTGAACTTGTAAGAGACATTGAGAAGATGGAGAGTTCATTCTGTGCACAGTTCGTCTCCGTTCGATACAGAGAGCAGAAGATAATCTGTGAAGTGAGCCACGAGGCCAAGGATACTTTCAGCCTTATAGTAAAATAAATCAAGGTTTTGCATACAGGAAGAAAAGCCAGGCAGTTCTCATAAGACAACAGTGTGGGATGAATACTGATAAGCTGCACCTGGCCAGCAGGACCCGAGGCCCTAATGTTTTGTTACGAGAGAGTTAGAGTCGTTAGAGTTGTTCCAGACAAAACATGCTCTCTGTACGCTAGAGAATTTATGCCAGTAAGCTGGTTTATTGTAAATGGAGTTAAGGAATATTACACTAAATATTGCACAATGACTGTAAGAGGGTGAACATATGATTTTTCCATAATAGGTATCTGTATTTAATTTATTTTTAAATCCTTAATTTAAACTCGAAAGGCAACGGAGGTTTCCCTCATTTATAACTTAAAAAATATAAAATTCTTACTTAAAAGTCTTACATTTAATTTGCACAGTTATTACATATTGTATAAAATGTTTGGTGGGGCAACCCCGGCTGTTGGGAGATAATAATATTAAATATATGAAATGTTTTTGTATTCAAGTTGTTGTTTTTTGCAGAGCTGCCGGGAGCTTGGTGCGTCTGGCAAGAGCTTGTATGGAACGCGTGAGAATTCAAATTAGCCGCCAGTATGTGTTTGTTTTTAGTTTTTTTGCTAGTATGGTCGTGAAATTGGCATTCGATTTTGTGGTATTAAAAAGTCTTAAATTTAACTTGTTGAAATCTGCAGATTCCCTGCTGAGGTTTCCCTCATTTACAATCACGTCGAGTGTACATACAGAAAAAAGCAAAAAAAGCATATAAAATCACACAGCATATACAATAATAACAATAAGACAACAAGGCGAGGCAAGGATAACAAATCAATTAAAACACGTACAACTTGATTGACAAAGGTTGGAGATCAATGTTTTAAACTCTGCAACAGAGGGGAGAATCTCAAGCTTTAAGGACTGTTGGAGTTCATTCCATGAGCTAGAGGGGCATCATAGCAACATGCAGATTTACCCTGTTCAGAGCAAACTCATGGGACCTTTAATCCACTCATTAGAGCGGATTCCATAGGTTCCATAATTCCATTCCAATAATGATGTAGTATAAGGAGGTAGCTTACCAATAATGATGTAGTATAAGGATGTAGCTTACCAATAATGATGTAGTATAAGGAAGTAGCTTATCCGTAAGGGCCTTAAAAATTTACAAATACCAGTGTTTGTTGCACCTCTCCATCAGAGAGGACCAACCAACCTTCTCATGAAGGACACCGTGATGACTGATGCCCTAGAGCAGGGGTGGCCAACCAGTCAGAGATTAAGAGCCACAAAAATGACTGTGGTACCACAAAGAGCCACACCATATACCAGCGTTTCTCAACCTTTTTTTTCAGTCACGGCACCCTTCATGTGTTTATAGGTCTCACCCTCTGGCCTCTGAAGTTGACTAAAGTACCCTGTGAGACCCACGGTTGCAAAATTACAAAATCACTTTTAGCCATTAAAAAAAAAAGTCTGTAAATGTTTATTTAAACATTTTTAAGCACATGTATAGTCATTGGTCCTGTTGTTCAGCCTCACAATGTTATTTGATAGTAAATGTGTTTATATGTCCCACCCTCTGAAGTTGCTAATGTCTTTTTAATTTGGGCCTCACAGGGTTAACCTCTTATGCCCGAAATATACAGTAAAAGTGTATATTTTCAGCATTACGTTTGTTTACCAATGATTTTAACTGTTATTAGTGAAATATAAGATTATAGAAATCTCAGGGCATTGAGTCGGAAACTGGCGCATATTGACAGGAGGAAGTGGCACAGCCAAAAGTGAGTGTAGTCTTTTGAAGGAAGAGACTCAGGGCTTTAGAATTTCGAAAAACGACCCTACCCAGCTCACGCCAGCCCCTGTCAATCATCTGACTTCTGGATTTACTTTTTAATTTCTCTTATTTTTTGGGATTATCTCCCACAAACCTGAACGTTATTGCCATAAAACAGAACGCAGTTAGTTTATCTACCTTTCTGTGAACGTCTAGCAAAAACGGTGTTGCAATATGATGAAACATTTTGGAGAAATTTACATTATAAAAAAGATGGCAGAATTCAGTACTGTATCTACAAAACCTGTTTAATCATCTTCCCTTTATTCATTTGCTTAGATTTTTCAGGTCTGGTATATTTTTGCATGGTGTTATTCACAGTCAAAGATAAAAAAAAAAATGTATATAATTGATATTCTCCTTTGGTTCATTACAATTTACTCAAGCCTAGTAACAGACACACTATTTCAGGGAATACATTCCCTGAGATCCATAGATGTCCCTAGATTCAGATACCAAGAACATGCAAATGGACCATTTAAAAAAAAATCTGTAAATGTTTATTTGACGTCCTTATGGAATGAGTGACATACAAAAAAAAAATTTATAAAACAAAATATATTATAATATATATATTTTTTTTTATTATAATTTTTTTTTATGGATGAAAGAGCCACACATTGACAGGCAAAGAGCCACATGCGGCTCGCGAGCCGCGGGTTGGCCACCCCTGCCCTAGAGAGCCTAGACTGTGTAAATAAATGGTGCATTTATATAAAAGCTTTTATCCAAAGCTCTTTACAATTTTGTTCCTCACATTCACCCATTCACTCACACATTCACACACCGATGGCGGAGGCAACCATGCAAGGTGCCAACTTGCTCATCAGGAGCAATTAAGGGTTAAGTGTCTTGCTCAAGGGCCCGGGAGGAGCGGGAATCAAACTCGGATCCTTCCGACTACCAGGCGACTGCTCTACCTCCTGAGCCACTGTCGCAGTATCCACCGCAGTTAGTGCAGTCACTTTTAATTGACCTCAAGCCTCGCCCGCTTTTCTTGATCCTCCAATCGCGACTGTTGCTTCCCCTCAGACGACACTTACAGTAATGGCCAATTAGTGAGCCGTTAACAAAGCAGGGTTTTGGCTCCAACGCGGAATGAGACGAGGCTCGTTTAGTGTGTTTTGGTAATTGCCACCTGTGTGTCCTTCAGTGGTATTTCTTTGTTAAAATAAGTGTTAAATAGCTCTACATTCTGACAGCCATCACCGATACAGAGTGAGAACAGGCGGGCGGCTAGGTGGTGCAGTGGGCAAGGCACTCACCACCAATGCTGGAGACGCTGGGTTCGAGCCCAGCTCTCTACATTGTTTTCAGTTTAGCTGGTCGTCCGTACTAATACAATTGGCAGTATTAGGGGGAGGGAAAACTGAGGGGTGGGGATCGGACGTTGTGGACAGCGACTCCTACAGGTCGGTTGGTGCGCCCGCGCAGTAGAATCAAGAAGCGATGGGGGCGGCGCCCCTCCAAAGCGCAGACCCCTGACGCTGAAATATCGTGCCGCGCAGGTGAAAAGATGCAACGGCTGCTACCTCGAGTATAGGAGGGGACTCGTGCTATGTATGACTTAGTCCACACTGCAGCCGGCTTGTGGGAGGCAAGAAACATAGTTCGAGACAGGCGAGGGTTGAATTGGACGATACGAAATTGGGATGGGAGAAAAATAGAAAATGGGAGAAAAAGTGGATAAAAGAAAAAAGATAAAGTGAGAACAGGATACCAGAACATGTATTTTCTGTTTACCCACACAGAAGCTCATAGCTTACCCACACAGAAGCTCATAGCTTACCCACACAGAAGCTCGTAGCTTACCCACACAGAAGCTCGTAGCTTACCCACATAGAAGCTCATAGCTTACCCACACAGAAGCTCATAGCTTACCCACACAGAAGCTCATAGCTTACCCACACAGAAGCTCATAGCTTACCCACACAGAAGCTCATAGCTTACCCACACAGAAGCTCGTAGCTTACCCACACAGAAGCTCGTAGCTTACCCACACAGAAGCTTGTAGCTTACCCACACAGAAGCTCATAGCTTACCCACACAGAAGCTCGTAGCTTACCCACACAGAAGTTCGTAGCTTACCCACACAGAAGCTCATAGCTTACCCACACAGAAGCTCGTAGCTTACCCACACAGAAGCTCGTAGCTTACCCACACAGAAGCTCATAGCTTACACACACAGAAGCTCATAGCTTACCCACACAGAAGCTCATAGCTTACCCACACAGAAGCTCGTAGCTTACCCACACAGAAGCTCATAGCTTACCCACACAGAAGCTCATAGCTTACCCACACAGAAGCTTGTAGCTCTATATAAATGCACTATTTTACTATTTACCATTTGCTGTGTCCCTTGCTGTCGCCCCCTCTAGCTGCTGCGTGTGGACGTCAGCATCCTGGACCTGGGGAGCACCAGTCTGGACTCTGCCCTGAAGGTCTGCTTCTCTCCAGCCTCCACCGCTCACCTGCTGGTGACCACCTCCGCCAACAAGCTCCTCTGGGTCAGCACCACGACGGGCCGTCTGCTCAGAGAGGTAACACCATAGATGTGTCTAAGTCTATCTGACTTAACCACCAAAACCTGTGCCAGTTAGGATACCTTGTGTATACTGCACCTTGTGTATACTGTTTAGTTTTACTCTTACTCGTAGTATATATTCAGATTCTAATTCTTTATTGCCTATATTTATTATAAGTAACATATAATACAGACCTTCAACATATAATAACATGTAACATATAATATACAGACCCTCATCTGCACCTTGTTTACACTGTTTATCGTTCTCATATTTTATATTCGGAGTTAATTCTATTGTTTACACTGTTTTTCTCATATTTCTATATGCAGATTAAATTGTATTGCCTAAATGTATGTCTTTCTACTATTACCCTGCCCATACCTGTACCCCCCCCCCCCCCAATGCTGCTATGACGCCTGAATTTGCACAAGGGGATCAATAACAGAATGAGATGAGATGAAATAACATGAGATAAGATTACATGAGATGAGATAACATGAGATGAGATGATATAATGTATAATGATAATAATATAATAATAATAATAATATAACTTTTACAAATCTTTAATTTAAGATTTTCTTAATATTAACATTTTAGTATATTTTGTGGGTTTTGTGTGAAGGGTGGACTAGCAAAGTAAGATTTCCATTGTACGGTGGAACTGTCTGTTTAACTGTCCATATGGGGCGACAGTGGCTCAGGAGGGAGAGCCGTCTTGTCTGGTAATCGGAAGGTTCCCGGTTCGATTCCCGCTCCTCCCGGGCAGCGTGTCGAAGTGTCCTTGAGCAAGACACTTGACCCCTAACTGCTCCCGATGTGCAGGTCGGCACCTCGCATGGTCGGCACCTCGCATGGTCGGCACCTCGCATGGTCGCCCCCCCCCCCCCCCGCCGTCGGTGTGTGAATGTGTGAGTGAACGGGTGAATGTGAGGAACAAAAAATTGATCAAATACGTATCTTGCCTCTTGAATCTGCAGGTGTCCAAGGTGCACAAGCAGCGGTGCTCCTGCCTGGCCGTGAGCGAGGACAGCCGCTTCCTGCTGACCGCTGGGCACAGTGCCATCAAGGTGTGGGATTATAACATGCAGCTGGACGTCAACTCACAGGTGAGGCACAGCGCCTGGATGTCCGTCCTTCGCCCCCGTCCTCTACACAAGGACGCTTTAGCGTCTGTCGTTGCCTTTCATCCAAATCCGAAAGGTCTTTATTGCCATGTAGTTTACACATACATGGAATTTGATTTGGTCTTTTTTGGTGCGACATTAACGGACAAAACAATTACGGTAGAATAAAAATAAAAAAGGTAGAATAAAATAAAATGGAATATAAATTAAATTAAAATAGAAGCCTCCGTCCTCTACACAAAGGCGTTTTAGCGTCCGTCGAATATGTTTTATTGAGTTACATTACAAGTAGGGATGCTCGATATTGGCTTTTTTACCTATACCGATATATGCAGGGTTCCCCCCCCCCAAAAAACTGAATAATTTCAGGTAATTAACATTACATATCTCTTGTTGTGGAATTAACACAACATTATGCATATTTTTGACAATAAATTAAATCAGAATTTGTTCTAAAACTTGCTTGCCTAGGTAAATAAAAGTTATAGAAATGTAAAAAAAATTATTTAAAATGTTTTAGTTTTTTTGCAAACCGATACCGATATTTTCCGATGTCACATTTTAATGACAATATCGGCCGATAATATCGGTAGGCCGATAATATCGGACATCCCTAATTACAAGTATACTGCCCTGTTTTTAGACTTTAGCCTTTAATCAGAATCAGAATCAGAAAGGTCTTTATTGGGCGGCTAGGTGGTGTAGTGGGCAAGGCGCTCGCCATCAACGCTGGAGACGCTGGGTTCGAATCCAGCTCTCGGCGTTGCTATCAGCTTGGCTGGTCGTTCACACTAACACAATTGGCAGTGTTAGGGGTGGGAAAGCTGATGGGTGGGTCCTGGGCGTTGTGGACAGCGACCCCTACAGTTCGGTCGGGGCACCTGCACAGCGAGGGTAGGATCTGGAGGGAGGTAGTGTGACCTTCCACACGTTACACTCTCCCGGTGAGAATCTGCGCTGCCAGGCTGGCTGCCGGCTGGCTGCACATGCGTCGGAGGAAAGCATGTGACAGTCTCCGGCCTCCCGGACCAACAGTAGGGGGGAGTGCGCAACAACCAGGAAGGGGGTTGGGAATTGGCATAACGACTAACAGTGGGATGGGAGAAAAATCGAAAAAACAATTAAAATAAAAAGAAAGGTCTTTATTGCCAAGTAGTTCATACAGGGAATTTGATTTGGTCGTTTTTGGTGCGACATTAACGGACAGACAATTACGGTAGAATACAATAAAAAGGTAGAATAAAATGGAATATAAACTAAATTAAAATAGAAGCACAATAGAATAGAATAGAATTATAAAATAAAATAGGCCAGGGCTGTACAATTGTGCACGTACAGAAGAAACGTACAGATTCAAAATCGCACGTTGTTTTGAAAAACTCTTTTCACAGTCACAGTTTTACTCCATGACACTGTGAACAAATACAAACTGAGATATGAATCGGTGAACTTGTTCATCAAGCTCATTAACTCATCAAGCTTGTTAACTCAAAGCAACATCTGGGTTTTAGTTTATCAGTCCAAGCCTTAGAATATTGTTAACATTGTACAATTAGACAGTAGAACCTATTAGTGGGTGTTTCTGGAAAAGAAAAGAGCCAATGTGCTCAGCAGGTGTTAATAAAGGATTAATAAAGTTAATAATACATGTAATAAATAAGACTTTATATTTATAATAAAGTTAAAGGTGCTGTAAGTGGTATCTTTGTGTTAAATTAAGTGTTGAATAGCTCTACAATCTGACATCACTGATATAGTGTTTGGTAAGTAACACGGGTCTCCCAGTCCCTCCGCTCTGCAGTAAACGGGAAATACATTTCCTGGTATCGCTTCCTACTTTATCCAATCAGCAGAGAGAACCCTAGATATATATATTTTTACTTATTTCAAGAAGTTTTGCCAAAGCAAATTAGCTTACTGCTCTGGTAGATTAGTTTACATGTTTCAAGGGCACATTTGCTTACATTTTTGCACTGTGGAGTTATCTCTCCTGATTGGATAAAGTGGGAAGGGATACCAGGACATGTATTTTGTGTTTAATGCAGAGCAGGAGGGACTGGGAGACCCATGTTACTGACCAGACACTCTATATCGGTGATGGCTGTCAGAATGTAGAGCTATTATTTTAACATGTAAACCACTTATTTTAACTAATGTATAAATAAATACCGCTTACAGCAGCTTTAATAAAGGTGTCCTGTCTGAACCAGATGTTCACAGCTGCTTTAATAAAGGTGTCCTCTGTCTGAACCAGATGTTCACAGCTGCTTTAATAAAGGTGTCCTCTGTCTGAACCAGATGTTCATAGGCCACAGCCAGCCCATCCAACAGGTGAGCTTCACTCCTGACCAGCTGGGAGTCGTCTCCGTGGGAGACGCTGTCTTCTTCTGGGACTTCCTGGCTCACCCTCTGGACTCCTCCACCGACAGCCGGTACAGTTTTGTCTTTTTGTGATTGACGCTTGTGGTGGTCCACCTCATAATGGGGCTGCTCGATTATGGCCGAAAATCTGATCACGATTATTTTTGATTGATATTGAAATCGCCGCTGTGAAGGAAGGGTGCGCTGCATTTACACAAGTAAAATGAGAGCAACGCGGCATGCGGCACAATAATCGCTTTATCTCGATTATCTTGTGCTCATGATTGAGGGGGAAATGGAATCATAATAGATAGGGATGTCCGATATTATCGGCCTACCGATATTATCGGCCGATATTGGCATAAAAATGTGATATCGGAAAATATCGGTATCGGTTTTCAATTTTTTATTTTTATTTTTTTACATTTCTATAACCTTTATTTACCCAGGCAAGCAAGTAAGAACAAATTCTGATTTTATTTATTGTCAAAAGTATGCATAATGTTATGTTAATTCCACAACAAGACATATGTAATGTTAATTACCTGAAATTATTCAGTTTTTTGGGGGGGGAAACCCTGCGTATATCGGTATCGGTTGATATCGGTATCGGAAATTAAGAGTTGGACAATATCGGTATATCGGTATCGGTAAAAAAGCCAATATCGAGCATCCCCATAATAGAAATGTGAACTGGCCCAGCCCTGCCTCATGAGTCGTGTTTCTGCACAACGCTGCTCGTCTGAGGCATGTTCTGTCTTCACTCGCAGCTCTCCGCCCAAAGTCATCTCCGTCTCGCCTCCCAAACCAGGTGAAGACGCACACTGACATGACTTCAAATTCTCAAAAGACGATTCCAAAGCCAGAACGACATTTTGTTTTACTTGATGGAACACGCTCCGATTCCTCACAAATGTTTTGTTTGTTTCCGCGCACAGCTTTAAAAGGTCACCCAGAACCCCACGTGAATGGCACGCTGTTGTCCAGTGGGGTGCCTCGACAGACGGCGCCCCTCCCCTCCTCACCGCCGCCACGTCTGGACGTCGGCGCCATGAACTCCAATGGGCCAGAGGGTGAGAGTTGACTCATCTCAAGCCCCGCCCTCTTTTCTTGATCCTCCAATCGCAACTGGACAAACACAACTGTTGCTTCGTCCGAGGGAAACATTGGTTGCGATTGGAGGATAAAAAAAAGAGGGCAGGGCATGATATATGTCACTTAGTGTATATTCCTTCTGTTTTTATGGTTTTATAGGTTCAAACCTTCTTCAATTAATATTTTAAATAAAAAATCATTATAATAATACAAAATTATAAAAAACGACTAACCTTCGTACTGTCTTTTACTATTATTTACTTTGCTACTAAGTAGTCTATGTCTATACTACTATGCACTCAGAGTGTAACACTCAAGTTCAACACGACGAACAATCTTACTGACCCTTAACTGCCAGAGTTGTACCCTTCCTGCTGACTTGTTGTACACAACTTGTAAGTCGCTTTGGATAACTAAATAATTCAATGTAAATGTGAATCTACCAAATAAATAGATATAGACACATGGATCTAGAAGAAAAAGAATGTTTAAGAGTATAATATGTAAAACCACTCGCTTCCTCCCTAGGGACCTCTTAAAGAAAATATGCTAAAACATACTCTTTATTATGTATCTGTATTTAATTTATTAGCTTACTTTGTGTATTCTTTCCACGTCTATGCTGATGAGTATTTATTGTACAGTTATGTGCAGGGCCGCCTCAGGGGGTGTGCGAGCAGTGCGGTCGCACAGGGCCTCGCGGGAAGGGGGGCCTCGCAAAAAATAAAAAATAAAAAAGTATTATTATTATTTTATTTATAATTTTTATTTTATTTTTATTTTTTAATTCTTTTTTTTCGAGGCCCCCCTTCCTGCGAGGCCCTTTTTCATCACAGACCTAAAATCTAGTTTTGCTTACATGCTTATATATTTCACATTATACGTTTGTAAAATAGTGTTGCGGCTCTGCTGCTCTGCAGATAGACATGTTTGTAGAATAGTGTTCCGGTTTCTGAGGCTCTGCTGCTCTGCAGATAGACACGTTTGTACCGTACAGGATCTATTCAGCGCTATCCAGAGGAGCGAGTGGATGTTTTTTGAAAAGCAGCATGGAGCAGAAGAAATAACACTGTGTGCCATAAGCTTGTTATCAATACCAAGTATGATGGTTATGCCAACTTTGCCAAGACGAAGAGGATGTTCGGCAGATGGACTGAAGATGAAAGTTGTTGCATGTTAGAACCTTCAGTCAGGCTATAGCTATGTCGGCTAGTACTAGTAGCAATTAGCTAAAGGCAGGGACGCGTAACTAGCGTTAGCTAACGCTAGCTAGTTAGCGTTAGCTAACTATGTCGTCTCCCTCCAACTTTGCCATTGATACTGCGTTATGGTGAGTTTTTCATGCAACCTATTCTATTCCCGCCATTGAGCTCTCTCTCTCTCTCTCTCTCTCTCTCTCTCTCTCTCTCTCTCTCTCTCTCTCTCTCTCTCTCTAAAACACAGTGCTTCCCAATCCTCTCCTCGAAGCACCCCAGCCGTTCCATGTATTTGTTAAATTCTGCCCACCAGCACACCTGATTCAACTTAACAAGCCCTTTATTAGTTGAATCAGGTGTGCTGGTGGTGGAATTTAACAAATGCATGGAACGGCTGGGGTGTCTCGAGGAGAGGTTTGGGAACCACTGCTCTAACACACACACATACATGCTCTCTCTCTAACACACACACACAGCCATGCTCTCTCTCTCTAACACACAAACACACATGCTCTCTCTCTTTCTCTCTCTCTCTCTCTTTCTAACACACACAGACATGCTCTATATCTCTCTCTAACACACAAAATGACATGCTCTCTCTCTCTCTATCTTTCCCTCTCTTTCTAACACACACACACATATACATGCTCTCTCTCTAACACACACACACAAACAGACATGCTCTCTCTCTATCTCTCTCTTTCTAACACACACAGACATGCTCTATCTATCTCTCTCTCTTCAATTCAAATGGGCTTTATTTCACATTCTTGTATTTCTCCCAGTAGGTATGGGAGTTTTGAGTTATTGTCCATGTTTTCAAAGTCTCTTTGGGTGTTTGCAATTTGTGGGAAGTATATGTCTTGGTATAGTGGGCAGGTTGTTAAGAAGTGGAGCTCGGTTTCCACCTCATCTTGTGTGCAGTGGGTGCATAGTCTGTCTTCGCTTGGGAGCCAGGTCTGCCTATGGCGGCCTTTCTCGATGGCTAGGCTGTGCTCGCTGAGTCTGTACCTAGTCAAGGATCTTCTTAGTATTGGGTCAGTCACAGTGCTCCGGTATTCTGCCACTGTGTACTCTCTGTTTAGGGCCAAATAGCATTTCAATTTGCTCTGGTTTTGGGTTGTTTCTTTCCAATGTGTGTCTCTCTCTCTCTCTCTCTCTCTCTCTCTCTCTCTCTCTCTCTCTCTCTCTCTCTCTCTTTCTAACACACACAGACATGCTCTATATCTCTCTCTAACACACAAAATGACATGCTCTCTCTCTCTATCTTTCCCTCTCTTTCTAACACACACACACATATACATGCTCTCTCTCTAACACACACACACAAACAGACATGCTCTATCTATCTCTCTCTCTTCAATTCAAATGGGCTTTATTTCACATTCTTGTATTTCTCCCAGTAGGTATGGGAGTTTTGAGTTATTGTTTTGAGTTATTGTTTTGTTTATTGTTTTGTTCTCTCTCTCTCTGCAGGGGCATTGCCGGGTCTGTGCAGCGATAACACTGTATATTGACTGTAGAACGGGAGCTCTCTCTCTTGCTATATGTTGACTGTATCATGCCCAGCCTCGGGCAGCGCTATTATTTAAGAATATGTTGACTGTATGAAAAAAATATATATATATTATATTATTATTTTTTTTAACCTTTTAGGGGGGGGGGGGGGGGGGCCTCGCGTTTAAATCTCGCACAGGGCCTCGCATTTCTCCCAGGCGGCCCTGGTTATGTGTATGATTGTTGTTGGCCTGTGTACTCACCAAGACAAAGTACAATCAATGTTTCATTGAAATGGTGACAAACTATTGAATCTTGAATCAGAACTGTCATGTCGTCGTCTCTCCTGCAGCTCTGGGCTCGCTCTCTCTCTGCGATGACCCTGAAGAGGCCCCTCCTCCAGCTCCTCCCCCTGGGGCCACGCCCGCCCTCTCCTTCCTGAAGGTCACAGAGTTGGGCGACCCCTCCCCTCTCGGCGCCAGCCATAACTCTGGAGCAGATGGCGGTAGATACCTGCGCATTACGGTGCTTTGTCAATAACAGTGCTGCTCGCGTGAAGCGCCCTCTTTCATAGAGAACAGGGTTCCGAATTTTGTTGGTTGCAAAAAAAGAGTCTGGAAATGTATGGATACACAAATAACTACACATTTCATGTAGTCGTAGAACCACAGTCAATTCATACTTTGGGATATACCGTAAAACTTCTATTAGTAGCCCAGGCTTTTAGTTGCTTCAATCACTGAACTCACCCTGCCTTTATTACCGTAAAACTTCTATTAGTAGCCCAGGCTTTTATTTGCTTCAATCACTGAACTCACCTCGTCTTTATTTGGGCCAGGCCTCTATAGGGGACGGGCCTCTAATTCCTTTTGCACAAAAGAGCAAAGATGGGAAATATCCAATTGTTTATTTAAACCAGTATGAATATTACTTGATGTACCAGCATGTACACATCAAAATAAAAATGAAACAGAACTGGGTAATCATCTACTACTACAAGTTTCAGCACTGTTTGGTGAACATTGTTACTCAGCTGTAAGAGTTGTACCCTTCCTGCTGACCTGTCGTACGGAACTGTACTAATCCTATGGATTACGGTATTTAATTCACACTTCACTGCACCAGATCCCCAGTGGTGCTCAGGAGAAGATGTCTGATCAGACTGAGCTCCTGCTCTTTCCATTAAGCAGGGGTTATATCAGCTTGGATAGAGTATGATGGTAACCTGCTAAATGAGGAACATGTGATTAAATAAAGATATTGGTGACAGAGTGGATCAGGAGGTGAAGCCACACAACATTACATTAAAAGTGACAGAGTGGCTCAGAAGGTGAAGCCACAGAACATGTTCATTAAAAGTACCGTAAAAAATGTAAGAAAATGGCAACTAGATAAAAAGAAAATATGTAGACCGGGCTTCTAATTGAGTCTTGCCTTTATTTGTCAAAACGCGTAAAGACACCCTGCCTTTATTTGGAACAGGCGTCTATTTGGGACTTTTATTGTACGTTTTCTGGTATGTACTATATAATTGTTAGTGGAGTCCAGAGCGAAACGTCATGTTACTTTGCCACAGTCAGCAAGACTTGCACTGGATATTAGGGCTGCACGATTAATCGAAAAAGTTATTTTGTATGTTACAAGAGACTTAAGTTTAAGTCAAGCACTTTCATATATGTTATGTTTAAGTTTAAGTCAAGCCCTTTCATGTTATGTTGTCTGTTTAAGAAAGAGTGCAATAAGTGATTTTATTGAAAAAATAAGAATCGTGTGAGAGAATCGTGATTCACATTTTAGCAAGAATCGTGCTGCCCTACTGGATATACCAACCAAACTCTTCAAATCCAGTCAAAGGACGGTCTTGAGAAGGTAATGTCAAGAGTTTTTTTTGGTCACGGCATACAGTGAAATGCGGGAAATAAAAAAAATATATATTAGGGCTGTCAGTTTATCGCGTTAATTAGATTAATTAATTACACAGCAAATTATCGCATTATGAAAATTAACTCAATTTTTTTTTTTTTTTTTTTTTATAATTTTTTTTTATCTCATTCATTCCATAAGAACGTAGAATACACATTACAGACTTTTTTTTATATGGTCCATTTGCATGTTCTTGGTATCTGATTCTAGGGACATCTATGGATCTCAGGGAATGTATTCCCAGTGTCAGAAATACTGTGTCTGTTACTAGGCTTGAGTAAATTGTAATGAACCAAATGAGAATATCAATACAATTCTTTTTTTTTTATCTTTGACTGTGAATAACACTATGCTCAAATTGACCAGACCTGAAAAATCTAAGCAAATTAATAGATGGAAGATGATTAAACAGAAGGTTTTGTAGATACAGTACTGAATTCTGCCATCCGGACACATGCAATTTGAAATATGATTATAGAATATAGAATATCAGGCATAAAATGGTTATGCGATTAAAATGCGATTAATTAGATTAATTAATTACAAATCCTGTAATTAATTAGATTAATTTTTTTTTAATCGCCTGACAGCACTAAAATATATATATTTGACATTACCTTGTGTGTAGTACCTTGTGTAATGTGTAGGAACCCTGAGAGATGTCTGACATGCTTGACAGCCGATCACTTTGTTCACCCCTGTACACCCCCCCCCCCCCCCCCCCCATGCTGCTCTGACACCTGAATTTCCCCTAGGGATCAATAAAAGATTATCTTATCTGTACTTATTTGCTTGATATTTCCCCGTCACGCCTCGTCTGTGTCTCTAGGGGACGTGCCGAGGGAGAGGCCAGTTCATCCTGACTGCTACAGACACTTCACTGCCCGCTTCAACACGTCCGCCCCAGACCAGGTGCACGGCTTCATTCTTTGCTGCTGTTTTACTGATTAGAAAGAATATATATATATATATATATATATATATATATATATATATATATGGGGCGGCTACGTGGCGTAGTGGGCAAGGCGCTCGCCACGAATGCGGAGACGCTGGGCTCGACATTGCTTTCAGTTTAGCTGGTCATTCATACTAATACACATTGGCCGTATTACGGGGAGGGAAACTGATGGGTGGGGATCGGGCGTTGTGGACAGCGACTCCTACAGGTCGGTTGGTTCACCTGCGCAGTAGAATCAGGAAGTGTCGGGGGCAGCGTGAGCCTCCCACGCGTTACTCCTCGCCACTGAGAGATCGAGCTGCGCAGGTGAAAAGATGCGACTGCTGTTACCTCAAGTACCGGAGGGGACTTGTGCTATGTATGACTTAGTCCACATTGCAGCCGGCTTGTGGGAGGCAAGAAACAGCGTCCGTGACAGGGGAGGGTTGAATTGGATGATACGAAATTGGGATGGGAGAAAATATAGAAAATGGGAGAAAAAGTGGATCAATAAAAAAAAAAATATATATATATATATATATATACCGGTATATATAGCTCTGCTCTTGCATCAAATCCTTGTGACATTATCTCCAGAACTCAACCACTAATTGTGTCTGACTCTTAACCAGACTACAACGTATGAATGAATGAATGAATGAATGAATGAATTGCAGAATGGGTACAATACAGTACGGCTCAATACACACAATTGTTAAGGGGATGCAGACCTGAAAAAGACGTTTGTCTTGTTTACATCAGGGTCCCCCATTTTCAATTCATATAGACATTTATGACATACACAACATACATGACATTTATGGCATAGGGACATATAGGTATTTAGTACTGATACATTTGTGACATAAACGGTATTATATACAGTATGACGTATATCGTGCCAATTAGGGTACCTTGTGTATACTGCACCTTGTGTATACTGTTTACTTTTACTCTTACTCATAGTATATTCAGATTTAAATTCTTTATTGCCTCTATTTATTGTAAGTTAACGTATAATATAACAGATGGGGCATACAGACCCTCACTTACACCTTGTGTATACTGTTTATTTTTGTCATATTTTTATATTCAGAGTTAATTATATTGTTTTACACTGTTTATTTTGTATCTTATTTTTAGATTCAGATATCCTTTTATTGCCTATATTTATGTCTTTCTACTATTACCCTTCCCCTACCTGTACCTCCCCTCCCCCATGCTGCTATGATGCCTGAATTTCCCCAAGGGGATCAATAAAGGAATATCTTATCTCATCTTATTCTTTTCTAACTTGATTGTTGTGACACTCAGGCCTGTGAAACTCAATTAAAATCCCACTGGGGAGTTTTCTTAATCTCTGTCCATTTGAAAATCAGCTTGTTGTACTTCTTAAAGATCCAGTCTGTAATTTATTTGACCGTATACATTTGGTCTTAGATCATGTCATGAATATAAAAAATGTCTCATCTAGTCATCATAACTCAAAATAACTATTTTCAGCCAACATTTACAAACATTATAAATGTAAGCAAAACTTTGACAGCATCAAAACCTCCAGTGGGATCGACACATGTTTATACATGTACCAAGAGGGTCACTCATTCCATTCGATTGAGGAACTCTCCAATCCCATCGTTTGGCTTGTGCAGTGAGCGAACAGATTTGGACTACAGGCTGTACCTTTAACTACTGAAACGCTGCGTTTTATGGATAAGGGGTGTTCATCTGACGGCATGATATAGTATGCATTAGGGAGAGCTATCTGAATATGTCCTCTCCCTCTCAGACTGCTGTGGCTCCGCCAATAGGAGAGGAGGGCTTGAGGCTGAAAGCAGTGATTGGCTACAACGGTAACGGCCGCAGCAACATGGTGTGGAGCCCAGACACAGGTGAGTCTGTGTTAGAGTCCAGTCTCAGGGTGCTAGAGTCCAGTGTTAAGAGTCCAGTCTCTGAGTGTTAGAGCCCAGTCTCCGAGTGTTAGAGTCCAGTCTCAGGGTGCTAGTGTCCAGTGTTAGAGTCCAGTCTCAGGGTGTTGGAGTCCAGTCTCTGAGTGTTAGAGTCCAGTCTCTGAGTGTTAGAGTCCAGTCTCTGAGTGTTAGAGCCCAGTCTCTCAGTGTTGGAGTCCAGTCTCCGAGTGTTAGAGGAGTTAGTCTCTCAGCTCAGGGTGTTAGAGGAGGAGTTAGTCTCTCTGTCGGCTGATCTAGTTGTTGGTTCTCGTCGCTGCAGGCTTGTTCGCCTACTCGTGTGGCTGCATCGTGGTGGTAGAGAACCTCCACACAGGATCTCAGAGACACTGGCTGGGCCACACCGAGGAGATCTCTGTCCTGGCTGCCAGCAACGACGCACAGGTACCGTGTCACTAGTTCAGTAACCATGATGATGATGTATATATATATATATGTAGGATCTAAACACACCCAGAGAGCAGTAACTGTTACTCAGTGTCTGTTACTGTGTGTTACTTGGTGTCTGTTACTCTGTGTCTTTTACTGTGTCTGTTAGGGTCTCTTACTCTGTTACTCTATTGCTGTCACTGTGTCTGTGACTCTGTCTGTTGCTGTGTCTGTTATTCTGTCTGTTACTATAATGTGTCTGTTACTGTGTGTTACGGTGTCTGTTAAGGTGTCTGTTGCTCTGTGTCTGTGCCCTCTTCCAGACCGTAGCATCAGCGGCTAGCGGCAGCGCTGGCTCCAGGAGTCTCATTTGCATATGGAACGTCCAGGACGGAGCGTGCCGAAATACCATCTCCTACCACAGGGGGGCGGTGCAGAGTTTAGCTTTCTCCAGGGACGACCTCTTCTTCCTCTCTGTTGGTCAGTAGGCTTCTCAACTATCTCTTTTTTTAAAGGAACACGCCGACTTTATGGGAAATCCACATCCGGTCATTTTGTAAATTGTGCTAAGCTAGGCTAACGTGCAGCCTGGATAGCTTTCTACTGAACGCACAGAGAGGAAACCGGCATCTCTCTTCTTGTCTCTCTCTGGAGAAGACTGTCAACAAATCTGTAAAATCTCTCATAATGTCGGGGTGTTTCTTCACTGCCACACGACAGAAGGTTAACCCTTTACTATCACACAACCGACGATCGCCGTGAAAGGGTTAACAGGCTGTTGTGTGGCAGTGAAAGGGTTAACCATCTGTGTATTGTCGCAGTGAAATGGTTAACCGTTTTTGTAGTGCGGCAGTGAAAGGGTTAAGTACTGCCAATGCATTACGCTGTCATGTCTCATGTGCACTTGGGGGGAATTCCTATGAGTTAGACTCTGTTAGCCACACTTAGAACTGAATTCCTATGAGTTAGACTCCGTTAGCCACACTTAGAACTGAATTCCTATGAGTTAGATTCTGTTAGCCACACTTAGAACTGAATTCCTATGAGTTAGACTCCGTTAGCCACACTTAGAACTGAATTCTTATGAGTTAGACTCCATTAGCCACACTTATGACGGAATTCCTATGAGTTAGACTCTGTTAGCCACACTTAGAACTGAATTCCTATGAGTTAGACTCTGTTAGCCACACTTAGAACTGAATTCCTATGAGTTAGACTCTGTTAGCCACACTTAGAACTGAATTCCTATGAGTTAGACTCCGTTAGCCACACTTGGAACTGAATTCCTATGAGTTAGACTCTGTTAGCCACACTTAGAACTGAATTCCTATGAGTTAGACTCCGTTAGCCACACTTAGAACTGAATTCCTATGAGTTAGACTCCGTTAGCCACACTTAGAACTGAATTCCTATGAGTTAGACTCCGTTAGCCACACTTAGAACTGAATTCCTATGAGTTAGACTCCGTTAGCCACACTTATGACGGAATTCCTATGAGTTAGATTCCGTTAGCCACACTTATAACTAGGGA
Organism: Notolepis coatsorum; assembly: GCF_963971535.1. Lineage (NCBI taxonomy): Eukaryota > Metazoa > Chordata > Actinopteri > Aulopiformes > Paralepididae > Notolepis > Notolepis coatsorum. Next base: position 13,444,562 of record NC_140174.1, on the reverse strand, counting down.
TGTCCGATATTATCGGCCTACCGATATTATCGGCCGATATCGGCATTAAAATGTGATATCGGAAAATATCGGTATCGGTTTTCAAAAAAAATTAATTATTATTATTATTATTATTTTTCATTTATATAACCTTTATTTACCCAGGCAAGCAAGTAAGAACAAATTCTGATTTTATTTATTGTCAAAAGTATGCATAATGTTGTGTTAATTCCACAACAAGAGATATGTAATGTTAATTACCTGAAATTATTCCATTTTTTGGGGGGGGAAACCCTGCATATATCGGTATCGGTTGATATCGGTTGATATCGGTATCGGAAATTAATTGTTGGACAATATCGGTATATCGGTATCGGTAAAAAAGCCAATATCGCATATGCATCACGCTGGTTTCAACCGGAAAAAATCTGCCGGAAGGTTTGGTTTCTTACATATCTCGATGTGATTTATCAAGAAATATCTACAGCAAGAATTCTGGGTCTCAACGAATCCAAAATGTCAATGTGGTTAGAAGTGGTGGAGAGAATAAAAGCTAGCTTATAATGGTAGTGTCTGGTTAGGAGTGAGGGATAATGGAGGTACTATCCAAGGAGGGGTCCGGGAGGGGGGGGTTCGAGCTGGAGCATATGTGTGTAGGGTTTTAGATAATAGGTATTAGGGGCATATCCTGTATAAGACATTGGTATAATTGGTAATTTCGTTGGATATACACTGTATACGGTAAAATATTATTATATACTTTTTTTTTTTTTTTTTTTCTGTTTCTGTACTTGCATGTCATTTTAGCCACCTTAATTGTTAGTTTCATTATGCATTGTGTGTTGAGTACTGACTTTTAATAATTTTGTTTTGCAATAAAAAAAAAATAAAAGCCAATATCGAGCATCCCTACTTAGAACTGAATTCCTATGAGTTAGACTCCGTTAGCCACACTTAGAACTGAATTCCTATGAGTTACACTCCGTTAGCCACACTTGGAACTGAATTCTGGCTTCTGATTTTTATTATATTCACCATTGAATAATTGACCGACCGCCCCTGCAGGAGACTTCTCTGACCCCGAGGTGGCGCTGTGGAGCGGCAGCACCTTCCAGCTGCTCTCCAGGGTGAGCGTGTCGGGCTCGGTGCACGACGTGGCCTTCAGCCCCTCGGCGTTCAGCCAGCTGGCCTGTGTGGGCAGTCAGGGAGCCTTCTTCTGCCTCATCGGCTCCCGCGGCCCGGACCCAGAGCTCACGGTACCGCTGCACAACCAGTGAATACTAAGGCTGTCAATCGATTAAAATATTTAATCTGATTAATCGCACGATTGTCCATAGTTAACTCGCGATTAATCGCATATTTTGTATCTGTTCTAAATCTACTTTAAACAGATCTTTTTCAAGTTTTAATACTCTTCTTATCAACATGAGTCAACAAATGCTTGCTTTATGCAGCCATTTAACACGAAAGGATGACCCTCATGCATTGCAAATTTGCTTTAAATTCCCTAATAATTAATTCCCTAATACCCTTGCATCAAAAATAACTTATAAGAAAATTATAATTTAAAACGATGAATAAAGTGTGCATGAAATAATGGGGGAAAGAAAACGTTAGGAACTTGTTACATTCACCCACACAAGGGCTGAAGACTCACCCCCCCCCCCATAAGATTTTTTATTTAATTTTATAAAAACGTTAATCGTGTGTTAAAAGAATTGTGCGTTAATATGGCGTTAACTTTGACAGCCTTAGTGAATACCCATCCCCAGTAGCTGTATTGTCGGTCAATATTCCCTAGTCTTATTGGATACATGGTACAGCACTAGTAGTTTCAAGTTTCTTTAATAGTTGTCATACAGAAGTACAGAATACTTTTGTACAAAATGCTTCTTACTGTTGCGCTCCAGAGACTGTGCATGACAAGATAAGTATGAAATAAAAACATAGTAAAAATTAGAAGAAAAAAAAGAGGTCACAGTGTTCAGTTTAGACATATGTACAATGTTCGTAGACGTAGTTACCATACAATATACAATACTGTGCAGTGTACTAATATACAATACTATATAGTGTATAGTGCAAGGCATAAATGGACGAGGTGCAGTTTAGGTACAATTCACAGTAGGTGTACGAGTTGTAGTGCAAATCCTTTATCAATAAATATAAAGTGTAAGTGTGTTTGTGTGATCTAAAGTGTGGAGAGTGGGTGCTGCAGTGTGTTGTTTGTTTGAGTGAGTGTGTGTGTGCGTGTGGGTGTGTGTGCTGTGTGCATTTGATGGTTGTTGCATAGTGATTATTGTTCGTTTAGCGATTATTGTTCGTTTAGCAGCCTGATGGCCTGGGGATAGAAGCTCCTTCTGAGTCTTTCTGTGCTCGCCATAAGACTCCGGTATCGCTTGCCTGACGGCAGCAGTTCAAAGAGGCAGTTGTTCGGGTGGCTCGAGTCCTTAATAATTCTCTTAGCCTTCCCCTTGCACCGCTTGTTGTAAATGTTCTGGAGGGTGGGAAGCCCCCCTCTAATTGTGCGTTCGGCTGAACGTGTCACTCTTTGTAGTCTGCTACGGTCTTGTGCAGTGCTATTCCCAAACCAGGAGGTGATGTTGCCGGTCAGGATGCTCTCTATTGTACATGAGTAGAAGTTCCTAAGGATCTTCTGACTGACTTGGAACTTCCTTAGGCGCCTGAGGAAGTAGAGGCGTTGTCGTGCCTTCTTCACAACACTGTCAATGTGTGTGGTCCATGTCAAGTCCTCGGATATGTGGGCTCCGAGGTACTTGAAACTGTTCACTCTCTCAACTGGTGCCCCGTCGATGCTGAGGGGGCTGTAGTCCTTGACCCCCGACCTCCTGAAGTCCACAATCATCTCTTTTGTTTTGCTGACGTTCAGGGAGAGGCAGTTCTCCTGACACCACTGTGACAGGTTCTCTACCTCTTCCAGGTAGGCCCTTTCGTCGTTGGCAGAGATCAGGCCCACCACTACTGTGTCATCAGCAAATTTGATGATGGTGTTGTTGTTCCGCTGTGCTACGCAGTCATGTGTGTACAGGGAGTAGAGGAGGGGGCTCAGAACACAGCCCTGGGGGGCCCCTATGTTGAGCGTGATGGATGAGGAGGTGCAGTTGCCGGCTCTTACCACCTGGGGTCTGCCCGTCAGGAAGTCCAGGACCCACTGGCACAGGTCATAGTTCAAGCCCAGGTCCCTGAGCTTGGCTATGAGTTTGGAGGGGACTATGGTATTGAATGCTGAGCTGTAGTCGATGAACAGCATTCTCACATAGTTCCCCTTCCTCTTGTCCAGATGTGATGCTGCTGTGTGCAGCACATGGGCTATGGCGTCCTCCGTGGACCTGTTGGGGCGATATGCAAATTGCAGAGGGTCCAGGTTGATTGGGAGGGAGGAACAGATGTAGCCCTTCACTAGCTTCTCAAAGCACTTCATGGCTATGGAGGTGAGGGCTACAGGGCGGTAGTCGTTGAGGCAAGCGGGCGTAGATTTTTTGGGTACAGGGATGATGGTGGACTTCTTCAGACAGGTGGGGATGACGGCCTGTTCCAAGGACAGGTTGAAGATGTCAGTGAATACCGGGGCCAGTTGGTCGGCACAGACTTTTAGGACGCGGCCGGGGATGCCGTCCGGTCCTGCTGCCTTCCTGATATCCACTTTTTTAAAGATCCGTCTCACCTCATGCTCTGTTACCCTGAACACTGAGTCTCCATCAGCAGACCCCCCCCCCCCATTGCCGTGGTTTGTAGGCTGGTGTTGTTATTCACAGCCTCAAACCTCGCATAGAAGGAGTTGAGATCATTTGCTAAGGAGATGTCACTGTTCAGTTTGAGGGGGGTTCCTTTGTAGTCTGTCATTGTTCTGAGGCCCTGCCACATGCCTCTAGAGTCAGCCTGTTCAAACTGAAGTTCAACTTTATCCTTGTAACGCCGTTTTGCCTCTATTACTGCTCTCCTGACGTTGTATCTTGCCATCTTGTGTTCTTCCATGTTGCCTGTCACCAGCCCGGTGTTGTATGCTGATGTGCGCACTTTCAGAGCCTCACGGACGGATTTGTCTACCCAGGGCTTTTGGTTTGGGTAGATATTAATTTTGGTGGTGGGGATTATTACTTCTACCTGAGTACAGACATAGTCAATCACCGTTTCGGTGTATTCGTTAATATTGGCTGTGTTATCACGGAGTACACTCCATTCTGTGCTTCCCAGCACTGCTTGGAGTGACTCTACTGACGTCACGGTCCAACGCTTAACCTCTCGCGAGACCACCGGCGTTCGCTTGAGACACTGTTTGTACTTAGGCAAAAGAAAAATTGCTGCGTGATCGCTTTTACCGAATGGACTAAGAGCCTGTGACTTGTACCCATTCTTAAATTGCGAGTATACATGGTCTAATATGTTCTCGCCTCTGGTGGGACAGGTCACATGCTGATAGAAATTCGGCAGCACCTTTTTAAGACGCGCGCTGTTGAAATCCCCCAAGACCAAAATGGCCGCGTCAACGTTAGCTGCCTGGAGTTTGTTTACCTCGTCGTGAAGTTTTGAAAGTGCGACCTCAGTGTTCGCGTGTGGTGGAATGTACACTCCGATGAGGATGATGGACGTTAACTCTCTTGGGAGGAAGAAGGGTCGACATTTTATCGTGATAAACTCCAGGTCTGGGGAGCAGTGGTTAGACATTTCTTTTGTACATTTACATTTAGCCATTTAGCTGAACGCTTTTATCCAAAGCAACTGACAAGTTGTGTACAACAAGTCAGCAGGAAGGGCACAACTCTGGCAGCTGAGGGTCAGTAAGATTGTTTGTCAAACAGTGTTGAACTTGAGTGTTACACTCCGAGTGCATAGTCCGCTTGGTACTGCAATTTGTTTACATATTTTGTTATGGACGAAGGTTAGTCGTTTGTTTTTCTTCTATTCTACATCAGGTCCAGAGGATGAGTGCCCCGGAGGAGGTGGGCGACGCGGAGATGACGGCTCTGTGCTACAACACCAACTCCCTCCTGTTCACGGCCACCAGCCGGGGACACGTGTGCGTCTGGGACTGCAACACGCAGGGCTGCTTCATGACCTGGGAGGCCGACCAGGGCGAGATCGGTACAGGCGGCTTCGCGCTAACAATATCTTTAGTCGACCTAGTGGTCTCGGTCCCTTCTCATTAGGGACGGGCAAAACTCACGACGTTACTATTCAATAGTCACTGGGAACTATTTGAATACTAATCGAAAACATGTGATTTTGTTTTGACTTAACAGCGAACGTGACATAATCAAACGAGCGAGCTAGCTGGCTGCTGTCATTGCTAACTGCTAGATATTTTGTCGTAGCAGGCTAAAGTTTTTTTTCCAGGAACAAAAGCATTCATTCCCGAAAGTTACATCGTTGATGCTTGAAATGTCCGAGCTTCCACGTTAACGTATGGTTCTGTTTTTTTTTGTTTTGTTTTTTTTACTCTATAGCAAATGTGACATAATCAAACGAGCGAGCTAGCTGGCTGCTGTCATTGCTAACTACTAGATATTTAGTCGTAGCAGGCTAAAGTTTTTTCCAGGAACAAAAGCATGCATTCCGAAAGTTTGTTGATGCTTGAAATGTCTGAGCTTCCACATTAACGTATGGTTCTGTTTTTACTTGATAGCGAATGTGAGATAATCAAACAAGCGAGCAGGCTGGCTGCTGTCATTGCTAACAGCTAACACTAGCGGACCAGGCTAACGCTAGCGGACCAGGCTAACAGACGTTCGCTAGCGGACCAGGCTAACAGACATTCGCTAGCGAACCAGGCTAACGCTAGCGGACCAGGCTAACAGACATTCGCTAGCGGACCAGGCTAACAGACATTCGCTAGCGAACCAGGCTAACGCTAGCCGACCAGGCTAACAGACATTCGCTAGCGGACCAGGCTAACAGACATTCGCTAGCGGACCAGGCTAATGCTAGCAGACCAGGCTAACAGACATTCTCTGTGCAGGAGTGCTGCTGTGTCGAGGGAACAGACTCCTGACGGGCAGCAACACGCGCAGGCTGCGGCTCTGGGGCGTGGCAGCTGTCCAGGGCGCCCGGCCCGGGGGAGACGTCTCCAACGTGGACAGCAGGTCTTTTACCCTCCTACTCATCTGTTGTCTCTCTGTCTGTCGTTCATACTGTAGACCCATCTCCCTTCAAATGTGCAAATAAAGTGCCATGTTGGGCATCATAGCAGCATGGAGGAGGGGGAAGGGGAAGTACAGGTATGGGCAGGGTAATAGTAGAAAGACTATTAAATAAATATATAGGCAATACAATTTTATCTGAATATAAAAAATATGAGAAAGAAATATACTGTAAACTATAAAATTAGCTCTGAATATAAAATTTTTACAAAAAGGTGCAGATGAGGTTCTGTATGCCCTATCGTTTGTATTATACGTTGTAATAAATATAGGTAATAAAGAATTTGAATCTCAATGTATACTATGAGTAGGAGTAAAAGTAAACTGTATACATAACAGTACGTAGTATATGTATGTTTTCTTATTGAAAACACTCACGACCACAATCACTTCGTCTTCCGGTCGCTGTGTTTGTTTTGGACTTTTGCCGATACGAAACGTAAATATATTACTTATGGCTATAACGCAACGTAAATCGTGTAAATCTTTTCCCCTGTGGTTGATTTAGTGCTTTGTGCTGATGAGACTGTGTTGCTGCTCATTAATGTGCCTCCGATGACCCATAACTCCATGCGTGCCGGTCGTACATTCTCACTGTGACGCTCGTTGTCACTCAGAACACAGAGGATGCCAGCGGGGAGTGAGAATGCGTGACCTCTGCCTGCGTCTCTTTAACACTTTGACGACCGGCCCTCGCCATCTAATATGTGGCTGGAGGACACCGCTTTGTAAACAAACCGATGTACTTTTGGATAGCTATATATATACTTTATAGTATTGCTATCTGTCCATTCTCATTGTCACTTGAGTGCATAAACCGTGCCTTCATAATGGCTTAAAGAAAATAAAAATCCATCGGTTGTCATTTTATAGCGCCGTGAATATAAGTTTTATCGCAGTTTTCGTCTCGTATTTTTTCTGGAAAGCTATTTATAGGGCTAAAGGCTAGTAACGTTATATTGAACGGCATTTCTGTTGTATATATACGAATGAAATAAAACAAACTGCTTATCATCTGGACTATTACAGAGCATCTATGGATGAAATGGGGGTGGCGGGGGACGCCGATTAGTATTATTGATTAGCAATACAGTGTCCGTGCAAGTAGCCACATTCACTGATCGATCGCTTGCGTTTTACAACAATGTCTGATCCGGCTGTAATTTGGGTGAAGAGTGTCCTACCGTCAGCCCATGTGATCGCCGGCAGCCTTTCCCCATTATTCATCTGCATCTGGTAGATCGATATGTCCATTGGCTGATCATAAATCCCATTATTCCAGGCTGAGATCTGCGCTTCGAACCGTGATCAACGGTGGAGGATGTTCACTTGGGATCCAGGCTCATATGAAACGCCCCTAGACAGTAAAATAAATTTTTCCCCCATTCGCTCTCAATGATACTGCAGTGGAGCGATGGCGCCCCTAAGAGGATCTGGCCGGTATTGCATGTTGCGGAAATCATATATGCGGGTAGATCTGCAGAGTCGATCGGGGACGTTGATACGGTGATTAATATGGAATAAAACAATGACAACTTGCCACGAGTTAACTCGTGGCTCTGGTCCACAACGCATGGATTCGAAACACGTATTAACTCGTGGCTGGTCCCCATAGTGTTAAAGTTGTGTCTGAACCTCGAGAACCAAGAAGGAGGCCCAGAGCAGCAGAACATGACACTGCAGAGACAAGGCTGTATTCCGTGTTTTCTTCTCGTCTGCAGAAGACCGAGCCGCTGTCTGACGGCTAGACGCTCTCTTCTCACAGCCAAGCTCCTCTTTTCTTTTTTTTTTTACTTTATTTTTTAGCGTTTATCGCTTTTCTGGTCAAGCATGACCGACAGTTGTAGGGTGAAACGGGAGAGAGAGCAGGGGGAGACATTCGGCAAATGACGCCGAGTCCGGGAATCGAACTCGGAGTCAACCAGATCCGTGACGCAGCACGGAGTCCCGCGACGCAGCGCGGTAACATGGTGTGCTACTGGAGCACCCCACAAGCTCCTCTTTTCATGTGCAGATATAACCAATCATCCCATAGTGTCCGTTTGGAAATTATACCATGGCTCCACAAAGCAATTATACATCATCTTCAAAGCATCACAGCATCTAAGCTTCAGATGAAAAGGGACTCAAATTAAATTCAAATGGATTCAAATGTATTTGTCATCATGCAACGAGAGAGAAAAAAGGGTTTGAATCCAGCTGTCAGTGGTACCTCCGGCTTGGTCAGTCGTCCCTACGAACACAATTTTCATTGTTCCTGGGTGGGAAGCCGGTATGAGTCCTGGTCGTTGCAAACAGCGACTCCTACTGGTCGGTCGGGGCACCTGTTCAGTAGGGTAGTGGTAGTCTACACCCTCCCCAGACCGACAGTAGGGTAGCATGTCAGTCTACACACCCTCCCCAGACTGACAGTAGGGCAGCATGTGGTAGTCTACACCCTCCCCAGACCGACAGTAGGGTAGCATGTCAGTCTACACACCCTCCCCAGACTGACAGTAGGGCAGCATGTGGTAGTCTACACACCCTCCCCAGACTGACAGTAGGGCAGCATGTGGTAGTCTACACACCCTCCCCAGACTGACAGTAGGGCAGCATGTCATAGTCTCGCCGAGAGATTGCGCTGTGCAGGTGAAAAGATGCGACGGCTGCCTCCTCGTGTACCGGAGGGGACACGTGATGCAAGGCTTCGTCCACATTGCAGCCGGCTTGTGGGAGGCATGGCCTAACAACATTCGAGACAGGGGAGGGTAGAATTGGACAATACGAAATTGGGGAAGGGAGAAAAATAGAAAATGGGGAGAAAAGGTAGATAAAAAAAAACGGGAAACACATTTGTGTGTATATGCTATATATAGGCTATATAATGCATTATTAACAGGTGTTTCAGGTCTAAATTGCTTAGTACTGTTGACATTACACTGCTTGTAGTAGTAAATCAAATAGCATATTTCTTTAAATAAAATTACAGAAAATTATCACTAAAGTGCTATCTGTTGCAGCTGCACACTTTTCCATAAAAATAGCATATTTGGATAAGTTTGACCATTTCTCAAAAACAGAAAATCATGGATTTTTTTTAAATACAGAAAAGGATCACCAAGTTACCATTTCTCAAAAAATATAAATAAATACAGAAAATAAGCACTCGTTCACTCAGTGGACATTTCTAGCTCAATGCGAGGTCTGCTGCTGCTGGCTAATAATACGGTCAATATGTGGGGAGATCTTTGACAAGGCAACACGCATGTCATCCTCAAGGCTCAACTTTGCCCTATATTTAGTTTTCAGAGCTGTCATGGATGAAAAGCCAGCTTCACACAGATATGTGGTGCTGAATGGTATCAACACCTTAACTGCTGCATCATGAGATACTTGGTACTGAGCACCACACTCTGAAACTAGCTCTCCAGGTGGTATCCGATGAGTAACTTGGTGATCCTTCTGTGTTTTATTAAATAATGATTTTCAGATTTTGAGAAATGGTCAAACCAAATATGGTATTTTCATGGAAAACAGTGCAGCTGCAACAGTGATAATTTTCTGTAATCCAAAAAAGAAAAGCTGTATCTCAAGGCACCCCTGGCACCCCTATTGAGAACCGCTGGTCTACACCCTCCCCAGACCGACAGTAGGGCAGGATGTGGTAGTCTACACACCCTCCCCAGACTGACAGTAGGGCAGGATGTGGTAGTCTACACTAGGGCTGGGCGATATGGAAAAAAATCATATTGCGATAACGATATGATAATGTTATCATATTTCTCGATATCGATAATTATTTTTTTAACAACAGATGTATGTTTATTTTGCAGCAATTCTTTGTCGTTGCCGCCATCTTTAGTGTTACATCCCCTCACACTCCAGTTCTCAGGCTGCAGCTGGTTTAAAAGCGAAAGTAAACCGGCTTCTCTGCTGGCTGTGGCTCCAGGGGAGTTGAACAGTTCTGGCTCTGCTAGTTTATTTTCGATCTTTTGGCGCTTTTTTGGTGGACAAACCACCGCACATGTGCATCGTGACTGGAGTCTAGCTCTGCTAGCACACATAGCCTACTGTGTACAGACGGTTTCAAACTGTATTTTAAATTAGAAAGCAAACAAAATAAATGGACAAGAGAAAAATAAATCTCAATTTGGTCAGTATTGTCATTTGGACAAGCAAAGCCATTACTTTAAGTTGCAGGCAAGAAAGACAAGTCTGTCCACTGTCTCTGGTTTTAAAACTGCCCTGTTGCAGGTCACAAAAAAAAATTATATATATAAAAAAAAAAAAAAAAAACTATTTTTAGATTATTTTTTAATTTCGATATTCGATATCGATTAAAATATATCGCGATCAGGCCACGTGAGCGGATCGGCGCGGCCGAGAAATCCGCTCTTCGCTCTTAAAGCTTGGTCCGCTCCGCTAATCGCTCATGTTGACCCCGCCCCCAAGTCTCTCTCCGCTCGCTCCCCGCTCACCTTGAATCGAGTGCTCCCCGCGCCAGATCGCTCGGCAGATTTTTTCTTTTTTTTGAGCATGGTGTAAATTAGCTCAAACTACAACAGTCTACACCCCCTGGGCCCCTTAACAATTGTTTGTATTGAGCCGCATTGTAATTGTACCCATTCTGCAATGTTAAATAACGTTGTTTATCCATTCACTAGCTCTATTAAGCGATGATAGGCTAGCCGAGCCACAATGCTATGGTCGCTGCCATTAACGTTAGCATGTAAGCTAACGACAACAACAATGGCGTCGATACTTTTTCTAACAGGAGTGAGTGACAAAGCCTGAACAGGATATCACAGGTTCACCCTTCTCATTGGTTGAAAATGGCCTTCATGTTTGTACATCGCCATCTGTTGCTTTGGCATTGTACTGCATGTATATATTACATCAACAGTGTTAAACCACTGTGAGCGGCCTGGAGTGGATTGGAGCGGAGGAGAACGCTCCGGACGTCGCACCGACTCATTTTAAAACCCACTCCTCGCTCACGTCAAAACCGCCCGCTCCGCGCCCCGCGCCGCTCACATGGCCTGATCGCGATATTTATCGTTATCGTTATATCGCCCAGCCCTAGTCTACACCCTCCCCAGACCGACAGTAGGGCAGGATGTGGTAGTCTACACCCTCCCCAGACTGACAGTAGGGCAGGATGTGGTAGTCTACACCCTCCCCAGACCGACAGTAGGGCAGGATGTGGTAGTCTACACCCTCCCCAGACCGACAGGGCAGGATGTGGTAGTCTACACCCTCCCCAGACTGACAGTAGGGCAGGATGTGGTAGTCTACACCCTCCCCAGACCGACAGTAGGGCAGCATGTGGTAGTCTACACCCTCCCCAGACTGACAGTAGGGCAGCATGTAGTAGTCTACACCCTCCCCAGACTGACAGTAGGGCAGGATGTGGTAGTCTACACCCTCCCCAGACCGACAGTAGGGCAGCATGTGGTAGTCTACACCCTCCCCAGACTGACAGTAGGGCAGCATGTAGTAGTCTACACCCTCCCCAGACTGACAGTAGGGCAGGATGTGGTAGTCTACACCCTCCCCAGACTGACAGTAGGGCAGGATGTGGTAGTCTACACCCTCCCCAGACCGACAGTGGGGCAGCATGTGATAGTCTACACCCTTCCCAGACTGACAGTAGGGCAGCATGTGGTAGTCTACACCCTCCCCAGACAGACAGTAGGGCAGGATGTGGTAGTCTACACCCTCCCCAGACCGACAGTAGGGCAGGATGTGGTAGTCTACACCCTCCCCAGACCGACAGTAGGGCAATGTGCGACCAGGAAGGGAATTGGCATAACGACAAAATTTGGGGATGGGAGGAAAGAGAGAGAAAGGCAAAAAAGATATCCTCATTCTTTCTCCATTTAACGTGTGGCCTCATTCTCATTGGTCGCCCGTGTCTGTCCGTCAGTGGAGCCCGGGTCCTACTGGAGCAGGAGATCCTCCTGGACGGGACGGTGGTGAGCGCGGCGTTCGACGAGGCCATGGACATGGGCATCGTGGGCACGACAGCCGGCACCCTCTGGTACATCAACTGGCTGGACAACAGCAGCATCCGCCTCATCAGCGGGTACAGGACCAAGGTACTCGGTTTAACCAGACAGCTACAGGACCACGTTACTAGGGCTGCACGATTAATCGGAAAAAAAATCGCAATCTTGATTCATAGACGACAATTTTTTTCTTTTTCTTTAACTTTTTACTTAACTTTTTTAAATGATGACGATTCTGACTTGAGTTATTTTGTATGTTACAAGAGACTTTTAAGTTTAAGTCAAGCACTTTTATATATATGTTATGTTGTCTGTTTAAGAAAGAGTGCAATAAATGATTTTATTGAAAAAATAAGAATCATGTGAGAGAATTGTGATCTAAATTTTTTTAGAGAAATCGTGATTCACATTTTAGCAAGAATCGTGCAGCCCTACAAGGTGCTCAGTTTAACCAGACGGCTACAGGACCAAGGTACTCAGTTTAACCAGACGGCTACAGAACTAAGGTACTCAGTTTAACCAGACGACTACAGGACCAAGCTGCTCAGTTTAACCAGACGGCTACAGGACCAAGGTACTCTGTTTAACCAGACGGCTACAGGACCAAGGTACTCGGTTTAACCAGACGGCTACAGGACCAAGGTACTCGGTTTAACCAGACGGCTACAGGACCAAGGTACTCGGTTTAACCAGACGGCTACAGGACCAAGGTACTCCGTTTAACCAGACGGCTACAGGACCAAGGTGCTCAGTTTAACCAGACGGCTACAGAACTAAGGTACTCAGTTTAACCAGACGACTACAGGACCACGGTACTCAGTTTAACCAGACGGCTACAGGACCAAGGTACTCAGTTTAACCAGACGGCTACAGGACCACGGTACTCAGTTTAACCAGACGGCTACAGGACCAAGGTACTCAGTTTAACCAGACGGCTACAGGACCAAGGTACTCAGTTTAACCAGCACAAGTACAGTACAACGTAAAGAAGTTTGGCATCCAACCAGAGTGCAAATGTAACAGTAAAGTGCAACAGTGATATACAATGTACAGGTGATTAAACTGGGTAAAAAATATATGAATTAGTACTACTGAGTAATAGTGAAAGTTGTAAAAGTAGTTTTTTATTAATTTCTTAATTTTTTAACCACATGGTGGCGCTGGTGCGTTGTCATAATGGCGCTGCGGCCCGATACCATTGTTTAGGGAACGTTTATTTACAACAGAAATAACCCCAGCCCTATTTGGTCTGTGTGTGTGCGTGTGCCTGTGTGTGTGTGTGTGTCCTCTGGTCCAGGTGAATGACGTGGTGTTCAGTCCGGACGAGCGCCACCTGGCCACCTGCGGTGGGGACGGCAGTGTGAGGGTGTGGTCGGCGCCCGGCAACGAGCTGGTGGTGCAGTTCCAGGTCCTCAACCAGGTGGGGGACCTCGAATGGTCATAGGTCAAACCTCCTCCTGACAGCACAGCGTGTCCATCCGCATTAAGGTGTCTTTGATCACGACGTCAGCTGCTCAAAGGGCACCTCGACTGACCGCTCTCAAATCCCGCCCTCTTTTCTTGATCCTCCAATCACGACTGTCGCTTCCCTCGGACAAACTAAGAGAGCTTGAGATAGGTCCACTGGCTGACCCCTCTGACCCTCCTGGTAAAATGCTTACATATTTCAGAGGGATATTTATTGTCATCATGCAGCACAAGTACAGTACAACGAAAAGAAGTTTGACATCCAACCAGAGTGCAAATGTAAGAGTAAAGTGCAATAGTAATATACAATGTACAGGTGATTAAACTGGGTATAAAATATATAAATTAGTACTACTGAGTAATAGTACTAATCAGATGTATGTACAGAGTTGTTGTATTAATATGTACAGTGATACAGGTATAAAGACACTATGGTAGTAAGTCATACTGGCCAGCAGCTAACTAGTAAGAGTAGGTAAGGGATATGTACAGATATAGTATCTAGTCTACAGATATATAAGGATTATGTGCAGGTAACTATGTACAGACAGCCTAGTTCTTATATTATTTTCTTGTTATATGCAGCCTACTGTAGTTATATATATATATTATATATATATCTAACAGCCTATATGCAGCCTAGTTATATATCTAACAGCCTAGTTCTTATATTATTGTCTTGTCTGGTTATATGCAGCCTAGTTAGATATATATAACAGCCTAGTTCTTATATTATTGTCTTGTCTGGTTGTATGCAGCCTAGTTAGATATATATTATATATATATATATAACAGCCTAGTTCTTATATTTTTGTCTTGTCTGGTTATATGCAGCCTAGTTAGATATAACGTTATATATATATATAACAAAGGTTATTCTATAACCCTAGTTATGAGTATAGCGAGCGCTCTGCTCTATTGGAACTATCCCTTTAATCATTCTATCAATGAAAAAACTTTCTCCAAAACACCCCCACTCACCTCTGCCTGGCCACACCCACATCCGCTCCTATATAAGCGGGGTCGTGGCCACACAATCAGCTCCTTCCCAAGTCTTTCACCACCAAAAAGTGAAGACCGTGGGGTCCTCAGTGAGTCAGAGCAGAGCTCTCGCTATACTCATATAACTAGGGTCATAGAATAATCTTTGTTATAAATCGTATAGCTTTACGCTCTGCTCGTCCCCCTAGCGGGGGACGGGAGGGAGATCAGACGCGACTGTGCGAAGAGGGTTTAGCACCTCAAACGCACAGGGTGAGCAGACCGTGGGACTTACCTTTGTTTAGAAGGGCCCGCGACCGCGGGTAGGTGGCCGAGCGGAGATTGCGTTCGTCACCAACCCCGGAGCTGTGAGCTGGATTCGCCTGTTCGAATCCAGCTCACAGCTCCGGGGTTGTCACCAGCTTGGCTGGCCGTCTGCACTAATACAATTGGCTGTATTAGAGGGTGGGAGAAGCTGGCGGGGTGGGTCCGGGTCGTTGTAAACAGCGACTCCTACAGTTCGGTCGGGGCGCCTGCTAAGCGCGGATAGGACTTGAGGGGGATAGTGTGATCCTCCCACACGCTACGCCCTCTCAATGAGAATCCGCGCTGCCAGGTGAAAAGAAGCGGTGATTGGCTGGACGTGTGTCGGAGGAAGCACGTGGTAGCCTCCACTCTCCCAGATGATCTGACTGTGGGGGGTAAGTGCGCAGCGACCAGGAAGGGACTGGGAATTGGCATACGACTAACATTGGGATGGGAGAAAATCGGAGGAAAAATGGAGGAAAAAAAAAAAAAAAAAAAGGGCCCGCGACCACCCGAGCGCGCATCCCACATGCCACCAGGGAACGGACGTGAAGCAAAAAAAAAACGTCACAGCCCCCAACATCACTGGGTTGGGGTTCAAGAAACCAAACCCTGTGGCAAGGCCGTAGCAGCGGAGCGCGGAGGAGGTCCCAGCCCTAGGACAACCCGAGGACTAGGACCCCCTGAAAAAGGGGCCTGGTGAGGCCAACGAGGCTGCGGCATCGAGACCCCACCAGACGGTCACTGGTGACACCACCCCCCCCCCACATCGCTAGCGTATCGGACAGGGCCTAAATCAAGTGAAGGCCCTTCCCCCCTTGGCACGCCGCTCTGAAGCGCTCTTTTTCAAAGAGGCTACCCCCCCACACAATACTCTGGGGCCAGCCGGCGTGCCGGGGAGACAACCCTCCAAGGAGGTTGATCCCTCAATCCAGGCAACAGGTCCCAAGAGCAGAACTCGACCTGTGCCCGGAGCACTGCGGACTAGACAGGCGCCTAAGGGGTCTACTGTAAAAACAGTACCCCGGCGGAAGGGGTGTTCGGTATGCTGTGCACCATGTCACAATCTCCACGAAACCTGACCCCACCAATTTATTAATCCAGCGGGGTCGAGGTTCAGAGAAGAGGCCGACACAATTGGCAGACGTCATGAAAGATGCAGGGGCATACTCTCGGGCAGACGGGGTCAGGCCCGGCCTCAACCCGAGAGTCGACTCTACCAACACACCGGGGAGCCAACCACCCCCCTATGTTTAGTTTAACAGGAGGCGGTTGCTCCCTTAACCCACTAAGAAACCCCAGAAACATAACTGCGCGTATACACAGGCTATACAAGCAGTTCAAGCGTTTCAGGTTTCAAAAGGGTTAACCCAGGCCAACAGGTTATCGAGGACGAGGCCCGACCTGGGCCTGGCGGACCGGGACCTACACAGGGATGCATAGAAGAGTTGACAGGCAACCTCCCCGACAGCCCCCTCCCATCCCCGGCTTAGCAGGGAGGGAGGGGTGAAACAAATGGAGAAAGGACCGAGTCCCTTAACATAATGCAAGGTACAACACAGTAAGGACCAAGCACGTCACTGTTAAGGGCAACTCGTGGTGGCATCCATATGACACACACATTCATGACATCAATCCCTGCGACGTCCGGCCCGACCCGGCATTTTCCCCCCGGAAAAGCACAAAGTCCTTCGGGGTACCAGAACTGCAGATCTGCGCCCCGGTGGGCAACGGGTTAACTGATCTGGTCCGGCGCAACCAGAACTAGTCCTGTGTCCTAGTCACACCGCCATCCCCAGTCCTAAGAGGGGGGTAGGTACGCGTGTCGATCCAAAACATCAGAGGGCGCCACCAAGACGGTCAGTACGTGAACGCACTGCCCACCTAAAGGGTGTGAGACCCCTCCGCCAACGTTTTGATCTACTCCGTCATCTCCCCCCGGAGATGTACGTGAGCCATCGAGTAACCTAGTGCACTGGCGCTCGGTAGAGACAAGTCTCCCTCCCAGCCAACCGCATAAAAAACGCAGTTTTTATGTTTGGTCAACCAAGGCGCGCCGGCCTACAAGGTGGTTTCAACATAGAAAGCACCCAGGGCCAGCGGCAATCGGTCTCGAAAGACCCTACGCTGATTTCATAAACCAGCGTATATGCTCGTCGAGAACCCGAAAACAGCGACGGTGAATTTCTAACAAGAAACACCACACAACGTTTCCTCCATGCTGTCTGGGATGAGCAGCAGGAAGCCGGCCTATAAGACACAGATACGGGTCTCATATGACGAGCCTGGGGGTAAACAACCGTCAATTCTGCTCTTTATGTAAGAGGGGAAGACAGAGGTTCCCCCAGAGAGACCTCTATATGAGTAAACAATTGAAAAACATATATAATTGGACCCAAGTGACCAACGGCCCAATACACACTTTATTTATTTGTAATTATTTTTATTTTTATTTTTTATTTTTTTTATCCTCTTGTTCTCCGCCTGATTTTCTGTGCTTCTCCACCCAATTTAGTCGTTATGCCAATTCCCCCCCTCCCCTACCTGGAAGGAAGAGTGGGTGTAATGTATTGAGCTATGCGGGTACCCGTACTGGGAGTAACCCGGATGTGGGACGAGAGACGGCATTCTGTATATGCATGAAGCTGGAGAAGAGACATTAAATGAGGGAGTCGATGTTAGACTAAATCTGGTCGTCCTGTCAAGTTATTTCATAACACAAGACAAACATCACATGGTGTCAGAAGAAACTCGGGAAACTCGGCAAGAATGGCACACTTTAAGCCACCGCCGAATTTGAGTCTGGCGGGGAATCTCGCGGAGAATTGGCGAACGTGGCTGCAGCGTTATGAGCTTTTCTGTGTCGCTACGGGAGTAGCAGAGAAGTCAGAAACAGTGCAGTGCGCGACATTCCTACATGTGGCGGGAGACGAAGCCATAAAAGTGAGTAACACGTTTGTGTTCGCGGACGGGCAGAGGAACCAGATTGCCATATTGAAACGGAAGTTCAAAGAATACTGTGAGCCTCGGAAGAATATGCCATACATAAGGCATATGTTTTTCACCCGTGTACAAAGTCTGTCAGAAACTATAGATGCATATGTCACAGACCTGAAAAATAAAGCAAGAGACTGTGAATTTGGCAACCTATACAACTCATTGATACGTGACAGAATTGTCTGTGGGATACGTGACGATCAAGTAAGAGCCAGATTGCTCAGAGAGGCGGATCTCACGTTAGAAAAAGCTCTTGATGTGTGCCGTGCCAGTGAAATAACATTCACCCAGATGAAAGCATTACATGAGGAAGTTGAAGTGCACAAAGTTAGCACAGCAAGGCCATACAGAAAAGGAGGAAACTTCACAAAAGAAAGCCCAATGAGTAGTGAAAGGAAAGTGGACTGTGACCGATGTGGATACAAACATGAACAAGGGAAGTGCCCAGCCTATGGACAGACATGCAGGAAATGTGATAAGAAAAATCACTTTGCAAAAACGTGTCGTGCAAACAGTCAACTCAGAAATAAGAAAATGCATATTGTGGAACAGAATCATGAGGACAGTGACAGTGAGACAGAGGAAATGTTCGTTGGAACAGTAGAAATGAGAAGCATTAAAGAAATTGAAAAGGAAAAAAGGGACCAAGACAGATGGTCTGAAGAGCTGCTAATAAACAAGAAAATAGTCACATTTCGAATTGACACAGGAGCTGACTGTAACGTCATGTCAGCCAAAACGTTTCACACGTTACATGTTCACGACAAGTTGCATGCATCCAAGTGCAAGTTAGTGACTTATTCAGGCCACAAGATGGAGCCCTTGGGCAAAACATCAGTCACATGTCTGTATAAAGGTAAAACACACAGGATTGACTTTGAAATTATAGAGAAAGATGCTCCAGCGATTCTAGGAAGAGAGACCAGCACAAAGCTGAAAATGGTCAAAAGGCTATATAGCATGGAGAAAGGAGAGAAAGAAGACAAAATGCAGAAAGACTATGAGCATCTCTTCTCTGGACTTGGCTGCTTACCAGGTGAACACAGCATCAAGATAGACCCTGACATAAAGCCAGTGATACACGCACCTAGGAGGATACCAGTTGCTCTGAGGGACAGAGTGATTGAACAGCTTCACAAAATGGAGCAGTCAGATGTAATCATAAGGCAATCTGAGCCAACACAGTGGGTCAACAGTATGGTGACAGTAGTCACGCCCAAGAAGATAAGGATTTGTATGGATCCTAAAGATCTGAACACAGCAATACGAAGAGAACACTATCCACTCCTCACAGTGGAGGAAGTGGTGTCACGCATGCCAAATGCAAAATATTTTTCTGTGTTAGATGCAAACCAAGGATTTTATCAAATAAAACTGGATGAAGAGAGCTCCAAACTGTGCACGTTTAACACACCCATTGGGAGGTACCGTTTCAAGAGGCTTCCCTTTGGCATCTCGTCAGCGAGCGAGGTGTTCCAGAGAGCTGTAGCCCAGATGATTGAGGGGTTAGATGGTGTGGTCAACATCATTGATGATCTGCTGGTGTGGGGGGACACCTTAGAGCAACACGATCAGAGGCTGGTGAAGCTGCTGCAGAGAGCAGATGAGAACGGCCTGAGATTCAATAGAAGCAAGTGCAAGTTCAGGATGACAGAGGTCAAGTACATTGGCCATACACTCAGCGCAGATGGACTAAAGCCTGATGATGAGAAGATAAGAGCCATTGTACAAATACCTCCACCTGCTGACAAGCCAGCATTAATGAGGTTCATGGGAATGATTCAATATCTAGCTAAATTCATTCCTAATCTGTCTGAAATCTCTGCACCTCTAAGGACGCTGTTGCAGGGAGAAACAGAATGGCACTGGGAGGAACCTCAACGTCAGAGCTTTGAAAAGCTGAAGCAGCTGATCACAGGAGCTCCCACTCTGAAATACTATGATGTAAACAAGGCTGTGACGCTGTCTGTGGATGCCAGCTCGGAGGGCATCGGGGGTGTGATACTGCAGGATGAACGACCTGTGGCATACGGCTCAAGGGCGCTCACAGATTGTCAATGCAGGTACGCGCAGATCGAGAAGGAGCTGCTAGCCATAGTGTATGGATGTGAGAAGTTCCATCAATATCTATATGGCAGAGAGGTCAAGGTCGAAAGCGATCACAAGCCTCTAGAAAGCATTTTCAAGAAGCCACTGCATCAGGCTCCCCTGAGACTGCAAAGAATGCTGCTGCGGCTTCAAAAGTACAACATTGCAGTATCATACAAGCCAGGAAAGGAGCTTCACATTGCAGATGCATTGAGCCGTGCTTATCTACGTGAGCAGAAAGAGGATCTTCTGGAAGAGGAACTGCATGTGAACTGGATCACACCACAGTTGCCCATATCAGAGGAAAAGCAGGAGATGTTCAGGAATGCAACTGCACAAGACCCAGTACTGCAGGAACTAAAGAACATGACAATGCACGGATGGCCTAAGGACAGGTCTGCTGTGTCAGATAAGGTGCAGCCGTTTTGGACATTCAGAGAGGAGATCAGTTTTGCCTCAGGTCTACTGTTCAAATCAGAGAAACTCATTGTACCACAGCAACTGAGACCACAGATGCTGGACAAGATACACGAGTCACACTTGGGAGTGGTCAAATGTAAAGAAAGGGCCAGAGATGTGCTTTATTGGCCAGGCATGTCTGCACAAATTGAACTAGTTGTAGCACAGTGTGCTGTCTGCAATGAGCACAGGAGCAGCAATCAAAAAGAGCCACTGATCTCACATCCACTGCCAAATAGACCATGGGAGAAGGTTGGCACCGACATGTTTTATAGCAAGGGCTCAGAATATCTGCTATGTGTCGACTACTTCTCAAAGTACACAGAGATAATGAGGCTGACCGACACCACCAGTAAGGGTGTTATAACTGCCATGAAGTCCATATTTGCCAGGCACGGGATTCCAGATATTCTGGTCAGTGACAATGCCCCTCAGTACGCCAGTGCAGAATTCAAGAGCTTTGCAGAGAGCTGGGAGTTCAGTCATGTCACCTCAAGTCCACACTATGCTCAGTCAAATGGACAGGCAGAAAAAGCTGTGCAAACTGTTAAAAGGATGCTCAAAAAGTCTGGTGACCCTTACATAGCGCTTCTGGAATACAGAAATACACCACTGGAAGGTGTGGGCCTGTCACCTGCCCAGATGCTGATGGGGCGTCGGTTGAAGTCAAAACTGCCAGCGTCCACCTCACTGCTCACCCCTGAAGGTGTACTTAATGTTCACAACAAGTTGAAAGAAAAGCAAGCTAAACAAAAAAGCTACTATGATCGCCACGCTAAACACCTACCTGTGCTGCGTGCTGGAGAGAATGTGAGGATGCAGTCTGGAGACACTTGGAGGCCAGCTGTAGTTCTGAGGGAGCACGAACAACAACGTTCCTATGTGGTGCGTACACCTGAAGGAAGGATGTTCAGAAGGAACAGGAGACATCTCAGGGAGACTGCTGAGAGAGAGTTTCCATCTGCTGCTAAGGAGCAAGATGGGAATGGGGATATGAACTGTGACAACCCAAGGTTTGTTGATCAGGACAGTTCACACGCACAGACCCCAGCGCACACTCCACAGGGAAGCAGTGACACTACTGACTCTGTCGCACAACCTTTTCGCACTAGATCAGGGAGACTGGTCAAAACTCCAACGAGGTTTAGAGAGTAGGGAAACAAAAAGTGGACTCTGCTCATTTATGTTGCACTGTAACTGATTCATTTAATGTTCACTGGATGACTTTGTGGTTACAAAAACTACAGTTTGTTTTGTTTTAAATGCAGGAGGCACCTTTGGTTGTTTATGTGCCGTATAGGCCCACAGTTCTTAGTTTATTATTTTCTTTCCAAGAACTATTTCTCACTATGTTCTGTGATTATTCAGTTGTTGACAACTTGTTAAAAAAAAATAAAAAAATGTCTGAAGAATGTGGAACTTAAGAAGGGAGATGTAATGTATTGAGCTATGCGGGTACCCGTACTGGGAGTAACCCGGATGTGGGACGAGAGACGGCATTCTGTATATGCATGAAGCTGGAGAAGAGACATTAAATGAGGGAGTCGATGTTAGACTAAATCTGGTCGTCCTGTCAAGTTATTTCATAACACAAGACAAACATCACAGTGGGGCATAGTATAATGTCCTACGGACACCTACCTGAACCCCGGACACCTACCTGAAATGGCCGCAACAATAGGTTGGTCTACCACATTGACAAGGCCTCTCGCTGGTGGGGCCAGAAGCGGCGACGGCTGGAGCCTCGCTCTGGCGCGACGCCCCCATCCTGCGGCCGGTTATGGTGCAGGCCCGACGACATCTTCTGCCAGAGATGACGCCGTAGTCATCGCTACTTCCTAACAGCTAACTCCAGGCTGACTGATAGCATCAAGCTAACGTTTCTAGCCTAACGTAGTAGCCAGCTAACGACTTAGCCTAACAGCTAACTGGCTAACAGTTAGCTTTTACCGGCTATCGATAGCCACCAGCTAACGCAGTAGCAAGCTAAAGCGGCTACTACTGAAGCTGTGTAACGTGAGGAATAGCGATACAGGCCAAACACTTCAGACAGCCGCTGTCTCTCCCTTTCTTTTATCCTAAAGAAAAAGGGAAAGGCAACACACGTCCCTCTCACAGAACAGTGTTTACCAGACACAGCGGCATCGGCAGTAAGCCCCGTTGTACGCGGGCTGCAGCCGTCCTGAGCTCGGAGATATTCTCATAATGAAACACCGAGCTCGCATCCTCCGTGCCGGGTGTTTTCGTCTTGAAAGCCGGGCCAGCGCGGCGGCAGAGGGTATCCGTTTTTCAGAGACCCAGGGACTTGAACCGCAGACTCGGAATCATGGCCCCAGGAAAACAAAGCTACGACCTCTCTGAGGAGGAGCACTGTTTTATCGCGGGGCATCAAACTAGAACCCCCTCCATGCCGCTATGGAGAGGCAACGAAGGGATTCTAGCCTGGAGCCGACCTTACGCAAGCTGTGCAGCTGCCCCCTCACAACTGCACACCTGAGGCCCGCGTCGCAAAACACCACCCGCCCAGAGAGACAGTCAGCTCTCACACAGCCGACCGCCTCTCGAGGCATAGTATCCAGCTGCAGAGCCGGGGACAATGCCGGCGGGGATTGCTCAGCGACGCGCGCCCCAATGCGAAGCGCCGGTGGAGGTCAGAATGATCATCATCTTCTAGACTCTCCGGTGGTGAAGACATTATCGCTTTATTTTCTCGAAAATTTGTGAGAGAAAAAACAAAGATACAATGTCAACGCAGCTCCTTTACCAACTAACTACTTTTAGCACTAAACTAAAGTGGTGATATACACGAACTTCACGGTGGTGAAAGTAGGGAAGGAGCTGATTGTGTGGCCACGACCCCGCTTATATAGGAGCGGATGTGGGTGTGGCCAGGCAGAGGTGAGTGAGGGTGTACATGTGGAGAAAGTTTTTTCATTGATGAATGATTAAAGGGATAGTTCCAATAGAGCAGAGCGTAAAGCTATACGATTTATAACAGCCTAGTTCTTAAATTATTGTCTTATTATTGTTCCCTCTGGCGGTCAGGGCTGTGGCTGCGCGTGCTGGAGTCCCGTCCTCGGCTCGCCAGCGGGGGGCGCCAGCGTGGCGGCGGGCTACAGCGACGGCACCCTGAGGATCTTCCGTCTCTCCACCAAGGAGATGGAGCTGAAGCTGCAGCCCCACCTGGTGGCCGTCTCCGCCATCCAGTACGCCTCTAGTGGTGAGAGAGGGGGTTACGGTCCACTCAACAGCAAAACACATATATTTCATCCAGTACGCCTCTAGTGGTGAGAGAGGGGGATTACGGTCCACTCAACAACAGAAAACATATCTTTCATCCAGTACGCCTCTAGTGGTGAGAGAGGGGGATTACGGTCCACTCAACAACAAAACACATATTTCATCCAGTACGCCTCTAGTGGTGAGAGAGGGGGTTACGGTCCACTCAACAGCAAAACACATATATTTCATCCAGTACGCCTCTAGTGGTGAGAGAGGGGGATTACGGTCCACTCAACAACAGAAAACACATCTTTCATCCAGTACGCCTCTAGTGGTGAGAGAGGGGATTATGGTTCACTCAACAACAAAACACATCTTTCATCCAGTACGCCCTTGGGGGAAATTCTGGCATCATAGCAGCATGGGGGAGGCTGGAGGTGAGGTGCAGGCATGGGCAGGGTAATAGTAGAAATACATGAATATAGGCAATAGAATTAGATCTGAATATGAGAGAAAAACTAACAGTGTAAACAATATAATTAAATATGAGAAAGTAAATAGTGTAAACAAATGTGCAGATGAGGGTCGGGTTATTGTGTTAGATTTCGTTGACTTTTAAGTGATGTTACTTATCCTGTATTCCTTCAGGATATGCGTTGTGTTGTTTGATGTTGAATTAAAGTCAAATAGATCAGGTTGCTCTCAGGTCCTTTCTGTGGATCCTCTCTCTGTGTACCTGTAACCCTAACCCAAGAAGCTGAATACCCAAGAAGCAGAATACCCAGACGGGCAACTGCCATCACTGATATAGAGTGTCTGGTCAGTAACATGGGTCTCCCAGTCCCTCCTGCTCTGCAGTAAACACAAAATACCTGGTATCCCGCTCCCACTTTATCCAATCAGGAGAGAGAACCCTAGATATTTGTACTTATTTCAAGAAATCTTTCCAAGCCAAATGTTCTTACTGTACTGGTAGACTTGTTTCAAGGACACATTTGCTTAAAACTAGTTTTTATTTCTTATTTTTGTCAGACCATTTTTGGGATACGAGAAAAATAAATCTGTTTACTGCAGAGTGATTTCTGAGGAGGCAGCGAGGATGCAGGGTATTATGCGAGACAGAAGAAACAATATAAACCAGATTAGAGAGGGTTTCCAATTTCATTTCACACCAATATTGGATAAAGTGGGAAGGGATACCAGGAAATGTATTTTGTGTTTACTGCAAAGCGGAGGGACTGGGAGACCCATGTTACTGACCAGACACTCTATATCACTATCAGTGACAGCTGTCAGAATACAGAGCTATTATTTTAACATGTAGACCAGTTATTTGAACAAATAAAAAAAAATACCACTTACAGTCTCCCCTCTCAGTCTTCACACTGTCTGCATAAAGTCACCATAATAAGTGGAGGTTGTTTTTCTTTGGATCCCATCAGGTCACGTGCTCCTTTCAGCGGGGAAGGACGGCGTGATAGCGGTCAGTAGCCCCATGAACGGACTGACCATCCGGGTCATCAGCGACCACAGAGGAGCCCCCGTCACCGCCATCCAGTGTGCCAGGAAACAGGTCAGCAGCACATGGGGTCAGGCGGCGACGTCGGAGCGGATCTCACATTATATACGGTCTTTATTTTAGAGAGCAAGACCTCGTTTACTATGCCGAGACGTAAAATGAAAAAATTATTATCAATAAAATTCTATAAAAACAAGTATATAAAACAAAACACAAATTAAATATACAAATGAATTTTTTCATATTGTTGAACGTCTCACCCAATTGACCCATCTCAAGCCCCGCCCTTGTCCGAGGCGAAGCAACAGTTGTGATTGGAGGATCGAGAAAAGAGGTCTGGTTTGAGATGGGTCAATTGGGTGAGACGTTGAACAATATTTTTTTGATCCACTTTTTCTCCCATTTTTTCTATATTTTCTCCCATCCCAATTTTTGTATCATCCAATTCAACCCTCCCCTGTCACGAACGCTGTTTCTTGCCTCCCACAAGCCGGCTGCAATGTGGACTAAGTCATACATAGCACAAGTCCCCTCCGGTACTTGAGGTAACAGCAGTCGCATCTTTTCACCTGCGCAGCTCGATCTCTCAGTGTCGAGGAGTAACGCGTGGGAGGCTCACGCTGCCCCCGACACTTCCTGATTCTACTGCGCAGGCGCACCAACCGACTTGTAGGAGTCGCTTGTTCACAACGTTCGATCCCCACCCTTCAGTTTTCCCTCCCCGTAATACGGCCAATGTGTATTACTGCGGACGACCAGCTAAACTGAAAACAATGTGGAGAGCTGGATTCGAACACGCAAAT
Organism: Notolepis coatsorum; assembly: GCF_963971535.1. Lineage (NCBI taxonomy): Eukaryota > Metazoa > Chordata > Actinopteri > Aulopiformes > Paralepididae > Notolepis > Notolepis coatsorum. Next base: position 13,418,596 of record NC_140174.1, on the reverse strand, counting down.
CCTAGCGTCTCCACACTGGTGGCGAGTGCCTTGCCCACTACACCACCTAGCCGCCCAGACGTTGAACAATATTAAAGATAAATAAATAAACAGTCCAGAGGATCACTCCAGCAGGGATGTGATGTAAGACGGCAGCTTTTCAATAAAAGAGCCTCGTAGATGAACAAATACATGTGTCTATCGTGTCTCTCAGATGGAGAAGATGTCTTTTTCATACAGGACGCATTGATGAGTGATAAACAGTGAGAGGCATGTTTTGTGTGTTTGGAGGATGGCGATGGAACATAAATAGCACAAATAAATCATCAAATACACAAGTTTCAGGTTGACTTTATTTGCCATGTTAATAAGTGGACTGAACTGGAGGAACATAAACCAAAACCACACAGACGTATGACAAGAATACATGTAGGCAGACACAGACGTTACTACACATAAACATACAGTGGACAATTTCAGGAGACTTATTAATAAAATCAGAATTTGTTCTTACTTGCTTGCCTGGGTAAATAAAGGTTATAGAAATGTAAAAATAAAATGCTGCGCAGGTGAAAAGATGCGACTGCTGTTACCTCGAGTATCGGAGGGGACTCGTGCTATGTATGACTTAGTCCACATTGCAGCCGGCTTGTGGGAGGCAAGAAACAGCGTTCGAGACAGGGGAGAGTTGAATTGGATGATACGAAATTGGGATGGGAGAAAAATAGAAAATGGGAGAAAAAGTGGATAAAAAAAAAAAATTCTGCTCTATAAAAAAAAATCAAGAATGTGAGGAACAAAATTGTAAAGCACTTTGAATAAAAGCTGCTATATAAATGCACCATTTACCATGGCTGTGGCTGAAGTGTGTTCCTCTCCCCACCAGTACAAGGCGTTCGGGCTGGAAGGGAGCGAGCTGTGGCTGGCCTGCAGCGCCGACAGGCGGGTCAGTGTCTGGGCCGCCGACTGGATCAAGGACAAGTGTGACCTGCTGGACTGGCTGACCTTTCCTGCCCCCGTCCACCTCTCAGTAATGACCAGACTTCCAACGCCGATAAGACGTTATGCTTCTTTATTTTTTTGCACCCTGTGCAAAGTTTACACTTACATTTTACAGTTAGTCATTTAGCTGAACGCTTTTATCCAAAGTGACTCACGAGTTCTGTACGACAGGTCAGCACGAAGGGTCCCACTCTTTCAGCTGAGTAGTGTAATGTTCATCAAACAGTGTTGAAACTTGGGCGCTGCAGTGTTGAGTGCATAGTGGTAGAGACATATTAGTATAGTAGGTAGTAATATAGACAAGGAAGATTATTTAGCGGAAGAGTGCATGATAGTAGAAGACGATACGTTTTTTTTCCCGTTTTTTTTCCAGATATTGATTGAAGACGTGTGTTTTTAGTCTTGTTTTTTATCACACCTTTATCGAGCGCTTGCATCCCAGAATCACGTCTCACATGTGTGCCGCTTGTCTCTGTCGCCCTGCTAGGACGGAGACGACCCACCGCCCAGTCTGGCTGCCTTCAGTCCTGCAGACCCAGGTCTGGTGGTGTACACTGGCTACGGAGTCGAGAAAGAGCTGTCCTTCTACAGCCTGGACAAGAAACGGGTGTGTGTGTTAGGGCATTCAAATTCTAAATCAACTTTTGAATTAAAAAAAATTTATAAAAAAGAAAATATATATATATATCTTTTTTATATCTTTTTTTTGTGTCTATTTATTCTGTTTAAACCAATGGGGTTTTTCTTCACAGTTGCAGATAAAGATTAGGCTACACTAATATTATAGTATTAAAAAAACTGATGAGTTATATTCAAGTTGATTTAATAAATAAAGACTCATTTAATCAGATTAATCACTTTATTCAAATTGAGGATTTAGTTTGAGGATATTTATAAAAGAAAAACTATTTTTTGCATTTTTATGTATTTATTATTATTTATTAACAGAGTTGTAGTATTAATATGTACTGTGATACAGGTATGATAAGTAAGTCATACTGGCCAGCAGAGTAACTAGTAAGAGTGGGTATATATAGATATAGTATCTATAGATATGTAAAAAGGATTATATGCAGGTATGTATACAGATGTGGATATAAAGCGTTACATACATAAAGCAGCTATACATTGATCTGCATTGTTAAGCTAGTTTAGTAGAAGAGTGTTACATAAAGCAGCCATACATTGATCTGCATTGTTAAGTTAGTTTAGTAGCAGAACAGTGTTACATAAAGCAGCCATACATTGATCTGCATTGTTAAGCTAGTTTAGTAGCAGAACAGTGTTACATAAAGCAGCCATACATTGATCTGCATTGTTAAGCTAGTTTAGTAGCATGTCTTCTCCTTTCCTTCTGACTTTCTACTCTCTCTCTTGTTGTTGCATCACTTCATTTGAAGACCTTTACCTTCTGATTTTATCCCATGGTTCAAGTTCAAGTTTTGTTTTATTTGTCACGTATAAGGTACATGTTTCATTACAGTGAAATGCTTGGTTCTGTATGAGCCTCCTTAGATTGTGCAGCAGAACCAGGCATTTCACTGTAATGTACCTTATGTGACAAATAAAACAACTTGAACCTCCTTTGTATTATTATTTTTTTTTTATCCACTTTTCTTTTTCTCCCATCCCAATTTCGCTGTGCCAATTCTCCCCTCCCCTGTCTTGAACGTTGTCTTGAACCCACTGGCCGGTTGTAGGGAGGATAGAAGCCTTGCATCACGTGTCCCCTCCGATACACGATGAGGCAGCTTGTCACATCTTTTCACCTGCCAGCGCGGACTCTCATTGGCGAGGTGTAACGTGTGGGAGGCTCACACTACCCCCGCCATTTCCTGTCTCTGCTGTGCAGGCGCCCCCCAACCGACCTGTAGGAGTCGCTGTCCACAACGTCCAGATCACCACCCATCGACTTCCACCCGCTAACTCTGCCAATTGAGTTAGTATGACGGCCGGCCCAAGCCGGAGGCAACGCCGACAGCCGGATTCAAACCCGGTGTTTCTTACGTTGGTGACGAGCGCAATGTCCGCTGCGCCACCCAGCTGCCTTATCCTCCTTTGTATTATTTTTTTTATCTACTTTTTCTCCCCATTTTCTATTTTTCTCCCATCCCAATTTCGTATTATCCAATTCTACCCACCCCTGTCTCGAACGTTGTTAGACCATGCCTCCCACTGGTCGGCTGCAATGTGGACCAAGCCTTGCATCACGTGTCCCCTCCGGTACACGAGGAGGCAGCTGTCGCATCTTTTGACCTGTACAGCGCGATCTCTCAGCGGCGAGGAGTAATGCGTGGGAGGCTCACGCTGCCCCCGTTGCTTCCTGATTCTGCTGTACAGGCGCACCAACCGACCTGTAGGAGTCGCTGTCCACAACGTCCGATCCCCACCCACCGGCTTTCCCACCCCCTAATACTGCTAATTGTATTAGTATGAACGACCAGCCAAGCCGGAAGCAACGCCGAGAGCTGGGCTCGAACCCAGCATTTCCTGCGTTAGTGGCGAGCGCCTTGCCCACTGCGCCACTTAGCCGCCCCTCCTTTGTATTCTTGGAATTTAATGATGTTATACTGATCTCTGTAATTTCTTACATATATCATGTAAAGTGGTTGCCCTCTTAGTCCCGGTCTTTTTGCTTCATCTCTCGAACCTTTAGCTCAATACATAAGACAATCCCAAATTATATCTCCTGTTTCAATTCAGGGCACACTGCACCATATCAGCTTATACGCAGATGATGTACTCCTGTTTATGCAGAATCCCTCCGTCGCTCTACCTCATCTTCTCAATGTGATAGATGAGTTTGGCAGCCTATCCGGCTTTAAGATCAACTGGCTAAAATCAGCTTTTCTTCCACTTAATGAGCCTGCAAAGGCTACCATCCTGCCTGCAAACATACTTATGGTGGAGCACTTTAAATGTCTCGGAATTGAAATATTCCCTACTATTAGCCAGACGATACGGTATAACTACTCCAGCTTGGGTGACAGGATTACAAATTACTTCAACAGATGGTCCGCGGCTAGGTGGTGTAGTGGGCAAGGCGCTCGCCATCAACGCTGGAGACGCTGGGTTCGAATCCAGCTCTCGGCGTTGCTATCAGCTTGGCTGGTCGTTCATACTAACACAATTGGTAGTGTTAGGGGTGGGAAAGCTGATGGGTGGGTCCTGGACGTTGTGGACAGCGACCCCTACAGTTCGGTCGGGGCGCCTGCACAGCGAGGGTAAGATCTGGAGGGAGGTAGTGTGACCTTCCACATGTTACACTCTCCCGGTGAGAATCTGCACTGCCAGGCTGGCTTCCGGCTGGCTGCACATGCGTCGGAGGAAAGCATGTGACAGTCTCCGGCCTCCCGGACCAACAGTGGAGGGGAGTGCGCAACAACCAGGAAGGGAGTTGGGAATTGGCATAACAACTAACAGTGGGATGGGAGAAAAATCGGAAAAAGGAGGGGGGGGAAAGATAATAATAAAAAAAAAAAAAACAGATGGTCCAAATAAAAAAAATCATTACAGGCCCGTGCGTCAATGATTAAAATGAATATTTTACCCAGAATACATTTTATCAGCTCAATGCTCCCGTTGCCTCCTCCTGTTGGTTATTGGCAGAAGTTGCATTCTGCCTCATATAAATTCGTTTGGAATAATAAACGCCCGCGCTTGAAGAGATCAACTGCCCAAAGAAGTAAACTCGATGGAGGCTTAGCATTTCCATTATTTTCAAGCTTTCTCTCTGAGACCTCTGATCACTTGGTTTGACGCTCAAGCAGCTGTGTCCTGGCGACCATTGGAGGAGAAGATGGTGTCCCCACATAGACTGCAAGATATTGTGTATACCAACATTTCAATTAAGCAATGCAAATTACGATTTGGCCCGCTTATCACACATGTGATCCAGACCTGGCGTGATACCCAGAAAGCATGTACTAACCGCCATAAATGGCACACACATTCCCCTCTATTTAATAACAATTTACTCCTTATTGGACAACAACCTATTAGGTACCCTAGATGGGAAAAGAAAGGCATCCATACGCTGGGGGACATCTTCGAGAACTCTGGTCTCCGATCTTTCCAAGATCTATCCAATGGATATGATCTCCCTGGAACCTCCTTTTTCTTTTATTTACAAATAAGAGCAGCCCTGAGGGCTCATGGCGTTCCATGGGATGCTCCACTAGAGCGTCACCGCTTTCACAAATAATTGTATGACAAAGAGACATCGAGAGGCTTAGTTTCTGACTTTTATCGCCATTTACTTACGTCCTTGTATAAGGACCTCCCCCTGGATACGATTTGGAGAAAGGATGTCCCGGAGTTGGATGTAGATTTTGTCTGGGAAAATGTCCGGCTGTCCTCACGCAACCCAGATCACCAACAGATTCATCTAAATGTTATTCATAGGACTTATTTGACCCCTAGACGATTGAATCGAATGGGTCTCAGACCTGACTCTCGATGTACCTTATGTCCAAACGGGGCCATCGGAACATTTATGCATATGTATGGGAATGTCCTCCTGTTGAGCTTTTCTGGGAAGAGATTACCACCCAGCTATCAGATATTTTCTCTCTGACTATACCTGTCCTGCCTTCTGTATTATTATTGAATGAGGTTTCTCAATTACCGACCTCTACACATGTGAAGAGACTCATTCTAGCCGGCCTCACAGCCGCCAAGAAATTGATTGCCTCACGATGGATACACCCAGACAAGCTATGCCCAAAGGTATGGATTCTTACCTGGAGATATCCACTGCACGAGTTTTAGGGGTTAACGAAGCGAATATTGCTATCTGGTTGGCAGCAGTTGCAAAATTTTAAGAGCGCATATAACGTTCAATTGCTAGATAATCTATTATATATTATGTATTTAACTCACGTTGAGGTCCTGGGGTGAGTGTGGGGGGGGAGCGAGCGAGTGCCATTGTCCACTTGTTTTTTCTTTTTGTTTTTTCTTGTCATTTTAATTATGTATATATTCTGGGCCCCCTTTAGCTGTGGTGGTTGTGGGCTCGGACTGGGGTGGGTTCGGGGTCTCTGCGGGTCGAGGCATTAAAGAGGCGTGATGCTTTGGCTCGCGGGGGTCCTCCGGGGTTGGGGTTCGCGGCTGCCGGGCCTGTAGATGGAGGGGGCTCAGGAAGCCCATTATGTATGTGTTCTGGGCCCCCTTTGATTGTGTCGGAGGGTCACAGGCTCGGGGTGGGGGGGGCCCTTGGTTCGGGCCCTCGGCGGGTCGGGGTGTTAAAGAGGTATGATGCTCTGACTCGCTGGGGTGCCGGACTCGGGGCTCTCGAGGGTTGGGGATCATGGCTGCGATGGGTGGTGAGGGAGGGGGCTTGGGGTGTTAAATGTACAATCTGTCTAATTTATTGTCTAGTCATTGTTGTGTTGAGTTGATGTTTTTGGTTGTCTTTTTATGTATTATTATTATTATTATTATTATTATTATTATTATTATTATTATTATTATTATTATGTTGTGAGTTGTGTTGTTTCATGTTTGAAAATAAAAAATTTGATCACAAAAAAATTATATCATGTAAAGTGTCTTTGAGTACCTTAGAAAGCATTATACAAGTAAAATGTATTATTGCTGTTATTATTTATTATTAGTATTATTGCTATTGTTGTTATTAATAATAATAATATTGTTATTATTGATTATTATACAGTGCTGTTATTGATTATTATTACCCTCCTATGACTGCAGGTGATAAAGAAGATCTCTCTCTCCCACTGGGCGACATGCCTGAGCATCTCCACCAGGGGGCATCTCATAGCAGTGGGATCTACAGGTAGTTTACTGTCAGCTGTAACCTTATGCTGAGGACTATACTCTATATACTAGGGGTGGGATTATGATATTATCCTGATACTAGTCATGATATTGTAATATCACAATATTAGGATATATTGCTATTTATTTCCCTTTTTTCAACTGCTAATTATGTCCCAAGTGGAAAACTGAGTCAACATCTGCAATAAAATATATTTACATGTTTCATCTAATAAGGTAAAATATATTTACATCATGTTTCATCTAATAAGATAAAATATATTTACATCATGTTTCATCTAATAAGATAAGTCTGTTCACCACATTCCAATCAGTTTCATTGCAGTAAAATGTGATTGTCAAGCAAAAACCAACCACTTTTTTAAATATATTGATACTTTGCGTCACTGTATTAACACTTTCCGTGCCGGAGCTCGGTGCCCCGGAACCTCCTTGAATGCCGCGACCCACTTCAATGTTAACATTAAAAACGCCTAATCTATGTTTTAAATTATGGGTCTAATCTGCCCGTCGCTTATCAATGACTAGTTTTCCAGTCAACATTGTCTAAGCTAATTGTTTTTTTATTGGTTCATTTTCGTTTTATAGCATTTTGAAAAGCCCTCGTTTAAGGAAAATATAAAGATTCCATGATAAAAGACATTTACTGGAATATTCTAGAATACACAAACGGTCATTTTTCTGCCTATTTATGAATAGTTTTCAAATAAACGCTAGATTATCGATAGTATATGTGTACGTATGCACGCTATAGAGGCGATCTGAAAAATCGATTATCTTATTTCCTCATCAGCGATCACAGCCAAACAGCCACATCACACATAGGGCAAACGCTGAGATCTCAGCGAATACAACTCTGATTATCCCAAGACTGGTAAAATAGATTCCTTACCTCAGATCAGATGTTCTCCAAAAAGATCATTCCAATTCCTGATCGCCATTCCAAATATCGATCACGCTTATTGATTGAGTATTGGCTGCTGTAAATATATATTCCAGGCTGATTCCCGTCCCGCGATGACTTCCATGTTAATCAGACTGCTCGCCAGCACAAGGAACCAGCTGGCTCCGCCCTACATATCTACAGATCCCAAGTCAGTCTAAGTGACTGACCTGCAGTTACACAGGGATAGACGATAGGGGGCGCTTTTTTCCATTCTGAGCTCCTGTAGGGGCTGCTGTACCAACGGGAGACTTGGTTGATGAAATATGATTTCAGATCGCTAATAAAACAATAAAACTATATTTGTCATCGTCTGCACTCAGTGGGGGGGCTAATAAAACGAGATATGTCATCCGTGGCACTGAAAGTGTTTTATAATATCGACATGCAATATATTGCTGTATAGATTTATTTCGCCCACCTCTACTATATATACTATACCCATACCTTGGGTTCACTTGAATTGGTCTAAACAAGCTCAAAGTTGGACCATATAGTCGTCAGAAAGGAAGGTACTGGAGACGCGGATCATCTTTAGAAAACTATTTAATTAATATGGTGCAAAGAAAATCACCAACGTTTCACCACAAACATGTCCTCTTCAGAAAGGTGTCTCCTTCGGAACATTATTGAATATTATTTTGCAGCCTATTAAATGTGTTTCCAAAGATGCGCCTCCAGTACCGTCCTCTCTGGGGTCTAGACGGGCCGTCTGACCCGGTTCTGTTCTCCCGCCAGGGCGCGTACTGAAGCTGATCCAGGCCTCCAGCGGCAGGTTCCAGGACCTCCTGCATCACGGAGACTCCCTGCACGCCGCGCGCTTCTCCCCCTCCGGGAAGCTGCTCTTCACCCTGGCCTACAACGAGATCCTGCTGTGGGAGGTGAAGGGACTCTAGAGCGGCTGTTCCTGACCCCCCCCCCTCGTGACCCCCTGGCATCTAAAGGACAGATCCGTGACCCCCCAGCATCTAAAGGACAGATCCGAAACCCACCCCCCCTTTGACCCCCTGACATCTAAAGGACAGATCCGTGACCCCCCCCGTGACCCCCTGGCATCTAAAGGACAGATCTGTGACCCCCCCCCCTTGACCCCCTGGCATCTAAAGGATCAATCCGTGAACCCCCCCCGGTGACCAGGACCGATCCGTGCCCCCCCCCCCCCCCCCCCGTGACCCCCTGGCATCTAAAGGACAGATCCGTGACCCCCCCCCCCCCCCCGTGACCCCCTGGCATCTAAAGGACCGATCCGTGCCCCCCCTGACCCCCTGGCATCTAAAGGACCGATCCGTGCCCCCCCTGACCCCCTGGCATCTAAAGGACTGATCCGTGACCCCCTGGTGTCTAAAGGACTGGTAAAAATTAGGAATAGTTTAATTCCACTCGTATTTCATTCACTAAAAGTGCATTTGGATAAAAGTTTCCACTCCATTCGCTGTGGTCTCACCACTTGCAGTATAGATAGATGTGGGATTCTTTACTAAATCATATCTAACCATGATTTTCAGTTGGGGGACAAAATCCTATCAAATTGTGGGTCGTGGTCTAATGACATTTTGGAACCCCTGCTCCAGACAACCTCAGGTAGCCTTCGTTTTGGGACCTTTTGTTTGCTGTTTAGACAGATTTGGATAGCTGGAAGGGTTTGTGATAGCATCATAGCATACATGCAGAGATGCACTATGATTCTAAGATGTAACCTGGTCCTCGGTAGGGTTGCCGCGGTGATGTGGAATTTCCCATGATTAATAAACTCATGACATTACCGGTGACACCTGACATTTTAAAGAATGACACTCACTTTGATCTTTAAACATCATGCGGCTACATTGATCCACTGTGTCTGTCCGTCTGCGTCTGACTTTAATACATTTTTAATGACTAGTATCCATTTGTTGGACAGACAGACTTGACGTTAGGTACTAAGTAAAAAATAAACCAAAGGACAGTAATACCTTCTGTCACTTTTTTGTTTATTGACGGACGGATGAATGTAGCGCATTACATAATGTTGCTGGTCTGGACTGGTCGAGTCGAGCTTTCGCTGCTGCAGGATTGAATCCAAAATATTTCTGAAACCTCTGCTTTCACTGTGTAACACGTCGCATCTCTAGATTCTTCTTTCTCTCCTTCACGTGTTTTTTTTTTTTTTTTATCCACTTTTTCTCCTTATTTGTATTTTTTTTTCTCCCATCCCAATTTCGTGTTTCCAATTCTCCCCTCCCCTGTCTTGAACGTTGCTCGCATATGCCCCCCACTGGCCGGTTGTAGGGAGGATAGAAGCCTTGCATCACGTGTTCCCTCCGGTACACGAGGAGGCAGCCTGTCACATCTTTTCACCTGCCAGCATGGACTCTCATTGGCGAGGTGTAACGTGTGGGAGGCTCACACTACCCCCGCCATTTCCTGTCTGCTGTGCAGGCGTCCCCCAACCGACCTGTAGGAGTCGCTGTCCACAACGTCCAGATTACCATCCATCGACTTCCACCCGCTGACTCTGCCAATTGAGCCAGTATGACGGCCGGCCCAAGCCGGAGGCAATGCTGACACCCGGATTCGAGACCGGAGTCTCTTGCATTGGTGACGAGCGCAATCTCCGCTGCGCCACCCGGGCGCTTCCTTCACGCGTTGTTAAAACTACTCTGTAAGTGAAAGTAGAACCTGAAAATAGCTGCTGTCGCGCTGACAGATTCGGTTTATATTGTTGTCTGACTTACATGCTTGATAACAGGTTTTCTTTATTTGAACATGGGCACTGATATACGAAGATTTACTAAATGGGTTTTATTTTTAATTTTTTTTAACTGGTGGGGGCGGTGGGCACGTTATGTACTCGGTGGAGCCTGAACACAGAGTAACACCGGTATCACTGACTACCACAGCAAGCCTAGTCTTGGGCACAAGCCCTCTGTTCCAGCACCTGGACGTCAATGTTCTGTATTGGTTCTTAGAGAAAAAAAGATTTCATTGTAGCGATTTTATATGTTAGGATTTTTTTGTTATTTATATTTCTTACACTGGTGCGTGTTTATACAACGAGTATGATCTTGTATGATTTTAGATATCGACTTTGCTGTTTTAAGTTGTATGCTGTAACTACTGTAGCAATGTTTTGTGGCTTGTTTCATTAAATTATCTTTTTCTTTTTCTATAAAGTTATTTTTTCTAGCGCACCTTATTCTGGTATGTAGACTGTAATGATGAATATTTGATATCCCGACTTATTAATTGATATTAAAAAAGGAATATTTGATTGCTGTCAAAGTACAATAATCAAAGTATAAGAGACTATTTCTAAAGTTCAATATGAATGGTAAATGGTGCATTTATAATAGCGTTTTTATCCAAGGCGCTTTACAATTTGTTCCTCACATTTTACCCATTCATGTAAACCGGGAATCTCCAGATTACCAGATGGCTGCTCTATCTCCCGAGCCGCTGTCGCCCCCTTAACAGTGCCCATGACGTCATATCTCGTTTTTAATCAGCCCAATGCCTGAATGCCCACGACGTTTATTAGCGTTTTATTTTTTTTATTAGCAATCTGATTTCATATTTCATCAACCGAGTCTCCCGTTGGGTACAGCAGCTCCTCCAGCAGCTCAGAATGGAAAAAAGCGCCCCCTATCGTCTATCCCTGTGTAACTGCAGGTCAGTCGCTTAGACTGACTTGGAATCTGTATATATGTAGGGGCGGAGCCAGCTGGTTCCTTGTGCTGGCGAGCAGTCTGATCAACATGGAAGTCATCGCGGGACGGGAATCAGCCTGGAATATATATTTACAGCAGCCAATACTCAATCAATAAGCGTGATCGATATTTGGAATGGCGATCAGGAATTGGAATGATCTTTTTGGAGAACATCTGATCTGAGGTAAGGAATCTATTTTACCAGTCTTGGGATAATCAGAGTTGTATTTGCTGAGATCTCAGCGTTTGCCCTATGTGTAATGTGGCTGTTTGGCTGTGATCGCTGATGAGGAAATAAGATAATCGATTTTTCAGATCGCCTCTATAGCGTGCATACGTACACGTATACTATCGATAATCTAGCTCCTTGAGCTGGCAAGCTGTCTGCTCAACATGGAAGTCATCGCGGGACGGGAATCAGCCTGGAATATATATTCACAGTAGCCAATACTCAATCAATAAGCGTGATCGGTCATATTGGTACATTTATGCATATGTATTGGGAATGCCCTCCTGTTAAGATATTCTGGGAAGAAGTAACCACTCAATTATCAGAATTTGTATCTCTGACCATACCTGTACTGCCTTCTGTATTGTTGTTGAATGATGTTTCTCAGTTATCAACCTCTGTACATGTAAAGAGACTAATTTTGTCCGGTCTTACGGCTGCCAAAAAGTTGATGGCATCACGCTGGATTCAACCGGATAAAATGTGCCAGAAGGTATGGGTTCTTACCTATCTCGATGTGATTTATCTAGAGATATCTACCGCACGAATTTTAGGTGTTAATGAAGCCAGCATAGCAATCTGGTTAGATGTGGTGGAGAAGATGAAGGGTAGCATATGAACTTGTAATCCCTGATATTAATCGGAATAGTGGATGTATAGTCCAAAAGGGGGGGGGTGGAGGGGGAGGGAAGGGGAAGGAAAGTGATGAAGAGCGAGCAAGAGCACATGTATTGTATTTATTATTTTTATGTCTTTCAATCTACATTTATTTTGATTTAATTACTGGACTGTCATTATTGTTATTATTATGTCGGTCATTGTCCTGTGATTTATCATAGATTTCTACTATTAATGTATTGTTTGTCTAGTTTTGTGTTAAAAAAGGAAAAATAAAAACATTTGTTAAAAAAAAAATAAGCGTGATCGATTTTTGGAATGGCGATCAGGAATTGGAATGATCTTTTTGGAGAACATCTGATCTGAGGTAAGGAATCTATTTTACCAGTCTTGGGATAATCAGAGTTGTATTCGCTGAGATCTCAGCGTTTGCCCTATGTGTGATGTGTCTCTGTGTGCGCGATCGCTGATGAGGAACTAAGAGAATAGATTTTTCAGATCGCGTCTCTAGCGTGCATACGTACACATATACTATCTATAATCTAGTGTTTATTTGAAAACGATTCATAAATAGACCGGACAACGTTTTTGTGTATTCTAGAATATTCCAGTAAACGTCTTTTATCATGGAATCTTTATATATTTCCTTGAAAACGAGGGCTTTTCAAAATGCTATAAAACGAAAATGAACCGATAAAAAAACAATCCGCTTCGACAATGTTGACTGGAAAACGAGTCATTGATAAGCGACGGGCAGATTAGACACATAGCCATAATTTAAAACATAGATTAGGCGTTTTTAACGCTAACATTGAAGTGGATGGTGGACATTCAACCGGTAAATCAAGGTTAAGCTTGGGCTCTGAAAGTGTTAAGGCTAGATTAGATTAAAATGTATTGTCATCACAGCACAAGTACAGTACAACGAAAGGAAGTTTGGCATCTAACCAGAGTGCAAATGTAACAGTAAAGTGCAATAGTAATATACAATGTACAGGTGATTAAACTGGGTATAAACTATATAAATGAGTACTACTGAGTAATAGTACTAATCTGATGTATGTACAGAGTTGTAGTATTAATATGTACAGTGATACAGGTATAAAGACACTATGGTAGTAAGTCATACTGGCCAGCAGCGTAACTAGAAAGAGTAGGTAAGGGATATGTACAGATATAGATATAGTATCTACACATATGTAAAAAGGAGTATATGCAGGTATGACAGTACTTGCCATATGAAGCCCAATCTGCTATAATGGAAAATAATGCTTCAGATTTACTGTTTCCATCATCCACTGGGCAGAGAGACCAGCTCTCCTTCATTCATCTCTTTCTCCCTTGTCATTCTGTCACACACTGTCTCTATCTCTCTTTTGTCTGGAGCTCAGTAGCCTATACCTGTCTCATTGTGGGAGCAATAGCACCTCCTAGCGGTGCAAAGGCTTACAGCACCTGGTATTCCCAGGCAGGGTTTTATGCCCGTAAGTGAGAGAACCTGTCGGAGGGGAAAGGGGCCTCTTTATAGACAGGGTATCTGTCGCCAGGCTTATGTACATCATTATACCCCTCTCTGCCAGCTCTATTTGTCTATGGAGAAGTTCCCCTTCTTTGCAGGGCTATAACTTTTTAAATTGTATTGCTAAATTGACATTACTATGGCCCATTCAACGTCAATTATCTATTGTTCAGGACGTAGGAACGTTATACTTTTTCATTCACATATTCATACTAAAATACGGTCTAAAGTATAAATATGTTTTTATCGTTTTCTGCAGCTTTCTCCAGAACGTGATTTATAGCCCTAAATGCATTATATTGATGATCAAATACAGTTTGATAGCGATCTGCGCGAGATAAAAAATTTCAAATGGACGTGCTTCTAGAAGTTACTAATCATCTGATGTTGACCGGATGGGGGGGGGGGGGGTTGTTTATAATTCCGTGGCCAACGTTAGATGATTCATCTATAGTGTGGGTGATATGATCATTAGAGCAGTTTATATCGAACACGTTAAAAAAAACGCTGAAACTCACCGTAGCTTCATGGTGGCGTTGGGCGATGAGCGTGGAGCAAAAATATTCCTATTATGGGATGTTGAAATATGCGATCCATCTCCAGGTTGTATAATAGTATATACGTCCAAATCATGTTGTTTATCGAGTTATTGGTAACGGATTGTGTATGAAGCATTTTGTATGAAAGTATTCTGTACTTCTGTATGACAACTATTAAAGAACTTGAACTTGATTGCTATCCATTGTGTCTAGCTCGAGTCCCGGGACTATTAGCGAGTGATCGGACCGAATTGGAATGAGCACCAGCTTCCGTTTCCGGTTTGGGCGATCCGCCACCAGATGGCGCTCTTGAACCGTTGGAGAGTTGAGAGGGGATCAACAGTAGATCTCAAGTCTCCGGGGGAGAAATATGATTGCGATCACAGATTTTTTAAATATTGATCTCAATGACGTGTTACGGCGTCATTGGCAGAATTAGCATGGCGGGGAATGACGAGTTTAGGCGTCCTTGGCAGAGTAAAAAGTATTACATTCATAATTCTCAATTTAAGACCTTAAAGTGTATTAAAAAAAAGTCTTCAATTTAATTTGCACATGTATTACACGTTTGGGGGGTCAGCCCGGCTGTCGGGAGATGAACAAATATTAAATATATGAAATGTTTTTGTATTCAAGTAGTTTTTTTGTGGGGATACCGGGAGCTTGGTGCATCTGGCAAGAGCTTGTACAGAACGTTTGAGAATTGAAATTGGCACACAAGTGCAGCCCCCAGTTCAGTGTGTCTGTGTTTTTTGATGATAGATAGATGACAAGAGTGAAAATTGCTGTAGGCCTACATATTTATTTTCAGGATAAAATTGCCTACATTAGGCGGGCAGGTGGCGTAGCGGAGATTGTGCTCGTCACCAATGCAGGAGATGCTGGGTTCGAGCCCAGCTCTCTGCGTTGCCACCAGCTTGGCTGGCCGTTCACACTAATACAATTGGCAGTATTAGGGGGTGGGGAAGCTGGCGGGTGGGAATCTGGCGTTGTGGACAGCGACGCCTACAGGTCAGGTCTCGACGCTTGCTAAGCGAGGCAGGACTTGGTGGAGATGGCGTGCCCTCCCACGCGTTACACTTCACCAATGAGAGTCCTCGCTGCCAAGTGAAAAGACGTCACTGGCTGTCGGTGCACGTCTTGGAGGAAGCGTGCGATCGACTCGGGACGTCCTTGTACCGACTCGTAGGAGAACATGCATACAGCAGCCAGGTAGGGGAGGGGGGGGAATTGGCACAACGACTAATTGGGACGGGGAGAAAATCAGAGAAATCAGAAACAGAAAAAAAAAAATGCCTACATTAGTCAAAAACACAGTTTGGGACGCGTGTAACTGTTCCGCAACAGTAAGTGACTTCCGGGGTAGGCCTGATTGGCCCCGACAGGCACGTGACGCGGCAAACTCAGGACGCGCAACGAGGCTGCTGAGAGCTGTCGCGCGGAAATAGGCTGTCTATTGCCATTCTCTAACACAAACTCTAACCTTAACCAGCTCCTTAACAGCGCCTAAACTTAACCGTTCTAACCTTAACCAACTCCGAAACAATGCCTAACCTTAACCTTAACCTTAACCATGCCTAACCTTAACCATAGAAAGAATATTGCCATTCTCTAAGACAAACTCTAACCTTAACCAGCTCCTTAACAGCGCCTAAACTTAACCGTTCTAACCTTAACCAACTCCGAAACAATGCCTAACCTTAACCTTAACCTTAACCATGCCTAACCTTAACCGGCGAAAGAATACACGTTAAAAAAAAAATCACGTTAAAAAAAAAAGATTTGATGGGATTCGAACTCACCAACAACAGACCGCAGGATCGCAGCACCCTGGAGTAGTTGGCCTTAACGTCCATTCACTCGCTCTTAACAACGCTCCATTCCCTTAACGACCATCCACTCCCTGTTTACAAAACCATGTATTATTTTGGCCATTAGTGGCGCTGTTGCGAGTTTGTGGATGGCTGCTGCGCCGCTGTATCCACATTTAGGAGAAGAAGAACAGAAGAAGAGATCCGTTTGGCAGAGCTGGAGAAAGTAGCGTTTTTTATTCAACCTGTTAAAGTTTGAAGGTGAGTTTAAACTACTAAATAAGATCCGATTCCTAAACACTGTCACAACAGCAGTCATATTGTATATTTTCAACAATACGTTTGTTTACCAATAGGTTATTTGGTTTGTGTTGCCGCTGTTTAAAGAGACTCCAATTGAATTGATTTACCGAGTGACTGAGTTCGTTTTTTCTCAAATGTAAACTACAGTATAAGATCCCAACAATGTCACAACAGCAGTCATATTGTATATTTTCAACAATACGTTTGTTTACCAATAGGTTAAACTGTTTTTTAGCGTTTGTGTTGGCAGTTTCAACAGTTGGATGTACTCTGTGAAGCTGACTGAGTCGTGTTTTGTTTCTGATCTATCTATCTCTATCTATCTGCTATGCTTTTATTTTTTACTCCGTTTATTTGATCAGGGACAGTGCATATCAATCAACAGTTATACATTTATAAATGAATACAAATTAAAAACTGTAAATATGCCAACATTAGCAGGGTTGCTAGTTTTCAGTTGTAGTCCCTGGGCTAGATGTTTAAAGCCCAACCTCCAGGTTAAACCCTACTGATCAATTATGGGTAGTTTACATCATTGGTATATAATTATATATATATCTGTACATATCTCTTACCTACTCTTACTAGTTACACTGCTGGTCAGAATGACTTACTACCATAGTGTCTTTATACCTGTATCACTGTACATATTAATACTATATCTAAATCTGTACATATCTCTTACCTACTCTTACTAGTTACACTGCTGGCCAGTATGACTTATACCATAGTGTATTTATACCTTATCACTGTACATATTAATACTATATCTAAATCTGTACATATCTCTTACCTACTCTTACTAGTTACACTGCTGGCCAGTATGACTTATACCATAGTGTCTTTATACCTGTATCACTGTACATATTAATACTACAACTCTGTACATACATGTAGTACTCATAGTACTAATTTATATATGTTATACCCAGTTTAACCACCTGTACAGTGTATATTACTATTTCACGTTACTGCTACATAGTCACTCTGGTTGGATGCCAAACCTCTTTTAGTTGTACTGTACTTGTGCTGCATGATGACAATACATTACAATCTGCACTGAATTAGTCACAGAATGTTTTGGGACTAGAAGGTTTACAGGGTTAACCGGCTGTCGTGTGGCAGTGAAAGGGTTAACCTTCTGTGTATTGTTGAAGGTTTAGTCCACATTGTTTATTGAACAAAAATACAACATGAAGGTTGGCCTTTAAGCCAGAAACAATAGTACTGTTACGTGACATACGATATGCAAATATACAGTAAGGAACCTGACGCAAACTTTGCCATCACAACCATTGAACTATTATAATAGTTAGGATCTATGGGTAACAGTACTGTATATTTACATATCGTATATGTCACAAATGTAACAGTACTATATACCTGTATGTCATGTATGTCCCTATGTCATAAATGTCATGATGTCATGTATGTTGTGTGTGTCATAAATGTCACTATGAATTGAAAATAGGGGACCCTGATGTAAACAAGACAAACGTCTTTCTCTGGTCTGCATCCCCTTAACAATTGTGTGTATTGAGCCGTACTGTATTGTACCCATTCTGCAATCTGTTAAATCAACTTTTTTTTTTATCAGACTGGAGCGGTGAGATACTGTACTTCTACTGCTCCACTAAGGTCTTCCAGACCTATGCAGCAGAAGGACTCACCAATCCCAGGATGCCATTCCAGGACTTTGTTGAGACAGAGTTTTTTCAGAGGGAGTTGGAGGCCTGGAGGGATGTCTTTATTCTCCTTTATTTTATATATCAGAGGATTTTATAGTATGTCTGCACTTTGTGCTCATTTCATCATTCATGTATTTTACATTCTACTAAAACTGAATCAAACCATAAACAAGGTGGCCCTAAAGGATGTTAGATCCTAATGTGAAAAACTGTGATTTTATATGTCTGCTCATTTGACTTATTTCTACTTTTATCTTTACGCCCCACTATCTGCTGGGTGCATACTATAACCTTATCATGTTTTGTAACAGATTACAGAAGCATATTGGAACGTGAGGTTCTGATATGAATTGATTAATATATCTGCATTATTTTATCCCACTTTATGCTTTGCTCTTGCTGCTTGTTTTACACTGATTTTATGTTTTATTTCTTACTGATGTAAAGCACTTTGAACTGCAATCCCCTGTATGAAAGGTGCTATACAAATAAAGTTATTATTATTATTACTGAGACACAGTTCTTTCAGATAGATAGTTTTTAAACCAGCTCAAAGCCGTTTTACCAAGACCTATATGCAGCCAAGCCTCTGCAGTAATGCGTGATCCACAGAGTCAAACGCTTTAGACAGATCAACAAACAATGCTGCACAGTGTTTTTTCTTGTCTAGTGCTTCAATTATGTCATTTGAGACTAGCATAGTCTCTGAAGTACTATGGATCTGAAGCCTGACTGAGACTTGTTAAGAATATTATGGTCAGCTAGAAACTCTTTCAGTTTGTTTACAAGAGATTCAAAGACTTTGGCCATTACAGACAATCTGGAAATAGGGCGATAATTATTTAGGTCACAGGGGTCTCCGCCCTTTAACAAGGGGAGAACCATGGCCGACTTCCATGAGCTAGGTAATTCACCAGATATGATATGAACATTTCCTGATGACGCTGCCATTTTAGCTCTAATTAAGAATGACAGTGACCTAGCTGACTATTATTTGGAAATCCAGTGGTTTGTAAACTGGTGCGACAATAACTGTCTGGTTTTAAATGTTAAGAAGACTGAGGAGATGGTGTTTGACCCCAGAGGTGTTGGGGACCACAGGCCTGTGGTCATCCACACACAGTCCTGTGCATAAATTAAGAAACATGATTTAAGTTGACAAAAACCTCTGCCGCTACAATCTAATGATAATCTAAATATGTGCAACAAGGAGAGACGGGGACAGAATTAATGAATGAAAACTTTATTTAACAGATTGCAGAATGGGTACAATACAGTACGGCTCAATACACAAAATGTTTAAGGGGATGCAGAGCAGAGAAAGACATTTGTCTTGTTTACATCAGGGTCTGCCATTTTCAATTCATAGTGACATTTATGACATACATGACATTTATGACAGGGACATACATGACATACAGGTATATAGTACTGTTACATTTGTGACATACGATATGCAAATATACAGTAAGGAACCTGACGCAAACTTTGCCATCACAACCATTGAACTATTATAATAGCTTTACTATTATAATCTAAATCTGTGCAATATTCATGTTTATTTAGTGATATTCATGTTTATTGATTCAACATAGCTGTTTATCTTTGATAATGTATGACAGGCTTTTGCCCCGACCGGGATTCGAACACGGCTGCACGAGAGCAGTTCAGCTCCTTGGACAGCGTGACAAATGCACCCATTTCATTGGCTGTCAGTCTGTTACACCTATACACGGCTGGCCGCGGCGTGCCAGGTGAGCTATAGCGCCGAATGAAAGTCATGGCGTATTTGGACGGTTACGTAATTCCGCAAGCTCTGCCGCTCGGCTCCGCGGAGCGTGCCGCGCGGCAGAGAAAGTTGCGCGTCACGTGCCTGTCGGGGCCAATCGGGCCTACCCCGGAAGTCACTTACTGTTGCGGAACAGTTACACGCGTTTGGGACACACAGAGAGAGAGAGATACAGGGAGAGAGATACAGGGAGAGCTACTTAACACATGAATGACAGTGAGATAGAGATTGTAGCTGAGATCTTTCCCTGTGACAAATCGCACATTCATGCGATATTATAGTGCCCGAGTTGTGCGAGAGAGGGAAATGTATCTTCATCCAAGCCATCATTTGCTGTCAGTGGGCTCATGTCATGTTGTTTGCTTTACATTTTCCTAAGTACTTTGTTTGTTTGTTTCTCCATTGCATTATTTGAACGTTTCACCTTGAGTTCATTTTATGGCAGGCTATAGCCATACATAGTACAATAGTGTTGTATACCGTATACATAGATTTATATATTATTTATATTTACTGCATATATATCCATATCTGTCTGAATATAAAATAAGATATTCCTTTATATTGATCCCTTTGGTGAAAATGCAGGTGCCATAGCAGCATGGGGGAGGGGAGGTACAGGAATGTCCAGGGTAATAGTAGAAAGACATAAATATAGGCAATACAATTATACCAGTTTGTTGGTGGCCCTTGAGTTGATGTAGCCCCTCCAGCATACAACAGCATGGAAGAGGACTCTGGCTACTACAGACTGGTAAAACAACTGCAGCAGTCTATTGCACACATAGAAGGACCAGAGTCTCCTCAGGAAGAACAGCCTGCTCTGTCCCTTCCTGTAGAGCAGTGGTTCCCAACCTTTTTTGAGTACTGTACCACCAAAGCATGTCAAGCCAACCAAAAGTACCACCTACTACGCAATCAATCGTGGTGATGCCCAGGATGTATAATTAATAAATTAATAGTCTATATATTGTGGCAGACCGTGTGTGTGTGTGTGTGAGACCTGGATAAAGTCACATGGTCACACAGGTTGGCAGTTTATTGAAGTAAAGCTTTAGTTCTGAGACACCATTCACCATGGATAGCCACCAGCCACCATGACAGCACAGAGCAGTGTATAGTAAAATCGGCACGTAGATTAAAATTGGCACGGCAGCCGATACGTGGCACAGCGGCCCTACATTAAAATTGGCACGGCGGCCCATCCAGTGTGTGTGGATGACCTGGATAAAGTCACATGGTCACACAGGTTGGCAGTTTATTGAAGTAAAGCTTTAGTTCTGAGACACCATTCACCATGGATAGCCACCAGCCACCATGACAGCACAGAGCAGTGTATAGTCAAATCGGCACGTACATTAAAATTGGCATGGCGGCCGATACGTGGCACAGCGGCCCTACATTTAAAATTGGCATGGCGGCCCATCCTGTGTGTGTGTGTGTTTGTGTGTGTGTGTGTGTGTAGCTAAGGTGAAACCTGGGAGTGGAAGAAGGAGAGAAGTGATGAGGAGAGAGAGAAGAGGAGATTTTTGATCCAATGACCCAATGCGACAATTAATGTGACACTTAAATCATATATTCAATCATAAGTAATCATATAAATTATAATAGCCATTGTTTAAAGACTTTAAAAAAAAAGTTAGTAACTCACCAATTAAAGTGGAGATGAAGCAGTGAACAATGTGATCCTAGTTTGTTTGTTGTGTACCTTGTGTAAGACAGGGTCCTATAATAAAATGTGAAATCCTGCTTATTTGTCTGAAAAATCAAATATAATTTCTCTGTTTTCGCCATGGGCGGCGCCATTTTGTTGCTGACGTCACGGTGTTGGTTTGGTGTATACACTGTGGGTTAGCTGCATAGTAAACATGGACTGTCAGGTCAGTCAAATGTTGCCTACCAAACAACGGGACCGCAGTGGTTCTTTTTGTATTGCTCCTGGCTGTTCAAACTAATTTACTGTGTGAAAGAGAGAGGAAAGTTGGTTAATTTCCACAAACTACCAGTGAAAAAAACAGTGTTGTTGGCACGTTGGCTCAGGCTGGCTGCACTCAGGCGGCGCGATCAGCCTGTTGGACAGGGAATGAAGATCTCCAGCGAACACTTCATTGCCTCGGATTATGTTGTTGTTGTTGTTGTTGTTGTCCAGAAGACCACTAATCAGCTGAAGCCTGATGCGGTTCCCTCGGGGCGCAGGCAGTTCAGCGTCGGGACCATTTAGCCTGCTGGCTACATAGCTCCACTTCTACCAGCGTCGGGACCATTTAGCCTGCTGGCTACATAGCTCCACTTCTACCAGCGTCGGGACCATTTAGCCTGATGGCTACATAGCTCCACTTCTACCAGCGTCGGGAGCATTTAGCCTGCTGGCTACATAGCTCCAGTTCAACCAGCGTCGGGACCATTTAGCCTGTTGGCTACATAGCTCCACTTCTACCAGCGTCGGGAGCATTTAGCCTGCTGGCTACATAGCTCCAGTTAAACCAGCGTCGGGAGTATTAAGCCTGCTGGCTACATAGCTCCAGTTCAACCAGCGTCGGGACCATTTAGCCTGCTGGCTACATAGCTCCAGTTCAACCAGCCGGGTACCGGCGTTAGCTCCCGGGAGCGATGGCTAGCTAGTTAGCACCAGCCGGGAGCGATGCACCACCCGGGAGCGATGGCTAGCTAGTTAGCACCAGCCGGGAGCTAGCCATTATTACAGCCATTAATAGTACATGCATTGTGTGTGTACTATTTTCACAATTGCAGCTCTGTCACATTCACCAGCAGCAATGTATGCGTTCAGCTGCAGGAAACAACTTGTATCCCCTTTTTCACATTTGCTCTGCCAGAGCCTGATCTTCTCCATGAATCCACACACTTTGTCATACAAGCTAAGAACATTTGTGTCTTTACCTTGAAGAGAGAGATTCAGCTGGTTGAGTTTGCTGAAAATATCAGAGAGGTATCCCAGCCGAGCTACCCAGTCTGCGTCGTCGAACATCGCCACAAGGGGGTGTGTGCTCAGACAGAAATGCCCTCACTTCATTGCGCAGCTCGAACAGCCGCTGTAGCGTCTTCCCTCGGGATAACCACCTGACGTCGGTGTGAAGCAGGAGCTGTTTATGTTCTGACCCACCATCTTCACAAAGTGACTGAAACAGTCTATGATTCAAAGGCCTGGACTGTATGAAGTTGATCACTTTTACGGCATCATTCAAAACATCATTTAACTCTGGACTCATTCTCTTGCTAGCTAGTGCTTCTCGGTGAATCATACAGTGCATCCATGTAACGTCAGTCAGGGTTTACCTTTTTTACGTGTGCCATTAATCCATTTACTCTGCCGGTCATCGCCGCAGCGCCGTCTGTGCACACATGAGAGCAGTATTTCCAATCCAGCTTGTGTTGAGAGAAAAAATTGTCAATAACGTTAAAAAACGTCCAGTCCGGGCGGTTAGGTGGCCGAGCGGAGATTGCGTTCGTCACCAACCCCGGAGCCAGCTCACAGCTCCGGGGTTGTCACCAGCTTGGCTGGCCGTCTGCACTAATACAATTGGCTGTATTAGAGGGTGGGAGAAGCTGGCGGGGTGGGTCCGGGTCGTTGTAAACAGCGACTCCTACAGTTCGGTCGGGGCGCCTGCTAAGCGCGGATAGGACTTGAGGGGGATAGTGTGATCCTCCCACACGCTACGCCCTCTTGATGAGAATCCGCGCTGCCAGGTGAAAAGAAGCGGTGATTGGCTGGACGTGTGTCGGAGGAAGCACGTGGTAGCCTCCACTCTCCCAGATGATCTGACTGTGGGGGGTAAGTGTGCAGCGACCAGGAAGGGACTGGGAATTGGCATACGACTAACATTGGGATGGGAGAAAATCGGAGGAAAAATGGAGGGGGAAAAAGACCAAAAAAATAAAAAATAAAATAAAAAACGTCCAGTCCGGTAGTTCTCCCCGTGAGTTTCTTGCAAAACAGAATGTGCGCTTACCCACACACACAGGAGGGATGTTTAGTACTGAGGTGCCGATGTAAATGTGATGGTTTCATGCTATTATTAGAAAGCACAGCGCCACAGATGAAACACATTGGCTGTGGTGGCTCTGTAGCCGTTTCTGGATGAACCAGCTCGACTCAGCCATTGATCCATAATGATTTTTATCTCAACAAACACCAGCGCATTCACTTGATAGGATGTTGTTTTGCTAGCCAGCGCGTCACTACAATGATGATGATTCAGAGTTTTCTTTTTCTTCAGATGAACACCTGACAGACAGTCCGGCGCCGGCGGGCGGGAAGCTGAACTCCGCGCCAATAATAATATAATTATAGCCAGCAAATGATTACTTAATTTGAATGCCACCAATTTTGGTTACATTATTACAGATTATGCATTATTCATTATTTGGGTACAGTTTTCCTGTACAATTTCGAATAATTTTTTTTTTTTTTTTTTTTTTTTTTTTTTACTTTTCAAAATATTTTCACGTACCCCCTGGGGACCACGTACGTGTACCACCGGTTGGGAAACACTGCTGTAGAGGGCCTCTGTCCAACCAGTCTAATTTGTTGACCTGCATACACAGTAAATTTCGCAGAGTAAATTTTACTCAAACTGAGTACTGTAGAGCATTGTGCTAGTCTGATACACAAGCTTGATACATGACGGCCTCCGTACTACTCTGACGTCACTCAGGAAGTAGACACCGGTCAGGTTAGCAGCAATACGACTAGACTGTATCGTGTCATCCCTGTAAGCTACTTGTATTAAATAACCATCTACGCTCACCTGCCTACCTCTCGTCTTTTCTACAAGTACATTTGACTCAAACTGAGTAAAATTTTACTGTGTGTATAATCCTTCTTTCTATGTACTACTTATACACCTGCATACAACCCTATGATAGCATGCACAATAATGATGTATATACCATATACATATATTTATTCTTACCGTATCTGTGACGACCCTCTCCCACATTTTCTTGTCTTCCTCTGCTCTGGCTGGCAGAGCTGGGGAAGGCTCGTCAGCTAATTGGGGCACACCTGGGCCGGGGTGTCCCAGGCAGGATATCAGAGAGAGGCTGCCTCTGATCTCTGTCTCTCTCCTCCAGGCTGGTCATGGCATTTTTGGTTTTGTTTGTTTGGTTTGGTTTGTTTGTGTCTCATCTTCTCACTTACACGCACCACACACTGATTCATTCATGCACTCACTACATTACTGATAATACTGATCCACTCAATCGTTAATTACTTTTGTACATAGTTTAATAGCTTAATTAAATTACTTTTCTTTAAAAACCTTAAGTACTTGTGTGGTCTCCCTTGTTTTTGTCTGTACCTTGAGCTTGGTTCATGACATATCCACATATATAATCCTTTTTACATAATGTGCAGATGCTATATGTGTACATATCCCTTACCTACTCTGTCCTCTACTGTCATGCACTCTTCCTAATACTAACATACACTCGACACTGTAGCACTCAAGTTTGAACACTTTGATGAACATTGTTACTCAGCTGATAGAGTTGTACCCTTCCTGCTGACTTGTCGTATAAAACTTGTAAGTCGCTTTGGATAAAAGCGTCAGCTAAATGTAAATGTACCATGTACCATATGTACCATGTACCATACCAAACAAGGGACTAAACACGTTTCGCAATTATGCCACATCAATGTGGAACGCCCTACCCAAAGCTGTAAAGGAATGTGAATCACTACCCACTTTCAAAAACACTCTGAAAGAACACCTACGGGAGACTGCAATTCAAAACTGGCCCCTACAAATGTCCTAACCCAGTTGTACAGTAAATGACCAAGTATGGCTTTGTCAGTATTCCAATGTACAGTGTACAGTGTCCCCCAACCCCCCACCCCTACCCAACCCCCCCCCCCCCCCCCCACCTCCAATGTACAGCCCCCACCCACCCACCCAACCCCACCCCACCCACCCAACCTCCTCCAATGTACAGTTTCTACGTCAAATGTATATACACTCTTTTTCTGGTCACTTTTTGTATCACAAACAGTACTGTATTTGCAAATCTGATATGTCATAAATGTATAGATGTAGCAGTACTGTCTATCTGTATGTCATGTATGTCATATATGTTATGATGAATTGAAAATGGGGGACCCTGATGTAAACAAGACAAAAGTCTTTCTCTGGTCTGCATCCCCTTAACAATTGTATGTATTGAGCTGTAC
This sequence comes from Notolepis coatsorum, assembly GCF_963971535.1. Classification (NCBI taxonomy): domain Eukaryota; kingdom Metazoa; phylum Chordata; class Actinopteri; order Aulopiformes; family Paralepididae; genus Notolepis; species Notolepis coatsorum. The sequence continues at coordinate 13,392,504 of NC_140174.1, read as the reverse complement.
TGTACTGTACCCATTCTGCAATCTGTTAATAAACTTTTCAATCAATCAATCAATAGTGTCTTTATACCTGTATCACTGTACATATTAATACTACAACTCTGTACATACACCTGATTAGCATTATTACTCAGTAGTACTCATTTATATATTTTTATAACCAGTTTAATCACCTGTACGTTGTATATTACTATTGCACTTTACTATTACATTTGCACACATGCTAAACCTCTATGTTGTACTGTACTTGTGCTGTATAATGACAATACATTTGAATATAATATAATCTAATCTCCCATACTGAGCTAGCGTATTCTGATTGAGGATCCCTCCTTTTGAGGGGACTTGAAAAACGTGAAAATAAAAAGATACAGTTCAAACCCCCTAAATACAAGCTACAGATGACATGAGTATGATGATACTGTATGAGTCCAGTGCGGCAATTTAGGCCCAAAAAAGGGGTGAATAAATTCATATCTGCCTCTTGAATTTTATACAAGTTCACATTTTTTCAAAACTTTATTACAATTTGTAAGACACTGAGGTTACCCTCATTTACAGCTATGACAAGCTTACAAAAAAACACAGTTTATCAGCTATTGTATACATTAATTGATTGATTGATTGAAAACTTTATTAACAGATTGCAGAATGGGTACAATACCGTACAGCTCAATACACACAATTGTTAAGGGGATGTCAAGTCAAGAGTTTTATTTGTCACGGCATACAAGCATGCAGACCAGAGAAAGACTTTTGTCTTGTTTACATCAGGGTCCCCCATTTTCAATTCATCATAACATATATTACATACACTCCTATGTATATAATCCTCCTCCAAAGGCTGCACCAACTGGGTTGAGGGCACAGCACTTGACTGGTTCTCCTCCTACCTCACAGACAGACACCAATTCATCTCCCTCTCCGGCCACACCTCTTCCCCCTCCCCAGTCACACAGGGGGTCCCCCAAGGCTCAGTCCTTGGCCCCCTGTTCTTCATCTGCTACATTCTCCCCCTTGGTCACATCATCCGTAAATACCACCTCAACTTCCACTGCTACGCTGATGACACCCAAATCTACATCAGTACACAATCCCCCCACAGCCCACCCCTCAGTCACATCGAATCCTGCATTACTGAACTCCAAACCTGGATGACTCACAACTTTCTCAAATTAAACGGTGACAAGATGGAACTTCTCATCATTGGCACCAAAACCACCCTCACCAGATCCGGACCCATCACACTCACCATCAATGACTCCACCATCACCCCCTCCCCCCTAGTCCGAAACCTTGGTGTCCTCCTCGACCCCATCCTCTCATTTGACCCCCACGTCCGCTCCATTGTAAAAACATCATACTTTCACCTCTGCAACATCGCTAAAATCCGTCACTGCCTCCCCCCCCCCTGCTGCTGAATCCCTCATACACGCCTTCATCTCCTCCCGCCTGGACTATTGCAACTCCCTCCTCACTGGCATCACCTCCCGCTCCCTCCATAAACTGCAAATGGTCCAAGACTCAGCCGCCCGCCTCCTCACTAACACCCGGTCCCATGAACACATCACTTCTGTCCTCCACTCTCTCCACTGGCTCCCGATCAAACACAGCATCAACTTCAAAACACTACTCCTCACCTTCAAAGCCCTCCACAGCTTGCCCCCCCCCCCCCCTACCTGACTGATCTCCTTCTTCCCTACCGCCCCACCCGTTCCCTCCGGTCCTCCTCCACTGCCTCCCTCACTGTCCCGACATCCAAACTCATCCAAACTTTGTTTCTTTGTTTTTACTATGTTCCTAACTACTGTCAGCGACTTCGGGTCATTGAGAAGCGCTATACAAATAAAATGAATTATTATTATTATTATACACGACATACAGATACAGTACTGCTAACTGTTACATCTATACATTTATGACATACCAGATCTACAAATACAGTACATCTGGTATGTCACATATAGACACCAAAAACAAACAAACAAACAAACAAACAGCTAAGACGGTTACAAGTCAACACAGTGGTCGGAGATCATATTATAAGTTATATAAAAATGTTAAATGAATTTTAAAAAAAGTTGAAGGAAAAAATTATTGTATCGGCTACCCCTCCTTTGGTCGACAGAGGGCGTGTTTTCCAGTCTTCGACCCGGAACGACATGGTTTCACCTTGGCTTGGATGCTAATAACGTTGTGGAATGGGTCACATTATTATTTGCCGTTGTTAGACATTAATTGTTTTGATGAAAGTTGGAGGTCTGTTCGAGACGACAGAGTAGTGTGTACATACTGTTCTGGAGGAGGGCAGGAGACATGAAGCGGGACGTGCGGATACTGTTGCTGGGGGAACGTGAGTGGTTTCGTGAAAGCCTAGCTAACGTTAGCGAGCAGGCTACTGTTATTATGCTACCAGCAGGAAACATGCTAACGTCAGTTAATAACTTAATAACTAGTCTAGTCAACACCCAACTACTGTTACTACATCGTCATTAGTAGTAGTAGTAGTAGTAATAGTAGTAGTAGTAATAGTAGTAGTAGTACTAGTAGTAGTAGTAGTCATAAATGTATAGATGTAGCAGTACTGTCTATCTGTGTATGTCATATAAAATGATGAATTGAACATGTGGACCCTGATGTAAACAAGACAAACGTCTTTCTGGCAGGGAATGTACCCTCAGTGATCTTTATTGACTCGTGTTGCTAACGTCAAACGTTGATTGATTGATTGAAAACGTTATTTAACAGATTGCAGAATGGGTACAATACAGTACAGCTCAATACACACAATATTGTTAAGGGGATGCAGACCAGAGAAAGACTTTCGTCTTGTTTACATCAGGGTCCCCCATTTTCAATTCATCATAACATATACGACACACACGACATACAGATAGACAGTACTGCTACATCTATACATTTATGACATACCAGATTAGCAAATACAGTACTGTTTGTGATACAAAAAGTGTCCAGAAAAAGAGTGTATACATTTGACATAGAGACTGTACATTGGAGGTGGTTGGGGGGGGTGATATATCAGATGATAATCTCAGTGATATTTATTGATCGTGTTGCTAACGTCAAACGTTGTTGGTAGAGTTGACTTTACTGCGGATTAACAAGTCTTGCTGACTGTCATCGCCTTGCAGCTAACTTCACTTAAACGCACACAACAGCTTTCTAACACGCTAACTAGCTGCATTTCGTTGAAATTACATTCGGGTTGGGCTAGCTGTCAAAGAGCCTGCCATTAGTTTGCTCTTGTAATATTGAGTTGCTGAATTATGAGCTAAATACTATTTTCTACTTCGAGCAGACGGTTCCATTAAACCTGTCGCTTGATTTAACAAGGATATACTGTTACATAGGCGATATACTGTATGTATCTAGTGATATATGGATTGCAGAGCAGGACAGGAGCCTCCCTGTCTACGTGGTGCAGCGACATTACTTCAGGGTGTGTGTGTGTGTTTTCAAACCAAAACGAATGAGCCATGTTATCAGTGCAGGTAGCCTTGAGGTCAGACATATACGTGACACGCGTAGGCCAGTTATTTCCATGCAATGAGTTATAGACATGTTCTTCTTACATTTACTATTTATGTTGAGGATGAGTTGTGCTGTCTGCTCGATCTGACCAGTCACTCTGCTACCACTGTTGCCTATATACTCAATGATAGCTACCTACTGCTTTCACTGTCTACAACTGTCCTACACTGTAATCATAGTAATAATAATATAATCATAACTACCTACCTCATACTATAGTATACGCATATAACACTGTATGATAGCAGTATGTACATGTACGTATATATATTTATTTATATATTTGCCGCATATATATATCCATAGCTGTCTGAATATACCTGCATATAATCCTTCTATATACCTACTTATACACCTGCATATAACCCATACAACTCTGTATGATAGCATGTACAATAATAATAATAACTTTATTTGTATAGCACTTTTCATACAGAGGTTGCAGTTCAAAGTGCTTCACAACAGTAAAAAAAAAAATACAGGGATGAGCGAGCATAGGAAGGTATGGTAAATCACAGTGTTTCACATTAGGATCTAGCATCCTAATAGCCTCTCTATTCAGTAATACAATTAATAAAATAGTTTAAAATGATTAAGTTTAAAAATAGTCTAAAAATGATAAAATAGAACGGACATACAACAACAGTAAAAAAAATACAGGCATAAGCGAGCATAAAAATAAAAAATGTAAATAGCAAGGTTACAGTAAAAAGTGTGATAATGCTGTTATACCATATATATAATACAGTAGTTATTCTTACCATATATATATATATATATATATATATATATCCACATCTGTCTGTACATACATAGTGCATATAATTAGCACTGAATAGTGTCAAGTTAAGTTATTAGCACATCATGTAGTATTATGTCTATTATACAGTATGTAGCACATGTTCAAATGTGGAATTTGCGTTTTACGTTATGGTCTTTCCCTCTGTTACATTTGCACTCTGGTTGGATGCCAAACTTATTTTTGTTGCGCTGTACTTGATGACAATACATTTGAATCTAATCTAATTTGTACTGTGCTTTAGTCTTTGTGGTGTATACAGCTCCTTCTCACCCTCTGTATGTTGTTTGGATTTCCTTTACAGCCAAGGTGGGGAAGACATCACTCATTATGTCCTTGGTTGGGGAGGAGTTTCCAGAAAAGGTGTGTCTGTGCAACAACACCACACCCCCCCCCCGTTTCCTTCCATCTCAACTCCCTCACGCAGTCTTACCTTCAGAGTAGCCGTCTCAACAGTGGCTCAGGAGGTAGAGCGGTTGCCTGGTAATCGGAAGGTTCCCGGTTCGATTCCCACTCCTCCCGGGCAGCGTGTCGAAGTGTCCTTGAGCAAGACACTTAATTAACCCTATTAATTTCAATTTTGTCCATAAAACATATTTAACCCCCCAGAAAGCGTATAGAATGAGACGGGGGTTTCGCCTTTCCAGACTTCAAATATTACTTTAAAGCGTTCTCTTTAAGACCACTGATCACCTGGTTTGATTCTCAAGCAGCGGTATCTTGGAGACCATTAGAGGAGAACATAGTGGCACCACATAGACTGCAGGATATAGTGTACTGTACACCAACATATCAATTAAGCAATGGAACTTAAGATTTGGCCCTCTTATTACACATGTGATCCGGATATGGCGTGACACACAGAAAACGTGTACTATCCACCATAAATGGCACAGGCATTCTCCCCTATTTAATAACAATTTACTCCTTATTGAACAACAACCTATCAGATACCCTGGTTGGGAAAAGAAAGGCATACACACATTGGGGGATATCTTCGATGACTATGGTCTCCGCAGTTTTCGAGATATATCTAACAAATTTGACCTCCCCAGTTCCACTTTTTTCTTCTATTTACAAATAAGAGCAGCTTTGAAGGCTCACAGAGTCCCATTAGATGTTCCACTTGAGCACCACAGGTTTCACAAATTCTTTTATGACAAGGAGACGTCGAGAGGCTTCGTCTCTGACTTTTATCGCCACTTACTTACGTCCTCATATAAGGTCCTTCCCCTAGACTCGGTTTGGAGGAAGGGTATCCCAAACCTGGAAGTAGATTTTGATTGGGATGCAGTCTGGGAAAATGTTCGGCTATCATCACGCAACCCAGATCACCAACAGATTAATCTTAACTTTGTTCATAGGACTTACCTGACCCCTAGACGATTGTACCTAATGGGTCTCAGACCTGACTCTCGATGCTCCTTGTGTTCAAACGATGCTATTGGTACATATATGCATATGTGTTGGGAATGCCCTCCTGTTGAGACTTTCTGGGAAAATGTCAGAATTTTTATCTCTGACCATACCGACACTGCCTTCTGTACTGTTGTTGAATGATGTTTCTCAGTTATCGACCTCTGTACATGTAAAGAGACTCATTTTGGCGGGTCTTACGGCTGCCAAAAAGTTGATAGCGTCACACTGGATTCAACCGGATAAAATGTGCCGGAAGGTATGGATTCTCACCTATCTCGATGTGATTTATCTAGAGATATCTACTGCACGAATTCTAGGTGTTAATTAAGCCAGCATAGCAGTCTGGGTAGCTGTGGTGGATAAGATAAAGGAACGCATATAAATTTGGAATTTTCTGATGTTGAATGAAGTAGTGGATGTGCCCACGTGGGGGGGGGGGGGGGGGGAGAGAGCGAGCAATAGCCCATGTATTATATTTATGTCTTTTAGTCTACTTTCATTCTGATTTAATTACTGGACTGTCAAGTCAAGTCAAGAGTTTTATTTGTCACGGCATACAAGTATACAATGAAATGCGGGTGGTCTTGCCCGCGACGATGTGCAATACAGTGGTACAACATATAATAGAATCCAATAAAAACAACATTGTGCAATAAACAGGTAACAGGTAACATGGTGTGACTCTCGGTATCTGTACATAGTTATTTACAGAGCATATAGGACATGCTAGGTAGCTTTAGTAGTAGAGCTGCCGCGATAACCGCATTACCGCGGTATCGCTGTTGCATCACGCTCACCGCAGAGTTAGGCTGAATACCGCGTCACCGCTGTTTTTTATCATAATAATAAAGTTGGCTTGCGGCTTGCGGCTCTGCAGATATACCCTACTCGGTTCCAAGCGACCCTATTGGTCCAGCCTGGCTCTGCGGCTCTGCAGATACCCCCTACTCGACGTCTCTGAACGAAAACAGAACGCCGCCATCTTTACTGCCTCGCTAAGGATGCATTTCATTCAGGATTTGTTTGCGACAGAACCAAGTGCAATAAACAAAAAATAATGGATTCACTGTGTATTCTGCCTTATTTATTGATGAAACAAAACCGACATCAACCCAATTTACCACCGAGCGGAGAGTTTAGTGTCACAACAAGATCGCTGATGTGTTAAGTTTGTTGTTGTTATCCGATATACACGAGAGGTAACGTTAAACCCGGGTTTGCTTGGTAGAATACACAATGAGAGGTAACGTTAGCTTTGGCAGAATAGACGCAACGAGAGTCTGGTTAATGTTGTTATTGATTGATTGATTGAAACTGTGTTAAACTCTGGCTTGCTGCAAGCCCTCGGACATCTATGCCCACGGAGCTTTCAGTGTACACAAGCGAGCGGCGGCGGCCCCGCCTGCATCCCCATTCCCCAAACGGAGTAGTACCTGGCTGCAGTGGAAAAGGAACGAAGTACCAGGTGCCTAAAGCGGGTCGAGTCGAGTAGGTAATATGCAGTGGAAAAGCGCCATTAGACTAGAGGCAGGCTATAAGAGTAGACTACTAAAAAAAAAAAAATGCATTCAAACCTTTTTTTTTTTTTTGTGCGCACTGTGCGGTAATTACCGCGGCGGTAGGAAATATTGCGCAAATTCGTGCGGTAAGGAAAATATCAATACCGCGGCAGCTCTATTTAGTAGTACAATACACTGTTCCTGTTGTTATACTAGTTTAAAGTGGCCTTTCCTCTTGGCCATAAGTGTGCGTGTGTGCGGCATGAGTGTGTGCCCGCTCTTGTTAAAGTGTTAAAGTGGCTGCTAGTGTGTGAGCGTGCACAGCGTGCGTGTCGTGTGTGTGCTCATGTGTGCTTGTGTGTGGATAGTTCAGTGTTCTGTGTTCAGTAGTTCTGTGTTCTGTGGCACTCAATGTTCATTGTTCAAGGCTCTGATGGCCTGGGGGAAGAAGCTGAGCCTAAGCCTCTCCGTCCTAGTGGCTGGGGTTCGCAGGCGTCTGCCTGACCTCAGCAGCTGGAACAGGCTGTTATTGGGGTGGTGGGGGTCTTTCATTATCCTGCAGGCTCTGGATTTGCACCTCTTGTTGTATAGAGCCTGCAGGGGAGGTAGCGCAATACCCGTGGTACGCTTGGCTGAGCGCACCACTCTCTGTAGGGCCTTCTTGTCCTGTGCCGTGCTGTTTCCATACCAGGCAGTGATGTTTCCGGTCAAGATGCTCTCTACAGCTCCTGAGTAGAAGGACTGGAGTATCTTCCCCGATACTCTGAACTTCCTTAGGCGCTGCTTCGCTTTCTTTACTACTGTGTCTATGTGTGTTGACCATGTCAGATCATCTGAGATGTGGACCCCCAGGTACTTAAAGCTGCTCACCCTGTCCACGGTAGCCCCGTTAATCATCAGCGGTGTGTGTGTCTCCTGCTGTCCTCTCCTATAATCCACGATCAGCTCCTTGGTTTTACCAATGTTCAGGAGCAGGCTGTTGTCCTGGCACCAGCGTTCCAGTACCTCAACCTCCTCCCGGTAGGCCTTCTCGTCGTTGTCCGAGATCAGCCCCACCACCACTGTGTCGTCTGCGAACTTCACTATGGAGTTGGAGCTGAACTTGGCCACACAATCGTGCGTGTAGAGTGAGTACAGCAGGGGGCTTAGAACACAGCCCTGGGGGGACCCGATGCTCAGGGTGATGGTGTTGGAGGTCTGACCCCCCACCCTGACCGCCTGGGGTCTTTCACTCAGAAAGTCCAGTACCCAGGCGCTCAGGGCGGAGCTCAGACCCAGCTCGATCAGCTTGTCCACCAGTCTGGTGGGGACTATGGTGTTGAACGCTGAGCTGTAGTCAATGAACAACAGTCTCACATAGCCCCCCTTCTGACGGTCAAGGTGGGAGAGAGTGCTGTGCAGTACCTGGGAGACCGCGTCGTCAGTGGACCTGTTTGTCCTGTATGCAAATTGCATAGGGTCCATATCACTGGGGAGGGAGGCACAAATGTGGTCCTTGACCAGCCTCTCGAAACATTTCATGACCACAGAGGTGAGTGCCACCGGTCTGTAGTCATTTGGACATGTTGGGGAGGGTTTCTTCGGTACAGGGATGATGGTAGACATCTTGAAGCAGGCAGGGACCACTGACTCCGCCAGGGATTGATTAAATATGGCGGTGAACACCGGGGCAAGCTGGTTGGCACAGGACTTAAGTATGCGTCCTGTTATACCATCTGGGCCAGCAGCCTTCCTGGTGTTCACCTGCATAAACATTCTTCTCACACTGTGTTCCGACAACGAGAGAGCGCCCCCGCCCCCCCCGCGGTTGCCCCCCCCCCCCCTCCACAACAGCCGGCGCGCCAGTGACGTCACTAGCCAGAGGGCTAGCGGCGACACTGTCTGCACCGAACTGAGCGTAGAAGGAGTTGAGTTTGTCCGCGAGAGAGGCGTCGTCGCTCCCCATTGAGGGGGCGCTGACTTTGTAGTCAGTTATTGTCTTCAGTCCCCGCCACAAGCCTCTTGTGTCGTTTTGTGCCATTTGTGTCTCCAGTTTATCAGCATATGTCCTCTTAGCAAGTTTAACAGCCTTGCGCAGAGTGTAGACTGAAGCCTTGTACTCTTCCATGTTTCCTGACTCTCTGCCCAGGTTATAAGCCGTGGTGCGAGAGTTCAGGGCTGCTCTAATAGTACTGTCCACCCACGGTTTCTGGTTTGGGAAAACCTGCACCTTTTTCGTAGGCACAATACTATCAGCGAGTGTTGATATGTAGCTCACAACGGTATCAGCGTACTCGCTGACGTCACTGGCGCTTCCTTGAAACATATCTCAGTCCGTGTCTGCGAGCGCATCCTGGAGCGTGGCCTCTGTCATGTACTAAGGTCTAATGACCACATAGAATAGAAACTTGAGGCAAGCTGCACATGAACAAAAACAACCCCCTCAGTAGATGCTTTTAAAGCAAGGTCCCGGCAGATAGTAAAACACCACAAACGCGCTTTCAAAAGGTAAATTATATTTATTACTGTGGTAGGACTTCAAACCTCCACTTAAATGATGATGAGGATTTAATAAAGGGAAGAAAACAACCCACAAACAATTAACAAACAGGGAAAAGGGTAATGGGAGAACACACAAGATAATTATAATTAATGGGTAGCACAAGCCCTAGTGACCTAGTGTCACAGGACACAACCACAAACCCTGCGGTTGGCAGTCTGGGAATCCCCCAGCAAATGTACACCACGTGCACAACACAATATAATTCCACACAAGTAGTGGCAAAAAGGCAGAAGGCCCAATACATATATATATATATATTAACACATTCCACACGGGTGGCAAGTGGCACTGAGGCCACAATATACATATATATATATATATATATATATATATATATATATATATATACTTACTAGTGTTGTCAAAAATATCGAAGTATCGATAAATATCGATACTGAATATTTAAAACAGTTACGATACTCATTTCCCGAAATACCGATACTTTCTGTAGTATCGGTACCCGCTGGCAGTGTTCTACCGGAAGTTTGTTGACACGCTGTTCAGAGCACGCTTGCCCCTCCAGCTGTTCAGAGCACGCTTCCCCCTCCAGCCCTCCCCCTCACAGAGCGAGCCGTCGGCGTCTTCACTCTTCAGTAAACATTTTAGCTGAGTGAACTAAGATGGCAGATGCAGCGCCTCCACAACTTAAAGATAAAGAAAACAGCAGAAGTGCTGTTTGGAAGTACTTCGGTTTTGAAGTAAACACAGAAGGAAAGTTAAAGATGTCACAATGCCCATTTGCAAGCGGTGTTACAGGGCAGTGCCAACGAAAGGTGCCAACACCTCAAATATGGCAAAACACCTGAAGGACCGGCACGCGGATCTCCACAAAGAAATGAAAGAGGTTTGTGACTGAAGCATTAAACCACTAACTCTAGTTTAATACAAGATACGTTGTCTACTGATGGCGCATCATATCAACAGCTGATTCGTTGTACGTTACAGCTATTAGCTAACGTTAGATAGCTACTGCTAGTCGTTCCTCTGTTAGCTTATGCTAGCTAGCCGGCTACCGCATGGAAACGGAGTAAAATTACGTTTAAACGTTATGTCGAGGTCATACAATACTACACTCGACACGAGGTTGGTTAACGTTACCAGCCCCGGAGAAATCTCTCTCTCTCTCTCTCTCTCTCTCTCTCTCTCTCTCTCTCTCTCTCTCTCTCTCTCTCTCTCTCTCTCTCTCTCTGAGGTTAACGTTACCAGCCCCGGAGAAATCTCTCTCTCTAATGAAAATTGTTGTAGTCATATATTTTAGTCTTATTAACTAAAATATTTTAACCAAATAAAAAGCAGCAGCACTATTGCATAACTAAGTCATGTTTGCTATGTATTTCTTTCTTTAGAGAGAAACAACGGGTTTTAAAAGTCTTATATTTCTCTTTTCTTATAGTACCAGAGAGAAGCTGAGGAGAATCGACCAGCAACAGCACAGCAGCCTACCCTACCAGCATTACTTGAACAACAAAGGAAGTATCATGCAAACTCAAAGGAAGCCAAGAAACTTAACAGGGCTGTAGCAGAGTACATATGCATGGATCAGGTCCCTGTCTATACTGTTGAGAAACATGGGTTCAGACAACTGCTTGGACAGTTAAATAACAAGTATTCCCTTCCTTCACGGAACCACTTCATGTCAACTGAAATCCCTGCCCTATATAATGAAACAAAAGACAAAATCATGGAGAGCCTTAGGGGGAAACCCTTATTTTCATGCACCACTGACTTGTGGACCAGCAGGGCCACGTCCACATTCATGGCAGTAACTCTGCAGTTTATTACAGAATCCTGGGACATGCAGAGCTGGTGTTTGGGCTGTGTTGGGCTGCACTCAGAGCACACGGGGGACAGTTTGAGAGAGGCGTTGGAGGAGATGGTACATGAAACATGGAAGCTGGACATGTCAAATATGGCTGGCAGTGGCATCACCACTGATAATGCCTCAAATAACAAGAAAGCATTTAAGCAGGACTTCACATGGGTCCCCTGCTTTGGGCACAACCTTCACCTAGCCATTAGCAAGGGTCTGGATATAGGCCGTGTGTCTGCAGCACTGTCGAGGCTGAGAAAGACAGTGTCTGCCTTCAGCAGGTCACCAAAGATGTCCCGACAGCTGAAGCAGAAGCAAAAAGAGTTGCAACTGCCTGAACACAAACTGATCCATGATGAGCCGACACGCTGGGACTCAGCGTATCAAATGGTGGCGAGATTTCTGGAACAGCAGCAAGCGGTCTGTTCAGTTCTAGCCGACGATCGGAAGAAATGGCACCTCATGCCTAAAGATTCAGACATTACAATTCTTGAGACTGTAAAAGATATATTGAGCCCTGTCAGCTCTTTCACTGATGCCCTTAGTGGTGAAAAGCACACCACACTCTCCTCTGTCCTGCCCCTAATTTGGAAGTTATCTTCAACTTTGACCATTGAGGAAAATGACAGCCTCCTCAAATGTGAACTTAAAGAAAATATTGGTACAGATCTCAACGAACGATATAACGACGTCGACGGGGCTCTGCAGCTGGTGTTGAACACAGCCACGTTTCTCGACCCAAGGTTCAAGGACAGTTTTGTTATGTTAAGAGACGAGGTCAAACGAAATCTGATGGACACTCGCACTGAAACAGGAAGACAAACACCCGCTCCTCCTCCTCCATGTGCCACTGCCATGCAACCACTACCACTACCAGGCGTACCAGCGAAGAAAAGTAGAACGGATCTGAAGGGACTGTTAACCAGCATACAGGGGGAAAAGAAGGGTCAACATGGTGGTGGCGAGGATGCAGAGGACGCAGAGGCTGAACTAAAAAACGAGTTCACAATATATGAAAAGATGCCTGAACTCAGCGCAGGAGACGACCCACTCGCATGGTGGAGGACACATGAGAGAACTTTACCTCACCTTGCCCAGCTGGCGAAAAAGTATTTGTGCATCTCTGCTTCAAGCTCAGCTTCAGAACGTGTATTTAGTACGTCAGGGCTCATTTGCAGTCCAAGAAGGGCACGGCTTACAGAGGAGCACATTGACATGCTGGTGTTCCTAGCAAAAAATCTGAAAGTTGTAAAGAAACTTTAGGCTAGTACATTATTACACTACTTGCACCACCTTATGTGTGATTAGTCTGAGGCCGTTGAATAAGTGCACTACCTATTTAAAAAGAATTTAACTTGAAAATGCACTTTTTTTTTGTACTTGCACTTTAGTGCCTTTTGAATGTGTGCTTAATGCAAAAAAGTTTGAATTATTGTTTTAGTCATTCTGCTGTCTAAATGCCCTACCTCAAGAAGAATATTGTTTCATTTGCTAGTTGCTGGCTGCTACTTGAAAATGCATAAGATTGCATTTTTTTTTTTTACTTGAGGCCTTTATATAAGGTATGATAAGGTATAAGTACTAAGTAGGTATTGTGCATCGTTCGGTTCGAGTCCTACAGTTATCAGTACCCCCATCGTTCCTGACGTTATCTGGATGCTTATCCAGGCTGGTCAGACCCCTAGTGGTGATTGCATCCGAGGAGCTCCGGGTCAAGAGCGACTGGACCTGTATATTGGATTACTCTACCCGACGACGGCGAGCCTTCCACGGCTCTTATGCTTTATGTGTATCACTAGGTAATGTAGAAGGTATGAGAAGGTGGTATGAGAAGGTATTAGAAGGTGGTATGAGAAGGTATTAGTAGGTGGTATGAAGGTATTAGAAGTTGGTATGAGAAGGTATTAGTAGGTGTAGGTGGTATGAGAAGGTATGAGAAGGTGGTATGAGAAGGTATTAGAAGGTGGTATGAGAAGGTATTAGTAGGTGGTATGAGAAGGTATGAGAAGGTGGTATGAGAAGGTATTAGTAGGTGTAATGAGAAGGTATTAGAAGGTATTAGAAGGTGGTATGAGAAGGTATTAGAAGGTGGTATGAGAAGGTATTAGTAGGTGTAATGAGAAGGTATTAGAAGGTGGTATGAGAAGGTATTAGTAGGTGGTATGAGAAGGTGGTATGAGAAGGTATTAGAAGGTTGTATGAGAAGGTATGAGAAGGTGGTATTAGTAGGTGTAATGGTATGAGAAGGTAATGCACTACCTAAGAAGAACTTGACTTGAAAATGCATAAGATTGCACTTTTTTCTTACCCTGCCTTTTGAATGTGTCCTTATTGTTTTCACTAATGCAAAAAAAAGTTTTAATTATTGTTTACTACTACTAGTACTAGTAATTTTGCTGTTGTGAAGTTATATATGTTACACATATAGCCCTCGCCCTGTTATCTTTATCAAAACTGTTACCAACTGTAATACAAACAGTTCAGTTTGTCAGGTACATGCAACACAGATTACAGTGAGTGTTTACATCTGTCTGCTTGAGAAAATACTATGTTCTAACTTCTGCATCTGCAATAAAAATGATTAAAGTGAGATGAACAGTTCTTTTTAAATGTGTGATCTAAAGATAAACAAAGGGTTTTAAAAGTGTTATATTTATCTTATCTTATAGTACCAGAGAGAAGCTGAGGAGAATCAACCAGCAACAAAAGCTAAATTTGTTTAAAAAAAAAAAAAAAAAAAATGTTTTTTTTTTTTTTTTTTTTTTTTTTTATATCGAAATGGTATCGAAGTATCGATACTTTTCAAGGTATCGTATCGAAGTCGAAATTCCAGTATCGTGACAACACTAATACTTACCTGGTAGCTGCACCAACACGAATACAAGGCCTACCAGGTAAATGGTGTGAACAACATGAACACACTTAACAAATCAATCCCACACAACAGTGGACAGTGTTATAATAACGGTTCCACACAAACAACAGTGGACAATGTTAAAATAACCATTCCACACAAACAGTGGTAAACAATGGCAACCTCCAACAGCCTGGTCACTGGTAACTGACACAGAGAGGCGCCCGGACGAGTGTGTGCTGTCTGGTATATCTGTCCACCCGTCCCTCTTGAGGTGATTGTCATCAGCTGTTACCCATTAGACAATCAGCACTCTTCAGTGTAGGGACGGGCGGCACCTGATAGAGAAAAAGAGACAGCATTAGCCATCATTCAAACACACACACACATCACATCCAAAACATAACATATTTACATATACTAACCTGATGTTCAGATGGTGTCATAAATACAGTAATAATGGTAATGACCAACCCATGTACGTCACAGCCTCTGATTCGTCAGACCACTTTTTTGTCTCACGTGACACGACGGCGTCACGTGATCTTTGTTTGTATGCAGGGATTAATAAAATGGAGTCGTGATCGCTCGCGCTTGCAGCACCCATCAATGGCGGAGCCGCTACAGCTTTGTAGCCGGCTCTGAACGGGGTGTAACAATGGTCGAGTGTGTTCCTCCCCCTCGTGGAGCAGGCGATGTGCTGAAAAAAGGACGGCATCACTTTCTTCAGATTCGCCTGGTTGAAATCACCAGCCACTATCATCGCTGCGTCCGGATGTTTGATCTGGTGTCTGTTGAGGTGATCGTGTAATTCCACCAGCGCTTTGCCAGTATTTGCCTGTGGGGGGATATATACGACGGACATGATGACCGCGGTAAACTCACGGGGGAGGTGGAACGGACGGCACAGGATTGAGAGATGTTCCATATCTGGGGAGCATGAGCTTGAGAGAACATGCACCTCTTTGGGATTAACCCAGAGATTGTTCGTGAGGATGCAGACCCCACCTCCGATGCTCTTCCCAGAGGCTGTCATTATTGTTGTTATTATTTCTGTTATTGTCCTGTGATTTATCATTGATTATTACTGTTACTGTATTGTTTGTCTTGTTTCATGTAAAAAAAGGAAAAATAAAAAACATTTGTTAAAAAAAAAAGAATGAGACGTGCTATTTTGACCAAAATGGGACATAAAACATTAAAAAAGTAATAGTAAGTATACCAATAAAAAAACAATAAATTAACATATAAATACACTCGCGCTCAGGGGCACCTGAGATTTCAGGGGGGGCACGTGCCCCAGTGGTAAAATCGCCAGTGGCGCCACAGGGAGCGGCGTACTGGCTCATGTTAGGCAGGCCATGCATTATGCAGCAGCTTAGGCCACTGCGGTGGATCTTCATGTCCTCGGCTACAGTCCACCTGTCGCTGCTCTGGTCGTAGCGCTCGACGTTGGACATGGTTTTGAAGCGATTTAAGCCTCCGGCCACGAAGAGCAGGTCATCCAACACCCCGATGCCAAAGTCACTGCGGGGGTTGAGCATGTCGGGCAGGGCGCGCCAGGAGTCAGTCAAGGGGCTGTAGGCCTCCGCACTACGCAGGTTGTTTCCATGGTCACACCCTCCCACCTGAGGACAGGACACATGAGAGGAATGTTTTAGTGTGTGTCTCAGGTAGACAGGCAGGCAGACACGTTATTAATCCACTTAGGGCAATGAGGGCATCACAGCAGCATTGCAAGTCAAATGATACATATCTATAAAAAGATCTAGTATAAAGCGTTTGTCTCCGTGTGCACCTACCACATAGACTTGTCCTCCGTATGCAGCGACTCCCACTCCGCTACGCCTGCTGCTCATGGGGGCGATCAGAGTCCACTGGTTGGTGTCTGGGCTGTAGCACTCAGCTGTGAACAGCCACTCCACCCTCGGCACCGTGTTGAAGCCACCACAGATGTAAACCTGTAATAAGAAAGAATATTCTAATTTAGTTTATATATTCCATTTTATTTCATTCTACTTTAACCCATTCTCCGCCAATCACCTGTTAAGGCGGGTTTCTCCGCCATGCGTTGTCTGCCAATCACGCCGTAAGGCGTGTTTGAGATCAATATTTCATATTTTCGTCATGGTATTCATATTTCACCCACGGAGTCTTGGCTGATGCTGTCTGAGCCATCACAACTCTGCAACGCTTCAATACCGCCACCTGGTGGCCGATCGGCGAGTTGCCAAACCGGAAGTGCCCATTGTAGCTCGGTCCGTCCCCTATTTTCGTCCGGCCACTCGGTGATCATCCCGGGGCTCAATACAGACACCGTCGATATGGATCTTTGCCATAACTCAATAATCAACATGATTTGGACGTATATTAGTAATATACAAACCGGAAATGGATCGCATCGATCAACATCCCATAATTGGGATCTGTTTGCTCCACTCTCATCGCCCAACGCTACGAGGAGACTAAGGTGAGTTTCAGTGTTTTTCTTTATCATTTTCGATACAAACTGCTCTGATCAATATATCACCCATACTA
Source organism: Notolepis coatsorum (assembly GCF_963971535.1). Classification (NCBI taxonomy): domain Eukaryota; kingdom Metazoa; phylum Chordata; class Actinopteri; order Aulopiformes; family Paralepididae; genus Notolepis; species Notolepis coatsorum. The sequence continues at coordinate 13,375,494 of NC_140174.1, read as the reverse complement.
CATAAATCATTTAACGTCGGTCATTGAATTATAAACGACCCCCCCCCTCCGTTCACCCGCAGATGATCAGTCATGACGTTTAGGACCATGTACAGTTGAAATTTTTAATATAGCATGGATCGGTATCAAACTGCATTTGATAATCTAATGTATGCATTTATGCCTATATCTCACGTTCTATGAAATACTGCAGAAAACGATAAAAACATATTTATACTGTAGACGGTATTTTAGTATGAATGTGTGAATGAAAAAGTAAAACGTTCCTACATCCTGAACGATAGATAATTGATGTTGAATGGGCCATAGTAATGTCAATTTAGCAATACAATTTAAAAAGTTATAGCCCTGCAAAGGTGAACCACTCCATAGACAAATAGCGCTGGCAGAGGATGGTTTAGGATGGATATAAGCGTGGCAGAGAATGGGTTAATTGTCTGTTAATGTTGATGCACCAAAGAACCCAGACAAATTCCTTGTATGTGCAAGCTTACTTGGCAATAAAGACATTTATGATTTCTGATTCTGATTGATACTAATCGCTTAGTTTTTAATGTGAACATTCCTTGGGTTCATCTACCACACGTGTGTTCCTCAGTTCCGCCCACCTTGCCGTGGAGCACTGCGGCGCCAGCTTTGCTCCTGTGCTGCAGCATGGGTAAAATCAGTGTCCACTGGTTGGTTTCAGGCTCGTAGCGCTCGGCGGTGTTCAGTTCCACGTGTCCGTCGCACCCTCCCATGGCGTAGATACAGCCGTCCAACGCGACCACGCTGACGTAACAGCGGCGTGAGTGCATGGGAGCCGCCTGCAGCCAGCTGCGAGTGACGGGGTTGAACCTGCACACACTGCTGAGATTCTTGCCGGCCCAGCCGCCGACGCAGTAGACCAGACCGTGGAGATAAGCGCTGCCGTGGTGGATGACCCGGGGACTCTCCACCTCAACGCTCACGTCCATCCATCCACCGGCTCGGATATCGTAAGCCTCCATGCCATTGCCGCGACTATTGCCTCCGATGGCCAATAGGACCTCCTGGGGCAGGCGTGGGCGGGTCAGGGGGTTTGGGAGCCTGTCGGAGCTGTAAAGGACGCTGAGGATGAGGGCCCTGCAGTCGTGGCTGTCCCTCACCACAGGGTTCTTCAGGACGTTGTTCCCTAGGTAGTCAGGCCTCATCAAGCCCATGCGAACCTGGGAAGAGACAAGCAGACAGTGGGTACAACTTAGACAGCGGTTGTAGACGGTTTCACTGGAATTCTGTTGCTAGGGAAGTTTGGACCCAAATGTTTGAGAACCACTGTACTAGGGAACCTAGTGTTGTTTTAATGCAATGCACAGTAATACAATTCGTTACCTTGGGCAGCAGCAAAGGGATGTCTGTTTTACGCTCCTGACGGGAGTGGTCGATCCAACGGAGGACGGCCTCAAACACCGTCTCCTCGTTCTTCACGTTCAGGTCATCCCTCTCGATGATGTCCATCAGTTGCTGCAGGGACAGCTCCACAAACTCCTGTGAGACGGGCAGCATCTCCTCAAAGTGGCACACGATGAAGAGATGGGCCTTGCGCCTCAGGTCAGGGCAGTAGTAGATGTCTGCAAACCTCCAGATGCCGACACAGTTTTCCAGAGTCAGCTGGCCCTCTAGGAAGTCAGAGCACGCTCCTACTATGCCAGTGACTAAAAGCTGGTCTGCAGCCACCAGAAGCTCTTCCACGTTCTCTGCTGTCACTGGCACAAAGCGTGTGTAGGCGTACTCTATGATGAGCTGCATCATAGCCGCGGACACCCCAGGGATAGTGTAGACTGGTTTCTCTGAGTCGCTCCAGCGAGTGAAGAGGGTTCTGTGGGATGCAGAGTATAGAGATATCTGATGAGTAAACAGTAAGCAACATTCTGTCCTGTGTGCTAATATATATTCACTGTAGAATTATAGGGTCTTAGCACAGTAGATGTGCTGAAGGGTCTGCAGTTAAGTAGAAATCGACCTAAGATTTCCCCCTCTAAGTTCATTAGACCTGTTTGATATGTGAGAGTGCAGTTATTATTTTCCACATACTGTTTACTTACACGTCTACCTGCTGATGGCATCTCATGTTGTGTGACAGTGCTGCCATCCACTGGGCCGAGTTGGAAGTGTTTAGTTATCGCGTGTCACTTCCTGTGTCGTTGAACTTGTACAGATTTGTTTCAGAAAGAGAAACAGCGGACATTTTGACCAGGGATGTAAAGTTGCTTACCACGCGGACATTATTCCACCAGAGAGTGTGAGTTTGAGTAGTTAGCTAATTAGATGTTTAGTAAACGTCAGTGATTAGCGGACTACAGCTAACTATCGTATTTCCAGTTATCGCTAGCAGTTAGCAGAAGCTAGCTAGCTCGGAGCTAATAGCTAACGTAGCCCGTTGCACATGCGTTGCTAGCTGCTCTGCACTGGACATATCGGACGATATAGCACAGACCGGAGGACATTTAGCTAGGGTCTGTGCCGAAGGGACTCTGTACAAAGGCACACAACCAGTAATTTGCTAGCTCAGCAGCCGCTAGCACTAGCCTGTTGTACAGAGGCGGACCGCGAGTCTTCAGTCTGGCTGTCTGCGTGCTCACTACTGAGCGTAGGAGACACTCGGATACCCAACAGCGGGGCATCTGGTCTGCAGGAGCAGACTGGTAGCACCAATCGGACCGGGCAGCGTCTTCCCGCCTTGATCGCCACGCAGCGGTCGATTACTCTTCACCACAGAACCCCTCCGGGTTCTCACCACCAGGATTACTAGCTCTCTCTCTCCACCTCTCTCGTCCGGCAGAGGGAATTGTTCCTCTGCTGCTACAGTAACCGCGGCAACGTTGGCCAGAACACTTAAGTAAAACAATTTGGGCGCCCATCTAAATTTAGCTATAGTATTTTAATTAGGAATTGTATAAAGTACTAAGAATATTTGTATGTATGTTTTTTCCCCTTGTTTATATAAAATGGCATTATGATTCAACAGTTTCCTCGCTCTTTCTAGTCTAGGTGACTCCATTTAATTTAGTTTACTCAGTTGTGTAATTTGGTATCATTAGTTCTGTTTCGTTATGGCTTCGCTCAGCACCAGTTGCACTGTACTTCACTTCATGCACGAGCACTGAATAAAAAATTCCACCATGTACCTTTACATCCCAACATTCGTCTGGCCACACCCCCATCCGCTTACCTTCATAAGCAGGTGTGTGGTCACCTACTCGCCTCCTTCTTCACTTTCACCACAAGGAAGTGCCTTCGGTAGATCCCCACTTGACGAGGTTGTTAGTAGAAGAAAGTTGGAAAACAAAAGAAAGATACGTTGACATCATATCTTTATTTTCTCTCTCACTATTTTCGAGAAAATACGGCGATATTGTCTTCGTTACTGGAGTGTCTGGAAGATGATGGTCATTCCGACCTTCAACGGCTTTTTCGTATTAGGAGCTCACGCCGCTGACATGCTCCCCAGCTACAGTCCTCCTTGCTGCGGCTGGATGGGGTTGCCCTCCGGCCACACAGCTGGACTGTGGGAAGCACAGACTGTTGTGAGAAGCGGTTGTTTCCAGGATGGGTACGTACTGTTTTGCTTGCGAGCTCTGGTTGTTGTTGATGCTGTGGGGGTTAGCTGACAATTTACGAAACGCCGACTCCAGGCTGGGGTCCTCTGCTCGGCTTAAACGGCGTCGGAGGATCTTGGTCTGATGCCCATGATGGTCAATCTAGTGGGCCGCGACCAGGTCCTGGTGATTGATTGATTGATTGAAAACTTTATTAACAGATTGCAGAATGGGTACAATACAGTACAGCTCAATACACACAATTGTTAAGGGGATGCAGACCAGAGAAATACTTTCGTCTTGTTTACATCAGGGTCCCCCATTTTCAATTCATCAGGACATATATGACATACATGACATACAGATAGTCAGTACTGCTACATCTATACATTTATGACATACCAGATTTGCAAATACAGTACTGTTTGTGATACAGAAGGAGTCAGGAAAAGGGAGTATATACATTTGACGTAGAAACTGTACATTGGAGGAGGTTGGGTGGGGGGGGGGTTGGGTACACTGGGATATTGACAACCATACTGGGTAATCTACATTGGAGGTGGTTGGGGGGGGGGGGGGCACACTGTATATACAAGCAAAACTGTACATTGAGGGGGGGGGGGACACTGTACAAACAAGCAAAATTGTACATTGGACTATTGACAAAACCATACTAGGTAAATGACTGTACATTGGAGGGGGTTGGGTTAGGATATTTACAGGGGCCAGTGTTGAATTGCAGTCTCCCGTAGGTGTCCCTTGAGAGAGGTTTTGAAAGTGGGTAGTGATCCACATTCCTTTACAGCTTTGGGTAGGGCGTTCCACATTGATGTGGCATAATTGCGAAACGTGTTTAGTCCCTTATTTGAGCCGAATCTGGGTTTAACATGATTTGTGGAGCTCCCTCTGGTGTTGTGATTGTGGTATTCACTGACCTTTGGGAAGTATTTTGACATGTACATGGGTACCTTGGTCGTGTAGTGTATCTTGTAGACCAGGCCCATTGCAAGTTGCTGTACTCTGTCGTCTACTCTAAGCCATCCTAGGTTGTCAAAGTGGGCAGGGGTGAGGTGGGTTCTAGGAGTAAGGTCAAGCAGTAGTCTGACCAGTTTGTTTTGAGATGTTTGTAATTTTGTTTTTAGCGCCTTTGAGGTGCTTTGGTACCATGAGGTGCAAGCATAGTCGTAGTACCCCTGAATGAGTGCTCCTGCCAGAGTCTTCAGGGTATTCTTGTTTACCAGAGAGGAGATCCGGTACAAGAATCGAGTTTGTTGGTTGACTTTTTTTATTACATTGGATGCCATTTTGTCACAGGAGAGATTAGCCTCTAGGATGGAACCCAGGTAGGTAATTTCATCTTTCCTTGTGACAATATTGTCACCCACTGTAACTGAGAAGCCGTCGGTCTTGCTGAGTTTGTTATTTGAACCGAAGAGAATGGACTCTGTTTTGCCCATGTGTAATGATAGTTTGTTATCAGCGAGCCATATGCAGATTCTGCCTAGTTCCGAGCTGAGGGTTTTTTCAACCTGTAACTTGTTCTTGTCAGAGACCAGCAGGGCTGAGTCGTCCGCAAACAGGAACAAGTTGCAGTCACAAGCTGACGACATGTCATTTGCATAAATTAGGAACAGTAGCGGTCCTAGTATGCTTCCTTGTGGAACACCACAGCTCACTGTGAGGGGGGGGGATAGGGTACCGTTTACCTCCACCATCTGTTCCCTCCCCTCAAGGTAGGATTGCATCCAGCTCACTGATAGACTATCAAAACCAATTGCTTTTAGCTTGTCAATCAGAATGGAGTGATTGACCGTGTCAAAGGCCTTTTGTAGGTCCAGCATGACCATGCCGCAGTATTTGCCTGCGTCCACCTCTTGTTTGATGTGGTCATTCAAATAGAGAAGGCATGTGTCAGTAGAGTGGGATGTTCTGAAGCCAGATTGGAATTCGTAGATTAGATTTTTTTCCGCTAGGTACTTTTCGACCTGTTCGTAGACTATTTTTTCCATGACTTTCGAGATGGAGGTGAGAATAGAAACAGGGCGGTAGTTGCCTGGGTCTAATTTGCTGCCCTTTTTGTGCAGAGGGGTCACCCTCGCAATTTTGAAGTCCTTGGGGACGTGTCCCTGTTTTATGGAGAGGTTTATTATGTGTGTGATGATTGGGGTGATGGCGGCTGCTGAGTCTCTGAGGAATTTGGAAGGGATGTTGTCGTGGCCAGTGGCCTTTTTAGGTTGGAGGGCGCTCAGTTTATTGAGTACCTCATCTGTTGTTACCATTTCCAGCTTGAAGTCGTCCTTGCGGACCCCTAGGTTTTTGTAGTAAGCTACTATGTGTTCTACCCCATAAAGCCCTGAGTGGGAGGGTAGTTTGTTTACCAGTGTTGTGGCTGTTTGTGAAGAAAATGTTTAAGTAATTGGCTACATCCAGCTTGTCTGTGATGAGCGTGTTGTCCGTTTTTATGTTTATGTTTGAGAATCTGGTTTTAAGTTTTTTACTGCATCCTAGTTGATTATTGAGTAATTTCCAAAGTTCACGTGGTTTGTTTTTGTTTTCCTCAGTTTTGTCATTGATGAAATTCTTTTTTGCAGTTTTTATCATGGAGTTTACGTCGTTTCTTAGTCTGTTTCTTTCTAGTTTGAGTTCAGTCACGTGGGCTTGGAGTTCACTGCTCGTGCTTTTAGTAAGCTTTGACTGACTTTTTTCCATGACTTTTGAGATGGAGGTGAGAATAGAAACAGGGCGGTAGTTGCCTGGGTCTAATTTGCTGCCCTTTTTGTGCAGAGGGGTCACCCTCGCAATTTTGAAGTCCTTGGGGACGTGTCCCTGTTTTATGGAGAGGTTTATTATGTGTGTGATGATTGGGGTGATGGCGGCTGCTGAGTCTCTGAGGAATTTGGAAGGGATGTTGTCGTGGCCAGTGGCCTTGTTAGGTTGGAGGGCGCTCAGTTTATTGAGTACCTCATCTGTTGTTACCATTTCCAGCTTGAAGTCGTCCTTGCGGACCCCTAGGTTTTTGTAGTAAGCTACTATGTGTTCTACCCCATAAAGCCCTGAGTGGGAGGGTAGTTTGTTTACCAGTGTTGTGGCTATGTTTGTGAAGAAAATGTTTAAGTAATTGGCTACATCCAGCTTGTCTGTGATGAGCGTGTTGTCCGTTTTTATGTTTATGTTTGAGAATCTGGTTTTAAGTTTTTTACTGCATCCTAGTTGATTATTGAGTAATTTCCAAAGTTCACGTGGTTTGTTTTTGTTTTCCTCAGTTTTGTCATTGATGAAATTCTTTTTTGCAGTTTTTATCATGGAGTTTACGTCGTTTCTTAGTCTGTTTCTTTCTAGTTTGAGTTCAGTCACGTGGGCTTGGAGTTCACTGCTCGTGCTTTTAGTAAGCTTTGACTGACTTTTTTCCATGACTTTCGAGATGGAGGTGAGAATAGAAACAGGGCGGTAGTTGCCTGGGTCTAATTTGCTGCCCTTTTTGTGCAGAGGGGTCACCCTCGCAATTTTGAAGTCCTTGGGGACGTGTCCCTGTTTTATGGAGAGGTTTATTATGTGTGTGATGATTGGGGTGATGGCGGCTGCTGAGTCTCTGAGGAATTTGGAAGGGATGTTGTCGTGGCCAGTGGCCTTGTTAGGTTGGAGGGCGCTCAGTTTATTGAGTACCTCATCTGTTGTTACCATTTCCAGCTTGAAGTCGTCCTTGCGGACCCCTAGGTTTTTGTAGTAAGCTACTATGTGTTCTACCCCATAAAGCCCTGAGTGGGAGGGTAGTTTGTTTACCAGTGTTGTGGCTATGTTTGTGAAGAAAATGTTTAAGTAATTGGCTACATCCAGCTTGTCTGTGATGAGCGTGTTGTCCGTTTTTATGTTTATGTTTGAGAATCTGGTTTTAAGTTTTTTACTGCATCCTAGTTGATTATTGAGTAATTTCCAAAGTTCACGTGGTTTGTTTTTGTTTTCCTCAGTTTTGTCATTGATGAAATTCTTTTTTGCAGTTTTTATCATGGAGTTTACGTCGTTTCTTAGTCTGTTTCTTTCTAGTTTGAGTTCAGTCACGTGGGCTTGGAGTTCACTGCTCGTGCTTTTAGTAAGCTTTGACTGACTTTTACGAAACTCAGAGCATTTTTTGTCTCTGGTTTTCATAGCGGCCAGTGAACCCAGGATTCTCGAGCGGATGCTTCTCTGTCCCGTGCAGGCCCCATCTTTCATATACAAATGAAAGTATACCCTAACGAGGAAATGTGGGCATAGGATCTTCTTTATCGGGAGTTCCATGCTCAGTCGGCTGCAGCCCGAAATGGGAACTGTGCTGGCCCCGCTGTATGTCTGGATCACCGTTGAAAACTGTGTTCTGACATTCTTTTTCTTTTCCCTCTTAGGGGAGGGACTTGGACAGCGGCCTGTCTGAAGTGTGGCTTGTTATGTCGTTGTGTACAGTTCAGGTGATATCTGCTTAGCTTGCGTGCTAGTTTGTGAACTACTGTGTTAGCCAGTCAGCTGTTAGCTGCGACGCTAGCCCGCTGTGTTACCAGGCTAGTAAATATTAGCTTGTTGCTATCAGTCGGATAGCTGCTTAGCTGGCGTGCTAGTTGTGGCCTACTGTATTAGCCAGTCAGCTGTTAGCTGCGGCGTTAGCTCGCTGTGTTTACCAGGCTAGTAAATGTTAGCTTGTTGCTATCAGTCGAACGGCTGTTAGCTTAATGCTACACTGTTGAACGTTTTCTATGACTATAACATGCCTTAAACACTCTGACTACGACGTCATCTTTGACAGAGGATGTTAGTCGAACCTACACCGGGAGCCCTGCCAGCGAGGACTGCGTCAACATGGAGAAACGTAGCGGCTGGGTGGCGCAGCGACGCTACCCTCGTCGCCGACACAAGAGATGCTGTGTTCATCTTCGGTGTCCCGTTAGCCAGATTGCAGTTTGCTTGGCCTGCGCTCAGGGTAGGAAGGTCCCGACCGGACTTTAAACACTTCTTCTTTCCTTCCCTTCTAAATGTTTTGTAATAACGATGTTTTCCAAAACGTGTGTTGCTGCAATACATTGAGGATACGACGCGTGTTGTGTGTGAATTGTCTTGTCACTGGTATAGCTTCTCTCTCCATAGAAATCGGGTTGTTGTTTAAAATTGTAAAAATTGTAAAAATGATCTGGTTAGTTGTGATGAGAACATGTGTGTTCATGTAACATGAACTCACAACTAAGGGGGTTAATTAACCTATAAAGCTAAGTGACATGTGATTGAGGAATGAATTATTTTCTCAGCCTGTAATGACAATGAACAGTGTGTTCACATATTAACAGGGTTACCTGTTCAACTTGGCCGTATCAAGGGTAAGGAAGGAGGGGTGATCCCCTCGGTTTCCCTGGGGCTTCCCCACCCTCCTCTCAGACATGTTGTTTACAATATATTGTGTCACTGTTTGTGGGGATACGATGTAACCCTTAGCTTAATTGCTGGGGTTGTGCTTTCCGCTTGAGAAACTATATTTTCCTAAAGAAAAGATTGTTGGTCACTTATCATGTGTGCTTAGCAAGGCCTGTGGCCAATACATAATCGAGGATTCTGTATTCTCTCGTTATGAAAAACGGCGTTCCTCTGTAGCAAGAGTGTACTTTTGCCATTTTTTGTTGTGATGAAGGGTTGTGTGTGTCTTGTGATCTACAACTGGGTTAGGTTTGGCCACAGAAGCACATGTGTAAGTCTGGTACCGGGGCTCTTAAAGGGGGCCCTCTCTATTCTGTGTTTTTTCCTTAGTAAAAATTAGATAGCAGGTTAGCACATGAGCTATGTGAAGCTGTTAGATACTTCATGTAGCAGACTATGACTGTGTCATGCTCTATTTGTCATTACATCGTATCATGGGTGTGGGGTCGTAAAGGGGTGAACTGGTAATCCTTTCCTCCCCCTTTCTGATTGGTCAGGGGTTAAAACCTCCTGTCCTTCAAGGTTCCTGTCACGTTGCTGTTCGGCACGTTACAGGGTAAGAGGGGGGGGGAGTTTCCTGGTCCCACGCCCTGGAAGATTGGGCGTGTGCACCGCAGAAATTCCCCCGCCATAGAGTACGTCACTGTGCGCGTCTCTGTTGGTAAGACTTCCGTGAGTTGTTCAGGTCCATGGTATGGATCTGTTTCAGGGAGTTGTCAGAGCTCCTCCTCACGAAGCTCCTCCTCGGGCCTTCTGTGAGTTCGGACTCTCCTTCCCTGTGAGGGAGCCTCCTCAGAGTTCAGAGCTTCCTCCTCAGATTGTCAAGGTGAGTAGAACTTCAAAAAGGAGTTCTGCTCTATTGTGTGTGTATTCGATTCAATTCGATTATTGAGTGTGTATTGGTTCAGTGCCTCCTCCTCGGAGAGCCCTAACCCAAATATTACATAGCTCAATGTTGCAATATATTCTTTTCAATCTATACAGCTCGCGTGGGAAGTCTCTCTGGGGGTTTCCGTCTCCTCCCTATGGCGAGGGTGGTGGGATGTAAAAATGTAAAAAAAAAATTACCCTCAGCTGTGTCACGTGGGATTCATGTCAGTCTGTGTTTCTTTCTTTTTTGAATAAAAAGAGGAAGGTACATGAAGCACGACGGCTCCGTGTCGTTCTCCCAGGCGACTTGGAGGAACAATGTTTGGTGTCTTGCTAGACTATCCATTGATGTGTTTGGGTCTCGACGCATACATAGTGCTGGCTCGGTGTGTTTCTGTTAAAGAATCACGCAGGGGCTAAGTGCGCCTTGGTTGCTTGTTAAAACAGCGTTTTTATAGGGCAACTGGATGGAGTTGTCTCTTCCGAGCGCCAGTTTACTAGGTTGTCTCGATGAATTCTCGTTCATATCTGGGGGATGTTAACGGAATAGATCAGAACATAGGTAGAGGGGTCTCACGCCCTTGGGGTGGGCCACTGAGCACGGTCCAAATGGGACCGTCTGGGTGGCGCCCTCTTTTCATGTTTTAGATCGACACGCATACCTACCCCCTCTTCTGGAGTGGGCATGTCGGCGTGGTTAGGACACGGGACTGGTCTGGTCGCGCTGGTCCAGGTCAGTTAACCCGTTGTCCGCCGGGGATGCAGATCTGCTGTTCTGGTACCCTGAGGGACTTGTGCTTTTTTCGGGGGGGAAAAATGCCGGGTCGGCCCGGGTGTCACAGGGTTAGGCGTTATGGAGACCCTTTGTTGGGTACATGTTGTACTCTGCACTATCGTAATGGCTTACGGCCATACCAACCTGTACACGCCCGATCTCGTCCGATCTCGGAAGCTACGCAGGTTCGGTCCTGGTTAGTACTTGGTTGGGAGACCGCCTGGGAATACCAAGTGCGGTGTGCTTAGGGCTGGTTCTCCATTCTTTTCGCTCCTCTCTCTCACGTGTGGCGAAGAGGGGGCTGTTGGGGTGGTCTTGGACCTCCTCTGGTAACCCTGTGTGCTTCCCGAGCCGCCGGGCCCGGTCCGAAGTAATGTTTCGTCGACCCGTAGGCCTGGAATAACCCTTTTTTGAAAACTGAAACACTTGTACTGCGGTATAGCCGGTGTATACCCGCAGGTGTGTTTTGGAGTTTTTTCTTGAGGGGTTATAGGAACAACCACTGTCTGTACCGAGAGGGTGGTTGATTCTCTGGTGTGTTGGAGCAGAGTCAACTCCCGGGTTACCCGGTTGAGTGTGCCCCTGCACGTTCATGACGTCTGCCAATCATGTCAGCCTTCTCTGCCTCGACCCCCCTGGGTGGGTTTTTTTTAATGGAGGCTTTGTCATGGTGATCAACAACGCCAGCATACGCCCCTTCCGCCGGGGGGGCTGTTTTCAGCTGACTCTTTTGGCGCCTGTCTCGTCCGCAGTGCTCCAGGCTCAGGTTACAGCCTGCTGCCTGGTTTCCCCGGTGCGCTGCCTGCTTCCATTGGTTAACCTTTTTTGAGTGCTTACGGCCATGCTGACTGCCTGTTCTGCAGGGTCAGTGTGCCAGGCGGTGTGCTATTGGGGGGAAAGGGCCCGCTCTTGGAGGGGCCTTATCCGAATACGCTGGCGATGTGGGGGGCGGTGTCACTAAGTGACCACCTGGTGGGGTCTTGATGCCTGGCGTCATTGACCTCTCCGGGCCCCCTTTTTCCAGGGGATCCAGTCCCTTCGGTGGGTCTGGGTCTTCCTTCGCGCTCCGCTGCTACAGCCTTGCCACAGGGTTGGGTTGCTCTTGACCCCGTGATTTTGGGGGCAGTAACGAGGTTGTTCCTTCCGTTCGCTCCCGGGTGGCATGCGGGTTGTGCGTGTGTGTAGTCGTGGGGTCAAGCCACGGTCTGCTCACCCTGTGCGTTGAGTTGCTTGAGTTCCTCTTCGCACGGTCGGATCCGTCTCCCTCCCGTAAGCCTCCAATAGGGGGGGTATCCTCCATTAGGGAGGGTCGGGGGGCTCGGTCCTCCCCGGTCTGATGGTTGTGGGGGGCCTCAGCGGGGTACATTTGTCGGGCTATGGCTCCCGCTCAGCTCCTGTTGTGCAACTGGTGCTGAGCGAAGCCATAACGAAACAGAACGTAAGGTTATGTATATATAAGAGTTATGGTGCGCTCAGCACCAGGACGCCGCTGCGGCCCTTGATCTCGCCTTATGGTGAAAGTTTGGGAAGGAGGCGAGTAGGTGACCACACACCTGCTTATGAAGGTAAGCGGATGGGGGTGTGGCCAGACGAATGTTGGGATGTAAAGGTACATGGTGGAATTTTTTATTCAGTGCTCGTGCACGAAGTGAAGTACAGTGCAACTGGTGCTGAGCGAAGCCATAACTCACAGAACTTGGTTATATACATAACCTTACGTTTGGCAGTTAAGGCATCCAACCAACCCCCTAAGGTGAAATTTATATACAGTCCTTTAAGCTCCAGCACAGTAGAAGTATAGTATCTTTTTACAGTAGACGTACAGTATAGTATCTTTTTACAGTAGACGTACAGTATAGTATCTTTTTACAGTAGACGTACAGTATAGTATATTTTTTACAGTAGACGTACAGTATAGTATCTTTTTACAGTAGAAGTACAGTATAGTACCTTTTTTCAGGAGGCGTACAGTATAGTATCTTTTTACAGTAGATGTACAGTATAGTATATTTTTTATAGTAGACGTACAGTATAGTATATATTTTTACAGTAGACGTACAGTATAGTATATTTTTACAGTAGATGTACAGTATAGTATATTTTTACTAACCAAGTTAACCTGAACCAAGCTAAACTTACCTGAAATAGGCGCTGCAGCCACACAGGATTGGCCTGTGGGCATTAAACTCAGTGCTGTTGACTTTAATAACCACATCACAGAACCTTCCCTCCAGACGCAGTTCATTAAGGATTGTACAGGACATGGCGCCTGTTTCCTTTTCCATGTGGTGATTTTTAAATTGTATCTACAGTATATTCAAGCTTACAGACAAGTAGCCGGAAACAACAAGTGATATCTTCACTTGTCTTCTGAGATCTGAGATCTTCTATACACAAATGTTCTAGAAGAATCTAGAATGTTTGATTGTGACATCATACTGTGACATCACAACGGAACATGTTTGAGTTCTATTTGAATAATATAAATAATATGTATAATACTAGACAATTCCGCGCATGGAAATTGTGAAAGTGTGGGTGATGCCTGTGCACCACCAGCCAACGGGAGAGGGTCTGTATTGTCTCTGTATTGTCTCTTTCCACAGCAAAACGGTAGACAAGGCACCTTGGTTGAGAAATGCAGGCTTCAATCTATGTTGTTTAGTCTATCTGTAGCTGTACAATGAGATCTTTCAGAGAGAATTGTTGAATAGATACACAAATGTTCTAGAATGTTTGATTATGACATCATACTGTGACATCACAAATGTTCTAGAATGTTTGCTTATGACATCATACTGTGCCATCACAAATGTTCTAGAATGTTCTATTATGACATCATACTGTGACATCACAAATGTTCTAGAATGTCTATTATGACATCATACTGTGACATCACAAATGTCCTCGATGTGCTATTATGACATCATACTGTGACATCACAACGGAACATGTTTGAGTTCCATTTGAATAATATAAATTAGGGCTGCAACTAATGACTAATTTGGTAGTCGACTAATCTGCCGATTATTTCTTCGATTAGTCGACTAATCGAAAACCAATGTAAACAACAAAAAAAAAAAAAAAAAGGATTTTTTATTTTTTTTTTTTAATTACCTATCTTTGTGAAAGTGGCTTCTCAGCTCTGGTCCAGCTGAAGATAGAGCAGAGGAACAGATTGGACATTGAGCATGACCTCAGAGTTGCTTGTCTACCATCACCCCAGACTTTTGTCAGGACCAAACAACAACATCATAACATGATGATCCCATAGCAAATTAAAATAATGACTCATGAAACATTTGAATTTGGATCTTTAAGCCACTTTAAATGAAAATGTATTTGAAGAACAATACAGCAATCACTCATAACAAGATAAATAAATTAAATAATACAAATTAAAGTGGAAGTGTACTTTAAATAACTTTTGTTTGCTGTGTGTGAGGAGTCCGTGTGTGTGTGTATGTGTGTGTGTCTTACTCTGATCGCTGTGTGAGTGAGAGGTGTGTACTGTGTAATTTGTGTATGTGTGTGTGTCTTACTCTGATCGCTGTGTGTGAGTGAGAGGAGTGTGAATGTGTGTGTGTCTTACTCTGATCGCTGTGTGTGAGAGAGAGGAGTGTGAATGTGTGTGTCTTACTCTGATCGCTGTGTGTGAGTGAGAGGAGTGTGTATGTGTGTGTGTCTTACTCTGATCGCTGTGTGTGAGTGAGAGGAGTGTGTATGTGTGTGTCTTACTCTGATCGCTGTGTGTGAGTGAGAGGAGTGCGTGTGTAATGTATTGTGTGTCTAGTCTGATCATCATCTCCTGCAGGGGAACAATGTTTTCAATGTCCAAAATTTGCTATGGGATCATCATGTTATGATGTTGTCTGGAACCCTGAGAAGCCACTCTCACAAAGATAGGTAGTGCACAAAAAAAACTTGGAACGGACGTTCGAACCTTCTTTTTTTAATTATTATTATTTTTTAATCCTCTTTTTCTCCGCCTTTTTTATTTAAATTTTCTTTATCCCAATTTAGTCGTTATGCCAATTCCCCCCCTCCCCTACCTGGTTGTTGTGCGCATGTTCCTCCTACTGGTCGGTACAAGGGAACCCTGAAGTCACCACATGCTTCCTCCGACACATGTGGAGACAGCCCTTTTGCTCTTGATGAGCTGGTTGGCACCTTGCATGGTTGCCTCCGCTGTCGGTGTGTGAGTAAATGGGTGAAAATGTGAGGAACAAATTGTAAAGCGCCTTGGATAAAAGAGATATAATAAACGCACCATTTACCATTCAACAGCTGCACACGGTAGCTCGCGTTGACCTTCGTGAAACGTAGCCCGCGATAACTGGCCGTTCGCCACTGTACATAGTGTGTTAAAGTGTATGGTTACTTACTTTACCTATCGTGCAACACGGTGCCGCTCTGTGTAGTGTGGGGGACGGTACAGGTACACGGTATCAGCTTAAATGGTGCTTTTATGATTGTAGAGGAAAATCGACCGTTGCTGATACCGTTTTCCTTACTTTGCATCATAGAGAGAACACTTGACCTTTGCCACAGTGCCTCCTCTCAGGTAGCGATAAGGCAGCGACTCAGAAGTCTCAGCCATGGTCCGTTTACCACCAGCAATGCTGTATCGCTCATACTTCCTGTTTAATTGGCCTATATTGACAGTTTGGAAAATGTCTTATCTCCTTTTGTTACTTGGTATGCCTGACTAAGTTTCAAGATGAAGTCTGCTGCTCTGGGAATTGGACCGCATTTATATAACGCTTTTTATCCTAAAGCGCTTTACAACGTATGCCTCACATTCACACATTCACACGAGGCGACCATGCAAGGTGCCAACCTGCTCATCGGGAGCAGTTAAGTGTCTCGCTCAAGGACACTCCGACACGCTGCCCAGAATCGAACCAGGAACCTTCCGATTTACCAGATGAACGCTCTACCTCCCCTGAGCCACTGTCACCCACTCATGACTATTAATATTTACAATAGCACACTTTAACTTTAAATTGTATTCTTTAATTGTATTTCATTTTCAAATACTGCAAGGATTACATCATGCTTGTCAGTTAGAACATCTCTTTCAGTGAAGTAGAGCCTGAAGACATTTTGATTGGTGGACTATGTCACTAATATCGTTCATCATTTTGCAAACGGTCAGTTGGAAGTGCCTCTCGTCTATCTTCCTCCAGGTGCCGCTCAGAGCTGAGGAGATCACCATCCCTGCCGACGTTACTCCAGAGAAGGTGCCCACACACATAGTGGACTACTCAGGTACAACAACTCTCCTAGATTCCATTAAGTAATCCATTTGTAAACAAAGAAAAAAACAGACATTCAATTGTGAGGAAGAATAGAGGTGAGGAGTGAGTGTATGTGGCAGCGGGAGGAAAAGAGCTGCAACCGGATTCTTTTCTCAGACCGCTCCTTTTTCATGCGGCTGATCTCAGCGTTTGTATTTGAAAACCGGTGAACTTTTCTGAAAGGTGCCGGGGTCGTCGTCACTGTCACTCCTTTTCAGACAACCAATCATATCCGACGAACCGTGTCACGTGACCACATCCTCCTCGCTCTGCGGCCGTCCAAACTCATCCAAACGTCCTCCGGTTGGTTGGTGGTCATCGTGACAAAACATCAATACAGTAAAATAACAAATGGCTAATAAAAACCAAACGGGCGAATTGTGATGCCAGGTAATAATAAAAATAACAAATATACAATAAAAGACAAAGGGGTGAATCATCATGCCAGACAATAGAAATAAATAACAAATGGGCGGCTAGGTGGTGTAGTGGGCAAGGCACTCGCCACCAGTGTGGAGACGCTAGGATTCGCGTGTTCGAATCCAGCTCTCCACATTGTTTTCAGTTTAGCTGGTCGTCCGCAGTAATACACATTGGCCGTATTACGGGGAGGGAAAACTGAAGGGTGGGGATCGAACGTTGTGAACAAGCGACTCCTACAAGTCGGTTGGTGCGCCTGCGCAGTAGAATCAGGAAGTGTCGGGGCAGCGTGAGCCTCCCACGCGTTACTCCTCGACACTGAGAGATCGAGCTGCGCAGGTGAAAAGATGCGACTGCTGTTACCTCAAGTACCGGAGGGGACTTGTGCTATGTATGACTTAGTCCACATTGCAGCCGGCTTGTGGGAGGCAAGAAACAGCGTTCGTGACAGGGGAGGGTTGAATTGGATGATACGAAATTGGGATGGGAGAAAATATAGAAAAATGGGAGAAAAAGTGGATAAAAAAATAAAAAATAAATAACAAATATACAATAAAACACAAAGGTACAAATCACGGTTCTAGACAGTAAAATAACAAATAGATAACGTTAATCAAAAGCAACAACGCTAGTCTGTCATACAACAGTGTTTAGGTGATTGGTATACATATAAAACTCCCAGTGCCCTGCCAGCGCTTTTCTGCTATTTGGACACAATCAGATCTCTCTAATGGAGAATAATGTGTTATATCTCTCACTTTTGTCCAGTGGCCGCAAACTGATGGTCTATAAGTCTATAATGTTAATTAAAAAGACGGATGGGATCGGAAAAGTTTAGTACTCTGAGTCGGTATCGCCCGATACTACTACTCGTCAAGTCAAGAGTTTTATTTGTCACGGCATACAAGCATACAGTGAAATGCGGGGGGTCTTGCCCGCAACGATTGTGCAATAATACAAGTAATAAGACATAACAGGTATATGTACATAAAGTTTACAAAAAGCATGGTAAGACATGCTAAGGTCCTGCGATAGTGCAATACACTGTTAGCTACGGATGAGGCACTGGGTCTTATGTACAGTAAACTGTGGTGTTCCACAAGGAAGCATACTAGGTCCGCTACTGTTCCTAATTTATGCAAATGACATGTCGTCAGCTTGTGACTGCAACTTGTTCCTGTTTGCGGACGACTCAGCCCTGCTGGTCTCTGACAAGAACAAATTACAGGTTGAAAAAACCCTCAGCTCAGAACTAAGCAAAATCTGCATATGGCTCGCTGATAACAAACTATCATTACACATGGGCAAAACAGAGTCCATTCTCTTCGGTTCAAATAACAAACTCAGCAAGACCGACGGCTTCTCAGTTACAGTGGGTGACAATATTGTCACAAGGAAAGAAGATATTACCTACCTGGGTTCCATCCTAGAGGCAAATCTTTCCTGTGACAAAATGGCATCCAATGTAATAAAAAAAGTCAACCAACGAACTCGTTTCTTGTACCGGATCTCCTCACTGGTAAACAAGAATACCCTGAAGACTCTAGCAGGAGCACTCATTCAAGGGTACTACGACTATGCTTGCACCTCATGGTACCAAAGCACCTCAAAGGCGCTAAAAACAAAATTACAAACATCTCAAAACAAACTGGTCAGACTACTGCTTGACCTTACTCCTAGAACCCACCTCACCCCTGCCCACTTTGACAACCTAGGATGGCTTAGAGTAGACGACAGAGTACAGCAACTTGCAATGGGCCTGGTCTACAAGATACACTACACGACCAAGGTACCCATGTACATGACTAAATACTTCCCAAAGGTCAGTGAATACCACGATCACAACACCAGAGGGAGCTCCACAAATCATGTTAAACCCAGATTCGGCTCAAACAAGGGACTAAACACGTTTCGCAATTATGCCACATCAATGTGGAACGCCCTACCCAAAGCTGTAAAGGAATGTGAATCACTACCCACTTTCAAAAACACTCTCAAAAAACACCTAAGGGAGACTGCAACTCGAAACTGGCCCCTGTAAATGTCCGAACACAACCCCCGCCAACACCCCCCCCCCCCCCCCCACTCCTACCCCCCCCCCCCCCCCCCCCCCCCCCCCCAACCACCTCCAATGTACAGTCCCACCCCCACCTACCCAATCCAATGTACAGTTTCTACGCCTAATGTATATACTCTTTTCTTTCTGGACTCTTTTTGTATCACAAATACAGTACTGTAATTGCAAATCTGGTATGTCATAAATGTATAGATGTAGCAGTACTGTCTATCTGTATGTCATGTATGTCATATATGTTACGATGAATTGGAAATGGGGGACCCTGGTGGAAACAAGACGAAAGTCTTTCTCTGGTCTGCATCCCCTTAACAATTGTATGTATTGAGCTGTACTGCACTGTACCCATTCTGCAATCTGTTAATAAAGTTTTCATTCATTCATTCATTCACACTACTATACAATGCTATACTATACAATCTACAGTTATACCATGTGTCCTTATGCTAGCTTGCTATCCATCTGTTTACTATACAAGAACCACTCCCGTTCTTGTTTTTAAAGTGACCTTTCATTGTGTAAAGTGACCGTTGACTGTGAGCGTGTGCAGCATGTGTGTGTGTTCATGCTAAAGTGACTGTTAGTGTGTGAGCGTATACAGTATGTGTGTTATGTGTGTGCTCATGTGTGCTTGTGTGTGGAGAGTTCAGTGTTCAAGACTGATGGCCTGGGGGAAGAAGCTGAGCCGAAGTCTCTCTGTCCTAGTTACTGGTGTTCGCAGGCGCTTGCCTGACCGCAGCAGCTTGAACAGGCTGTTGTTGGGGTGGTGAGGGTCTTGCATTATTCTGCAGGCTCTGGATTTGCACCTCTTGTTATATAAGACCGCTGTGGAGGGAGGCACAAATGTAATCCTTAATCAGCCTCTCAAAACATTTCATGACCACAGAGGTGAGTGCCACCGGTCTGTAGTCATTAAGACTGTTGGGGAGGATTTCTTTGCTACCGGTATTATAGTGGACACCTTGAAGCAGGCAGGGACCACTGATTCAGCCAGGGATAGATTAAATATGGTGGTGAACACTGGGGCTAGCTGGTTAGCACAGGACTTAAGTATACGTCCTGTTATCCCATCTGGGCCAGCTGCCTTTCTGGTGTTCACCCGCATAAATGCTCTTCTCACACTGTGTTCCGTCAATGAGAGAGTGTCCCCCCCCCCCGCGCGGATGCCCCCCCCTCCACGACGGCCGGCGCGTCAGTGATGTCGTTAGCTGGTGAGCTAGCGTCGCTACTGTTTACCCCAAACCGTGCGTAAAAGGAGTTGAGCTGGTCCGCGAAAGAGGCGTCTTTCTGCACTACCCATTGAGGGGGCACTGACTTTGTAGTCAGTTATCGTCCGTAGTCCTCGCCATAAACCTCTTGTCATTCTGGGCCATTTGTGCCTCCATCTTGTCAGCGTATGACCTCTTAGCAAGTTTTACAGCCTTGCGCAGAGTATAGACTGTAGCCTTATACTCTTCCATGTTTCCTGACGCTCTGCCCAGGTTATAAGCAGTGCTGCAAGCGTTCAGAGCCACTCGGATAGTACTGTCAACCCACGGTTTCTGGTTCAGGATGACCCTAACCTTCTTCGTGGGGACAATGCTATCCGCTAGTGTTGTTATCAGCGAACTCACTGACGTCACTGGAGCTCGCCTGAAGCACTCCCCAGTCGACGTCATCGAGTGCGTAGCGTGGCCTCTGATTGGTCGGACCACTTCTTTACCTCACGTGACACGACAGCATCACGTGATCTCTGCCTGTAGGATGGGAAAAGCAAGATGGCGCCATGATCCGATGTGCTTGTTGGACCAGCTAATGGAGGAGCCGGTACTGCTTTGTAACCGGCTCTAAATGGGGTGTAGCAATGATCCAGCGTATTTCCTCCTCTGGTGGAGCAGGCGATGTGCTGAAAGAAGTTTGGCATCACCTTCTTCAGATTCGCTTGATTGAAGTCGCCGGCTACGATCATGGCTGCGTCCGGATGTTTGATCTGATGGATGTTTAGATGCCCCTGTAGCTCCGCCAGGGCCCTGGCGGTATTCGCTTGTGGAGGGATGTACACCGCCGTCATGATAATGGCGGTGAATTCTCGGGGAGATGAAACGGGCGACATTGAATGGACAGATGTTCTAGTTCCGCGAGCATGAACGGGAGAGTATCTTTATCTCCTTAGGGCTAACCCAGCCGTTGTTCATAAGGAGACAGACTCCCCCCTCCAGCACTCTTACCGGAGGCTTCCGTGCGATCCGCTCGGAAGACGGAGAAGGAATCCGAAGGAGAGACGTTGTGATCTGGAGTCGGTATCAACCGATACTAAAAGTTTAGTACTCTGAGTCGGTATTAACCGATACTAAAAGTTTAGTTCTTTGAATCAGTATCGGACGATACTAAAAGTTTAGTAGTCTGGGGTCGATATCAACCGATACTAAAAGTGTAGTTCTTTGAATCAGTATCTATCGGACGATACTAAAAGTCTAGTACTCTGAGTCGGTATCGGCCATGAAGACTTGGTATCGCTGCGTCCCTGGATCTGCTACAGACTGCAAACACAGCTGTTTCTCTCGAAGATCATCGATCACAAAATGTGATTTTGCTCACAATGCTGATAACACTGAGCCAAGTGGTCATAGATGTTATTCACAACAATAAAAGTCTTCTTCCATTTCTATCGGATTAGAATAAATTCAAATTAGTGCTGTCAGGCGATTAAAAAAAATTATCTAATTAATTACAGAATTTGTAATTAATTAATCTAATTAATCGCATTTCTTTCTTTTTCTTTTTTTTTTAAATCTTTTTCCCCCTCCTTTTTCCTCCGATTTTCTCCCATCCCAATGTTAGTCGTTATGCCAATTCCCAATCCCCTTCCTGGTCGCTGCGCACTTACCCCCCACAGTCGGTCTGGGAGAGTGGAGGCTATCACGTGCTTCCTCCGACACACGTCTAGCCAATCAACCGCTTCTTTTCACCTGGCAGCGCGGATTCTCACTGAGAGGTCGTAGCGTGTGGAAGGATCACACTATCCCACTTAGATCCTATCCGCGCTTAGCAGGCGCCCCGACCGAACTGTAGGAGTCACTGTTTACAACGACCCGGACCCACCCCGCCAGCTTCTCCCACCCTCTAATACTGCCAATTGTATTAGTGTGAACGGCCAGCCAAGCTGGTGACAACCCCGGAGCTGTGAGCTGGATTCGAACAATTAATCGCATTTTAATCGCATAACCATTTTAGGCCTGATATTCTATATTCTATAATCATATTTCAAATAGTGTGTCTGGATGGCAGAATTCAGTACTGTATCTACAAAACCTTCTGTTTAATCATCTTCCATTTATTCATTTGCTTAGATTTTTCAGGTCTGGTAAATCAAAGATAAGATCAAAGATAATCAAAGATAATAAAAAAAAAAATAAAAAAAATTTGAATTGATATTCTCATTTGGCTCATTACAATTTACTCACGCCTAGTAACATACACAGTATTCCATAGATGTCCCTAGAATCAGATATGTCTAAATGTAAAAAATTTCTGTAAATGTTTATTCTACGTTCTTATTTTTTTAAATACATTTTGAGTTAATTTTCATAACGAGATAATTTGCTGTGTAATTAATTTATCTAATTAACGCGATAAACTGACAGCCCTAATTCAAATGTATCGTCATCATGCAGCACAAGTACAGCACAATGAAAACAAGTTGGCATCCAACCAGAGTGCAAATGTAACAGTAAAGTGCGACAGTAATATATTTGAAAGCCTAATTCACTGAGAGCAGACTCTGGATCTGCGTGGGGCTTTTCCTGCTGACACAGCCCTGTCACCAAGCAGATACTTTCTATACAAAGACATACCGTCTTTGGTCTCATGCCGGGATCAGACGACACTAATTCAGCCAGATTCCAACACGATTCATATTTCCAGCGTCGTGGAACGTCGAGGACGACGGACGCACGCGTCTTTACCCCTCGTAGTGTGACGTAATCGCAGAACAGCGGCGTGGTGTCCGGGACGTCCCACGACACCCTGGCGAGAAGTCTAGCGCGTTAGAATTTCTTTGCCTTTTTTCTTCTGATGTGACCATTCCTGTGATGTTAAAAAGGAGAAGTGTGAATCTGAGAATGCGGCGTGTGTAGCGAGCCCCGTCTCCCGGCCCAGACGCTGCGATAACCTAATTATATTAGATTAGATTGATTAGATTTTATTAGATTAGATACAAATTTATTGTCATTATACAATGAATGTGAATGTCCAGTGAATGTTTGCATGTGTTTCTGCCATGTCTGGAGGACGAGGCTCACAGGGTTGTCTTGTGTTTGACCTCAACAGAAAGCGAGCAGACGGACGAGGTTCTGAGAGAGGAGGTCATCAAGGTAACATTACCATCAACTACACGGCAGGCACCCTTCAAACTGGAACATGCCAACATTATGGGATACACGCTTACCTGTCTGCGTCTATATTAAAGGCAGGCCAAGAGTCCTTCCGCATTGGCGTTTTGCGCTCTGATTGGCCGAGCATGCGCATGAGCCGCGACGCGCACCTCGGCAGGAATCGAAACTCTGTTTAAGCTCCAGAGAGCCAGGCTGAAAATCCACAGTTCTTGCCCCACTGATGGAGCCGAATCGCGGATCCGAGTTTTCTGATGAATACCCCCAAAATATGGAGGTCCCGAACGCAATTAAGTATTGATTATGCCGCAACGAATCATTAAAAAAATATACCGTTAACTGGAGTATGTTGTTTCTTTACATATATGTTGGATTAGAGAATTGGTTTGTCATGACAATCCAATAAAAAATCGCACACAGTAACTAGTAACTACATGCATCATTGTTTACAGCGAACGGTGGGGCTGGGCTGGCGCGCGCGGTGCTGCGGCGGCGGCGGTTGACCGATGGCGATGCCGAGGACGAGCGCGCTCTCTCACCGGCCGTCTACCCCACGGACGCACGCTCGTCCTCGGCATCGCCATCGGTCAACCGCCGCCGCCGCCACCGGAGCACCGCGCGCGCTGCCTTTAATATAGACGCTACCTGTCTACCTCCGGATAATTTGTGTTTTAGAAAGACTTTTTGGTGTAAAGCTATTTGCCAAACCTATTCTTTCCAACCCCTGCAGGCCAACGTGGTGTGTGTGGTGTACGATGTCACCAAAGAAGACACCATAGACAAGGTAGTCATATCTTCATACCTCCTGGATGTTGTCCTGCCTGCTCTCCCAGCGTGCATGCAATACAGTATAAACAACAACAGCTCTCCCAGCTGCACCACATGTATGCAATACAGTATAAACAACAACAGCTCTACCAGCTGCACCACATGCAATACAGTATAAACAACAACAGCTCTACCAGCTGCACCACATGTATGCAATACAGTATAAACAACAACAGCTCTACCAGCTGCACCACATGTATGCAATACAGTATAAACAACAGCTCTACCAGCTGCACCACATGTATGCAATACAGTATAAACAACAGCTCTACCAGCTGCACAACATGTATGCAATACAGTATAAACAACAGCTCTCCCAGCTGCACCACATGCAATACAGTATAAACAACAGCTCTCCCAGCTGCACCACATGCAATACAGTATAAACAACAGCTCTACCAGCTGCACCACATGTATGCAATACAGTATAAACAACAACAGCTCTACCAGCTGCACCACATGTATGCAATACAGTATAAACAACAACAGCTCTACCAGCTGCACCACATGCAATACAGTATAAACAACAACAGCTCTACCAGCTGCACCACATGCAATACAGTATAAACAACAACAGCTCTACCAGCTGCACCACATGCAATACAGTATAAACAACAACAGCTCTACCAGCTGCACCACATGCAATACAGTATAAACAACAGCTCTCCCAGCTGCACCACATGTATGCAATACAGTATAAACAACAGCTCTACCAGCTGCACCACATGTATGCAATACAGTATAAACAACAACAGCTCTACCAGCTGCACCACATGCAATACAGTATAAACAACAGACCTCAGACAAATGTCTCTCTCTCTCATCAGTAGTTTACATGTGTTTTTCAGATCCGAACAAAATGGATTCCTCTAGTAAATGGAGGGGCTGAGAAGGGGAACAAGTATGTGTCTGTGTCTGTGTGTGCGTATTGTCTGTGTGTGTGTGTCTGTCTGTGTTTGTGTGTGCGTCTTGTCTGTGTGTGTGTGTGTGTCTGTGTGTCTGTGTGCGTCTTGTGTGTGACTGTGTGTGTGTCCTGTGTGTCCTGTGTGTGTGTATGTGTATATGTGTGTGTGTGTGTCCTGTGCCTGTCAACACTCAACACTGCAGCACCCATGTTTCAGCACTGTTTGATGAACATTGTTAGTCGCTTTGCATAGATAAAAGCGTTCAGCAGCTAAATGACTAGATGTAAATGGTCACGTGACAGCAGCTGGAAGAGGCGGGTCTTCAGGGCCTGTTTGAAGGAGGGGAGGCTGGTTGATTGACAGATGGGGAGGGTGTTCCATTCTTTCCAAAAGAAAAGAGGCCTAGAAGCGTGGCTAACGCTAATGGCACGCATACCAGAGGCTAACTGCCTACGAAAACAGGCACAGAGGCACTGAAAGAGGATTTCACCCATCTAATGAACACTAGACTAGACAAATATTGTTTGTTTGTTTGTTTGTTTGTTTGTTTATTAACACAGTTAAACAGAAGTAAAAACAATACATAATAAGTTATAACGATTGTGAAGGAGAAGTTAGAAGCCTAGAGGCTTATCAAGAACTTCCCCTGTTTTATAAAATCAAACATACAAAAATACAAAAATATGCATATTATAAAATACCAGAATACATTCAAAAGATACGTGTTAATACAAACATACATACACACAGTACATGCATGCATATACTGTATACTGCCCCACCCACCTGCCTACAAACCTACCCACCCACATAACCAAATGCATACCTACATGTATGACCTATTTATCTATCTACTACTTTTGGATATGAGAATTTTTTTGTAGTTTGCTTTAAAAATAAGCAGAGATGGAGATTTCCTCAGCATAGGATCAGCTGCATTCCAAAGATTGGACCCTCTATACCTCACTGAGAACTGCCTAAGTGAAGTACCACAATAAGGTATATGCAGGTCCCTTGACTGACGTGTAACATATGAATGAACATCTGAATTAAAAGAAGAAAAAACTATTAAAACCGTTTGGTAGATTGTGATCATGAATGCATTTGTACACAAATATACATATCTGTAAAGAATTAACCTCAGACACAGTCAGAATGTTTAGTTTCTTGAAAAGAGGAGCATATCAAGATGTATCCATCAGTGGACCAATTGCATGCTTTTGCAGAGGACAAGAAGCCTTCAGTCGACTCCTTCAGACATTAACCACCCCCACAGCCCAAATGGAATGATAAAAAAAAATAATAATAATAAAAATAAAATTATACTTTTTTTTTAAGTCGACTAACGGCAGATTTTGGCCAATCATAGTCGACTATCCAAATCCTTAGTCGGGGACAGCCCTATACTGTTGTCACAATACCAACATTTTGACTTTGACTTTGATACAGATATGAAAGGTAATGGAATATATTATTAGATGACAGAACATGGAAAATTCTTTATACAATTATTTAATTCATTATAATTTAAACGCTATTGAATAATAGTTAATCAATAGTAATTAATACAATTATTCTGTTACAGCTACTGAGCTATATACTATAGCTACTGTCCATCAATATCTTTCTTTTGAATTAAATAGGTTCAGGAGAGATGTAGAGAGAGGGAGAGGGAGAGAGAGCGACACACACACACACACACACACACAGATAGACGGAGAGAGACAGAGATTCTCAGCCCCTCCTTCCCTCACTATGCCTCTGAGCGTCCCCAGTGATTAGCGTTAGCAGTAGTTAGCGTTAGCAGGTTAGCTTAGTTGGAGTACTCAGTTAGCAGATAACATTACAGTAGTTATTGTTTTTTAGCGCGACGTGGATAATATACAGGACTGGCGAGGATGCAAAGCATGTTGGAACCGCTGCTCGCGGAGTTGGTAGAAGCAGACTAGAGATCAGTTGTTACAGAGCTGATCCACGCTGCTCCGTGTCTATTATGAAATGACAATTGCGCAGTTGTTGACACGGCCACTACGCAAGATGATTTACTCGCACACTGTGCTTCTAAATGATTTTTCCGGTTCGCACAAATCTATTTTTAAATGAATTAAATGCTCGCACTGTATAGCCCTGATATAATACTCTAATATGCTCATATGGCTCCCAATTATTTTACACGCCAGAGTGGCTGAGTAGCCTCTGTAATTTACCAGCCATAGAGGAAATCTACACGCCATTGGCGTGTGGCCGGTGCTTATTTTGTTCCCTGAGTAGTATATGTGTGTGTATCAGTATCTGAATGTGTACTGTATGTGTGTGTGTGTGTGTGTGTGTGTACTCTGTGTGTATGTGTACTGTATGTGTGTGTCTGTGTACTGTGTGTGTACGTACTGTGTGTGTGTGTACTGTATAGGGCTGTCTTAAATACTTCGAAGCTTCGTTCGATGGGCATGGGATTCGAATATGAAAATAAAATTCGATTATTAAAAAAAGAAGAAAAAAATGCTTTTAAAATCTTTTTTATAATTTATAATCTGCCTCTCTTTGTTAAAGGGGACATGCGTTGCTATTCCTAGCACTATTTGGGCAACTTTACACAATTCCTGTGAGGCTATTGAAGACATCTGTAAGGTTTTTTTCAAAAAAATGCATTGTTTTATATTTCTAATCAAGTACTCAAAACCATCATTTTTCAGCCTCAAGATTTCAGGCTGTTATGGCCTGGCTCCGCCCATAAGCACTTTGAGTGACAGTCAGTCCACACAGTCTGTGACTGGTAGACAGAGAGAGATTGTTGTTTATTGTTTAAAAGGATCCCCATTAGCTGTCACCTAAGTGGCGAGCTAGTCTTCCTGGGGTCCACATAGAAAGACATGAGATACATATGACAATCACAATTAACAATGATAATCTAAAAACAGTAAAACATTGTAGACATCATTATCTAAAAACATTGTAACATTGTCTAAAAACAGTAAAACATTGTAGACATCATTATCAACATCAGAATATTTTGCTCACATATTTAAGTAGTGCATTCTCAGGTGGTATTTGAAAGACACTTTACTATTCAATTTACTTATGTTCAGTGGGCAGTTATTCCAATGATTGATGGCACGATAAACAACAGTCCTCTTTAAAGCATTTGATTTTGGACGTGGTAACATAATCTGTCCATCATCAGCTGACCTAGTAAAATAAGAATGAACCTGACTGCATTTGACAATTTGTTTGTATAAGAAAACAGGTTGAGACGAAAAGACAGTGTTCCTGAAAGATTTAACTGTGTTGAAAACCAGCCTATTCTCTACCGTTAACCATGAGAGTTGCCGGTGCATAGTGATGGTGTTTGTTCTCATGGAACAATGTAAAACTAACCTTGCAGCTCTGAGATAGAGAGATAGAGAGAGAGAGAGAGAGAGAGGGGGGGGGGGGGGTGGGAGAGAGAGAGAGAGAGAGAGAGAGAGAAAGAGAAAAGACAGGCCATTATTGATAAGGCCCCCTCTCTCCCTCCCTCCCTCTCTATTCCTTTCTTTTTTTCTTTCTTTCCCTCTCGGGTGTGCCGCGCGGCAGCTTGTGGGGGGGGGGCCTCCCTTCCTCCTTCTCTCTTCCTTTCTCTCTCTCCCTCTCCCGTTCGGGGGTGTGTGCCGCGCGGCAGGTCCCCCCCCAAGTGCTCCCGAATGCTCTCTATCTCTCTTTCTCTCTCTCCCTCCAGAGTGCATGCAGAGGTGGGTTTCGCAGTATGAGGAAGTGGTTTCCACTCGCTGTGTAGTCAGTCTAGGTAGATTGTGGGCGGGCATTAGCTACAACCACAGAGCCAATCACATCACTGTCCGCTACCCAGAGCCTGA
Organism: Notolepis coatsorum; assembly: GCF_963971535.1. NCBI lineage: Eukaryota > Metazoa > Chordata > Actinopteri > Aulopiformes > Paralepididae > Notolepis > Notolepis coatsorum. The sequence continues at coordinate 13,347,114 of NC_140174.1, read as the reverse complement.
GTGACGTCACTCAGGCCTTCAAATCAGGATGGCCTAATTTACTGGAGCAGGAAATGGTCTGAGCTGAATCAGAGCAATCCGCCAATATGGTATTTAGACACTAAAACACATTGATACTAACTCCTATTACTATAATACAATGCTAGAGACTGAAAAATGACATTTATAATGCATGTCACCTTTAACTACAACAAGCAATGCTGTTTGTTATTTAAGATGAGGTCGGACTCGGCACTGACAAGATTTGTGTTCATTGTGCTGCTTTTATAAAGCCTCAAATGACGGCTTACAATATTTCATGAAAGCAAAGTGTTTTGTTTGTCTAAGATTTAAAAAGGTTTAAACTTTACAGCACTGACAAAGTTGAACAAAGTGCTGTACAAGTCCCACAACATAAAAAAAGAAAATGTCTTTCATTTAGAATTTTTTTCTCTAATCTCTGCCCCGAAGCTTCGAATTCCAAAAAATTATTTGAAGGTCAGCCCTAGTACTGTATGTGTGTGTGTGTATTAGGGCTGCACGATTCTTGCTAAAATGTGAATCACGATTTTTCTCTCAATTGAGATCACGATTAGCCCAGCTCTCGGCGTTGCTACCAGCTTGGCTGGTCGTTCATACTAATACAATAGACCTATCTCAAACCCTGCCCCTTTTCTTGATCCTCCAATCACAGCTGTTGCTTACCGAAGTCCGAGGTAAGCGACAGCTGTGATTGGAGGATCAAGAAAAGCGGGCAGGGTTTGAGATAGGTCCATTGGCAGTATTAGGGGGTGGGGATCGGATGTTGTGGACAGCGACTCCTACAGGTCGGTTGGTGCACCTGCGCAGTAGAATCAGGAAGCGACGGGGGCGGCGTGTCCCTCCCACGCAGACCCTCGCCGCTGAGAGATCACGCTGTGCAGGTGAAAAGATGCGACGGCTGCCTCCTCGAGTACCGGAGGGGACACGTGATGCAAGGCATCGTCCACATTGCAGCCGGCTTGTGGGAGGCATGGCCTAACAACGTTTGAGACAGGGGAGGGTAGAATTGGACAATATGAAATTGGGGAAGGGAGAAAAATAGAAAATGAGGAGAAAAAGTAGATACAAAAATAATAATTGAGATCACGATTCTCTCACACGATTCTTCTTTTTTCAATAAAATCATTTATTGCACTCTTTCTTAAACATATATGAAAGTGCTTGACTTAAACATAACATATGAAAGTGCTTGACTTAAACTTAAACGTATCTTGTAACATACAAAATAATAATAATAATAAGTCAGAATCGTCATAATTTAAAAAAGTTAAGTAAAAAGTTTAAAAATAAAAAAATATCTGCATAATTTAGAAATGAGATTGCTTAGGTCTATTAATCGTGCAGCCCTTGTGTGTGTGTGTGTGTGTGTGTGTGTGTGTGTGTGTGTGTGTGTGTGTGTGTGTGTGTGTGTGTGTGTGTGTGTGTGTGTGTGTGTGTGTGTGTGTGTGTGTGTGTGTGTGTGTGTGTGTGTGTGTGTGTGTGTGTGCGCGTGCGTGCGTGCATGAGCCCCATGTGTCCCCTTCTGAAAGTCCGCTGTGCTCCCGTTGCTTCAGGATTCCCATCATCCTAGTGGGCAACAAGTCTGACCTGCGCTCCGGGAGCTCCATGGAAACCATTCTGCCAATCATGAACCAGTTCTCTGAGATCGAGACGTGTGTGGAGGTGAGGCTCCGCCCACATCCCCGACACTGACCCACTCACCTGTCCGTCACTCAGGCCTGTCTGTACACACATGCTAACCTGACCTCTGACATCTGGTTTCATCTGCGTGTGTCAGTGTTTCCCACAGCATACATTTGAGCCATCAAAGAAATGAAGCAAAAGGGGTTACCTGTGTTGAACTGGTTTATTTTTTTAGAAAATAAAAAAATATACTGGATTACTATTACGACTACTACCACTGCCAATACTACTGATACATCCCTATTGCCAAACTTGGTTCATTATAAAACTGTGGTGGGACCAATTAGACTGTGGCGGCCCGCCACAGTCTAGATAATTAATGGGAAACACTGAGGTATATGTTTTAGCCATTCCACAGTGGTGGAATGAACTGCCCACCCCAGTTAGGATGGCCGAAACCCGTCCAATCTTTCGCCGTCGACTAAAGACGCACTTCTTCAACCATTATCTGAAATAAAAAGAATAAAAAAAGATCTAACCCTAACTAACCTTACTGTCATGCACTTGTCCTAATAAACTAACCTACACTGTAGCACTCAACACCTTGATGAACATTGTTACTCAGCTGATAGAGTTGTGCCCTTCCTGATGACTTGTCGTACAGAACTTGTAAGTCTTTTTGGATAAAAGCGTCAGCTAAATTACTAAATGTAAATGTAAATGTAATTATAATACTTAAGATTTCCGACTGAGAGATGCTAGGTAGAAAGTGAGGTTGTAGTTCACAGGTCAGTGTGTTCTGTAGTTCACAGGTCAGTGTGTTCTGTAGTTCACAGGTCAGTGTCTGTAGTTCACAGGTCAGTGTGTTCTGTAGTTCACAGGTCAGTGTGTTCTGTAGTTCACATGTCAGTGTGTTCTGTAGTTCACAGGTCAGTGTGTTCTGTAGTTCACAGGTCAGTGTTCTGTAGTTCACAGGTCAGTGTGTTCTGTAGTTCACAGGTCAGTGTGTTCTGTAGTTCAGAGGTCAGTGTGTTCTGTAGTTCACAGGTCAGTGTGTTCTGTAGTTCACAGGTCAGCGTGTTCTGTAGTTCACAGGTCAGCGTGTTCTGTAGTTCACAGGTCAGTGTGTTCTGTAGTTCATAGGTCAGTGTGTTCTGTAGTTCACAGGTCAGTGTTCTGTAGTTCACAGGTCAGTGTGTTCTGTAGTTCACAGATCAGTGTGTTCTGTAGTTCAGAGGTCAGTGTGTTCTGTAGTTCACAGGTCAGTGTGTTCTGTAGTTCACAGGTCAGCGTGTTCTGTAGTTCACAGGTCAGTGTGTTCTGTAGTTCACAGGTCAGTGTGTTCTGTAGTTCACAGGAGGTCAGCGTGTTCTGTAGTTCACAGGTCAGTGTCTGTAGTTCACAGGTCAGTGTGTTCTGTAGTTCACAGGTCAGTGTGTTCTGTAGTTCACAGGTCAGTGTTCTGTAGTTCACAGGTCAGTGTGTTCTGTAGTTCACAGGTCAGTGTTCTGTAGTTCACAGGTCAGTGTTCTGTAGTTCACAGGTCAGCGTGTTCTGTAGTTCACAGGTCAGCGTGTTCTGTAGTTCACAGGTCAGTGTGTTCTGTAGTTCAGAGGTCAGTGTGTTCTGTAGTTCACAGGAGGTCAGTGTGTTCTGTAGTTCACAGGTCAGTGTGTTCTGTAGTTCACAGGTCAGTGTGTTCTGTAGTTCACAGGAGGTCAGTGTGTTCTGTAGTTCACAGGTCAGTGTGTTCTGTAGTTCACAGGTCAGTGTGTTCTGTAGTTCACAGGTCAGTGTGTTCTGTAGTTCACAGGTCAGTGTTCTGTAGTTCACAGGTCAGTGTGTTCTGTAGTTCACAGGAGGTCAGTGTGTTCTGTAGTTCACAGGTCAGTGTGTTCTGTAGTTCACAGGTCAGTGTGTTCTGTAGTTCACAAGACGTGTGCTACAGTTCTGATAGGGTGTGTGCTGTAGTGCCGTTCTAAAGTTGCAATTAAAATGCTCTCCGCTTTTGCCCCCGTCAAGTGTTCTGCGAAGAACCTGAAGAACATCTCTGAGCTGTTCTACTACGCCCAGAAGGCCGTGCTCCACCCAACCGCCCCGCTCTACGACCCCGAGGACAAACAGGTCATTCTGGGGTCTTTTTGTTTGTTGTAACTTGCTGTCTTCCTAGCTGCAGTCATGGAAAACCTGGAGCACATTATTTATATTTACTATATATACGTATATATTTATCCACATTTGTCTGTATATACCTGAATATAGGCCTAATACTTTTTACATATGTGTACTGTAGATACTACATCTATATCTGTACATATACCAAGTTTCAAGTTTCTTTAATAGTTGTCATACAGAAGTACAGAATACTTTTATACAAAATGCTTCTTACTGTTGCGCTCCAGAGACTGTGCAAGACAAGATAAGTATGAAATAAAATAACATAGTCAAATTAGAAGTAAAAAAAATGAGGTCACAGTGTTCAGTTTAGACATATGTACAATGTTCGATGCAGAATAGACGTAGTTACCATACAATATACAATACTGTGCAGTGTACTAATATACAATACTATATAGTGCAAGGCAGAAATGGAGAAATGGGACGAGGTGCAATTTAGGTACAATTCACAGTAGGTGTACGAGTTGTAGTGCAAATCCTTTATCAATAAATATAAAGTGTAAGTGTGTTTGTGTGATCTAAAGTGTGGAGAGTGGGTGCTGCAGTGTGTTGTTTGTTTGAGTGAGTGTGTGCGTGTGGGTGTGTGTGCTGTGTGCATTTGATGGTTGTTGCATAGTGATTATTGTTCGTTTAGCAGCCTGATGGCCTGGGGATAGAAGCTTCTTCTGAGTCTTTCTGTGCTCGCCTTAAGACTCCGGTATCGCTTGCCTGACCGCAGCAGTTCAAAGAGGCAGTTGTTCGGGTGGCTCGAGTCCTTAATAATTCTCTTAGCCTTCCCCTTGCACCGCTTGTTGTAAATGTTCTGGAGGGTGGGAAGCCCCCCTCCAATTGTGCGTTCGGCTGAACGTGTCACTCTTTGTAGTCTGCTACGGTCTTGTGCAGTGCTATTCCCAAACCAGGAGGTGATGTTGCCGGTCAGGATGCTCTCTATTGTACATGAGTAGAAGTTCCTAAGGATCTTCTGACTGACTTGGAACTTCCTTAGGCGCCTGAGGAAGTAGAGGCGTTGTCGTGCCTTCTTCACAACACTGTCAATGTGTGTGGTCCATGTCAAGTCCTCGGATATGTGGGCTCCGAGGTACTTGAAACTGTTCACTCTCTCAACCGGTGCCCCGTCGATGCTGAGGGGGCTGTAGTCCTTGACCCCCGACCTCCTGAAGTCCACAATCATCTCTTTTGTTTTGCTGACGTTCAGGGAGAGGCAGTTCTCCTGACACCACTGTGACAGGTTCTCTACCTCTTCCAGGTAGGCCCTTTCGTCGTTGGCAGAGATCAGGCCCACCACTACTGTGTCATCAGCAAATTTGATGATGGTGTTGTTGTTCCGCTGTGCTACGCAGTCATGTGTGTACAGGGAGTAGAGGAGGGGGCTCAGAACACAGCCCTGGGGGGCCCCTATGTTGAGCGTGATGGATGAGGAGGTGCAGTTGCCGGCTCTTACCACCTGGGGTCTGCCCGTCAGGAAGTCCAAGACCCACTGGCAGAGGTCATAGTTCAAGCCCAGGTCCCTGAGCTTGGCTATGAGTTTGGAGGGGACTATGGTATTGAATGCTGAGCTGTAGTCAATGAACAGCATTCTCACATAGTTCCCCTGCCTCTTGTCCAGGTGTGATGCTGCTGTGTGCAGCACATGGGCTATGGCGTCCTCCGTGGACCTGTTGGGGCGATATGCAAATTGCAGAGGGTCCAGGTTGATGGGGAGGGAGGAACAGATGTAGCCCTTCACTAGCTTCTCAAAGCACTTCATGGCTATGGAGGTGAGGGCTACAGGGCGGTAGTCGTTGAGGCAAGCGGGCGTAGATTTTTTGGGTACAGGGATGATGGTGGACTTCTTCAGACAGGTGGGGATGACAGCCTGTTCCAAGGACAGGTTGAAGATGTCAGTGAATACCGGGGCCAGTTGGTCGGCACAGACTTTTAGGACGCGGCCGGGGATGCCGTCCGGTCCTGCTGCCTTCCTGATATTCACTTTTTTAAAGATCCGTCTCACCTCATGCTCTGTTACCCTGAACACTGAGTCTCCATCAGCAGACCCCCCCCCCCCCCCCCATTGCCGTGGTTTGTAGGCTGGTGTTGTTATTCACAGCCTCAAACCTCGCATAGAAGGAATTGAGATCGTTTGCTAAGGAGATGTCACTGTTCAGTTTGAGGGGGGTGCCTTTGTAGTCTGTCATTGTTCTGAGGCCCTGCCACATGCCTCTAGAGTCAGCCTGTTCAAACTGAAGTTCAACTTTATCCCTGTAACGCCGTTTTGCCTCTATTACTGCTCTCCTGACGTTGTATCTTGCCATCTTGTGTTCTTCCATGTTGCCTGTCACCAGCCCGGTGTTGTATGCTGATGTGCGCACTTTCAGAGCCTCACGGACGGATTTGTCTACCCAGGGCTTTTGATTTGGGTAGATTTTAATTTTGGTGGAGGGGATTGTTTCTTCTACCAGAGTACAGACATAGTCAATCACCGTTTCGGTGTATTCGTTAATATTGGCTGTGTTATCACGGAATACACTCCAGTCTGTGCATCCAAGTGCAGCTTGGAGTGACTCCTCTGACGTCACGGCCCAACCTTACCTACTCTTACTAGTTACACTGCTGGCCAGTATGACTTACTTCCATAGTGTCTTTCTTTATACCTGTATCACTGTACATATTAATACTACAACTCTGTACGTACATCTGATTAGCACTCAGTAGTACTCATTTATATATCTTATACCCAGTTTAATCACCTGTACATTGTATATTACTATTGCACTTTACTGTTACATTTGGTTGGATGCCCAACTTCTTTTCGTTGTACTGTACTTGTGCTGTTATGATGACAATACGTTTCAATCTAATCTAGTGTGGTATAGTCATGGAGGTCCTAATCTCCTCCTGTGTTCTGTCCTCCAGCTGAAGCCCCTGTGCATCCAGGCTCTCAGCCGCATCTTCAGCATCTCCGACCAGGACAACGACCGCATCCTCAGCGACGCAGAGCTCAACTGTTTCCAGGTGCCGCACCCAAACACACACACGTTCACACACGTTCACAGACGCGCGCGCGCACACACACACACACACACACACACACACACACACACACACACACACACACACACACACACACTCGTACACACACACACACACACACACACACACGCTCTGACGGAGAGGTGCAACAAACACTGGTATTTGCCCTTATTGGTAAGCTACCTCCTTATACCACAACATTATTGGTAAGCTACTGTACCTCCTTATACTACATCATTATTGGTGAGCTACTGTACCTCCGTATACTACATAATTATTGGTAAACTACCTCCTTATACTACATAATTATTGGTAAACTACCTCCTTATACTATATCATTATTGGTAAACTACCTCCTTATACTATATCATTATTGGTAAACTACCTCCTTATACTATATCATTATTGGTAAGCTACCTCCTTATACTACATCATTATTGGTAAGCTACCTCCTTATACTACATCATTATTGGTAAACTACCTCCTTATACTACATCATTATTGGTAAGCTAGTAAGATACCTCCTTATACTACATCATTATTGGTAAACTACCTCCTTATACTACATCATTATTGGTAAGCTACCTCCTTATACTACATCATTATTGGTAAGCTACCTCCTTATACTACATCATTATTGGTAAACTACCTCCTTATACTACATCATTATTGGTAAGCTACCTCCTTATACTACATCATTATTGGTAAGCTACCTCCTTATACTACATCATTATTGGTAAGCTACCTCCTTATACTACATCATTATTGGTAAACTACCTCCTTATACTACATCATTATTGGTAAGCTACCTCCTTATACTACATAATTATTGGTAAACTACCTCCTTATACTACATCATTATTGGTAAGCTACCTCCTTATACTACATCATTATTGGTAAGCTACCTCCTTATACTACATCATTATTGTAATGGAATTTTGGAACCTATGGAACCCGTTCTAGTGACCTGGTCCTTAACCCATTCAGTGCCAACCACGAGATGAGTCGGTTTAACTGAGTGCCAAGACCTGAGAAAACCAGAGAAAACTCGGGTTTTAATCGTTATTTCTTTTATTAGCAATATGGTCAAAAGGGCGTGGGCTCTGAATGAGTTAAGGTCCCCAGAGTTTGCTCTGAACAGGGTAAATCTGCATTTTTCTATGATGCCCCTCTAGCTCATGGAATGAACTCCAACAGTCCTTAAAGAGATTCTCCCCTCTGTTGCAGAGTTTAAAACCTTGATCTCCAACCTTTGTCAATCAACTTGTATGTGTTTTAATTCATTTGTTATCCTTACTTTTTGCCTTGTCTTGTCGTCTTATTGTTATGATTTTATGTGCTGTGCGATTTTATATGCTTTTAGTTTTTACACGTTTCTGTATGTACACTCGACGTGACTGTAAATGAGGGAAACCTCAGTTGCCGTTGGAGTTTAAATGATGGTTTGAAACACACAACCTGTTGATTAACCCTTTCTCCGCCGATGACGTGTTTACACGTCCTTCCTCGCCATGCGTAATCTGCCAATGACGGGTTACGGCGTCTTTGAGATCAATATTTCATATTTTCGTCATGGTATTCACATTTCACCCACGGAGTCTTTGCTGGTGTTGTAGGACTCCGCTCAACTCTGTAACGCTTCAATACCGCCACCTGGTGGCCGATCGGCGAGTTGCCAAAACCGGAAGTGGCCGGAAGTGCTTAGTCCGTCCCCTATTCTGTCCGGCCAATTGCTATCGCTTCCGGGACTCTATCCAGACACCGTGCATATCGATCCGTTGCCATAACTCAATAAACAACATGATTGGACGTGTATTAGTATTATACAAACCGGAACTGGATCACCTAGATCAACATCCCATAATAGCGATCTTTTTGCTCCACGCTCATCACCCAACGGTAAGAGGAGACTGGGGTGAGTTTCAGCGTTTTTCTTTACCATTTTCGATACAAACTGCTCTGATCTATATATCACCCATACTACATAAATCATTTAACGTCGGTCATTGAATTATAAACGACACCCCCCCCCTCCGGTCAACCGCAGATGATCAGTCAACACGTCTAGGACCATGTACAGTTGACATTTTTTATCTGGCGTCGATCGGTATCAAACTGCATTTGATGATCTGCATTTATGGCTATATCTCACGTTCTATGAAATACTGCAGAAAACGATAAAAACATATTTATACTCTAGACCGTATTATTGTATGAATGTGTGAATGAAAAAGTAAAACGTTCCTACATCCTGAACGATAGATAATTGATGTTGAATGGGCCATAGTAATGTCAATTTAGCAATACAATTTAAAAAGTTATAGCCCTGCAAAGAAGGTGAACATCTCCATAGACAAATAGAGCTGGCAGAGAGGCTACAAGGATGGATATAAGCTCCGGCAATGAATGGGTTAAGAAGTGTGCATCTTTCCCTGGTGTAGAAGTCGTGTTTTGGGAACCCGCTGGCGCCTCAAGCCCTGGAGGACGTGAAGACGGTGGTGTGGAAGAACACCAGTGACGGGGTCCAGGACAACGGCCTCACGCTGAACGGTGAGGAGGCCAACACCACCACCACACACATGGACCTGTCGGCCAACACCACCACCACACACATGGACCTGTCGGCCAACACCACCACCACACACATGGACCTGTCGGCCAACACCACCACCACACACATGGACCTGTCGGCCAACACCACCACCACACACATGGACCTGTCGGCCAACACCACCACCACACACATGGACCTGTCGGCCAACACCACCACCACACACAAGGACCTGTCGGCCAACACCACCACCACACACAAGGAATTAGGGCTGTCAACGAATATTCTATATTCTAATTGTTAAAAAAAAACATACATTCGATCTTAAAAATGTAAATTCGGGGCGCCCCAGTGGCGAACCACATAGCACGCTCAGCCGCGACACGGCCGACCCGGGTTCGACTCCTGAACCCGTCGTTATTTGCCGAATGTCTTCCCCCCACTCTGTCTCCCATTCCTCCTCTATCTCTATCTACTGGACTGCCCAGTAGAAATAAAGCGATAAAACGTCAAAAAAAAAAATCTTTAAAAAAAAGAAAAATTATATTCGAATTGTGTGAATTGTGTTTTTTCTTTTTTTCTTTTCATAAATTTTTTTTAACTTTTTTTTTACACAATACAGTAATAACAACAATAAACAGGACTTCACAGGACATAGTAACAACAATAACGAAAACGGAAATAACAAAGCTCCGCCCTCTTTCCGTTGATCCTCCAATTACAACTGTCCGAGGGAAGCAACAGTTGTGATTAGAGGATCATGGAAAAGAGGGCGGAGCTTGAGACAGGTCAATCGGGATACATGGCGGTACGTTGGATTATCCTCTCTACACTCTACTAAACAAGCGGCTGGTTTTGGTGTCTTTTGTTCCTTTCAGGCTTCCTGTTTCTCAACACCTTGTTCATCCAGAGGGGTCGACACGAGACCACGTGGACCATCCTGAGGAAGTTCGGCTACGACGACACCCTGGAGCTGACGGACGACTACCTCTACCCACAGTACGTACCAGGACTGGTCCCCTCTTAGTGGAGGACGTCTCTACCAGGACTGGTCCCCTCTTAGTGGAGGACGTCTCTACCAGGGCTGGTCCCCTCTTAGTGGGGACGTCTCTACCAGGACTGGTCCTCTCTCTTAGTGGAGGACGTCTCTACCAGGACTGGTCCTCTCTCTTAGTGGAGGACGTCTCTACCAGGACTGGTCCCCTCTTAGTGGAGGACGTCTCTACCAGGGCTGGTCCCCTCTTAGTGGGGACGTCTCTACCAGGACTGGTCCCCTCTTAGTGGAGGACGTCTCTACCAGGGCTGGTCCCCTCTTAGTGGAGGACGTCTCTACCAGGGCTGGTCCCCTCTTAGTGGGGACGTCTCTACCAGGACTGGTCCCCTCTTAGTGGGGGACGTCTCTACCAGGACTGGTCCTCTCTCTTAGTGGAGGACGTCTCTACCAGGGCTGGTCCCCTCTTAGTGGGGACGTCTCTACCAGGACTGGTCCTCTCTCTTAGTGGAGGACGTCTCTACCAGGGCTGGTCCCCTCCTAGTGGAGGACGTCTCTACCAGGGCTGGTCCCCTCTCTTAGTGGATGACGTCTCTACCAGGACTGGTCCTCTCTCTTAGTGGGGACGTCTCTACCAGGACTGGTCCCCTCTTAGTGGAGGACGTCTCTACCAGGACTGGTCCTCTCTCTTAGTGGAGGACGTCTCTACCAGGACTGGTCCCCTCTTAGTGGAGGACGTCTCTACTAGGACTGGTCCCCTCTTAGTGGAGGACGTCTCTACCAGGACTGGTCCCCTCTTAGTGGGGACGTCTCTACCAGGACTGGTCCTCTCTCTTAGTGGAGGACGTCTCTACCAGGACTGGTCCCCTCTTAGTGGAGGACGTCTCTACCAGGACTGGTCCTCTCTCTTAGTGGAGGACGTCTCTACCAGGGCTGGTCCTCTCTTAGTGGAGGACGTCTCTACCAGGGCTGGTCCCCTCTTAGTGGAGGACGTCTCTACCAGGACTGGTCCTCTCTCTTAGTGGGGACGTCTCTACCAGGACTGGTCCCCTCTTAGTGGAGGACGTCTCTACCAGGACTGGTCCTCTCTCTTAGTGGAGGACGTCTCTACCAGGGCTGGTCCCCTCTTAGTGGAGGACGTCTCTACCAGGACTGGTCCCCTCTTAGTGGAGGACGTCTCTACCAGGACTGGTCCCCTCTTAGTGGGGGACGTCTCTACCAGGACTGGTCCCCTCTTAGTGGAGGACGTCTCTACCAGGGCTGGTCCCCTCTTAGTGGGGGACGTCTCTACCAGGACTGGTCCCCTCTTAGTGGAGGACGTCTCTACCAGGACTGGTCCCCTCTTAGTGGGGGACGTCTCTACCAGGACTGGTCCCCTCTTAGTGGGGACGTCTCTACTAGGACTGGTCCCCTCTTAGTGGGGGACGTCTCTACCAGGACTGGTCCCCTCTTAGTGGGGACGTCTCTACCAGGGCTGGTCCTCTCTCTTAGTGGAGGACGTCTCTACCAGGACTGGTCCCCTCTTAGTGGAGGACGTCTCTACCAGGGCTGGTCCTCTCTTAGTGGAGGACGTCTCTACCAGGGCTGGTCCTCTCTCTTAGTGGAGGACGTCTCTACCAGGACTAGGGTTGGGCATCGTTTGGATTTGAACGATTCCGGTTCCGGTTCCGATTCTCCATATCGATTCCTGTTCTAAACGATTCTCGATTCCGATTCTTTGAGGTGCAGGTCAAAACAGGTCACAGCTTTTTTTTCGTATTTTTGAACAATTAAAAAAAAAAAATCATACTATTCACATTTTCAGTTGACTTGATACAGTTTAATTTGGTTGCTGTACTCTGTAACTAGGGTATCAATTAACAAAGTAAAAAAATAAAATAAAAAATTGTGTTGGCTCTCGCGCTGACTCGCTACTACTCGTCTTCACAGCCCACTATGACACGCCCACAGATGATGTCACGGTTCGCGAGGAAAAACCAACAATTTTACGGTGCCAGCTGAGCACCGATTTGTCACGTTCTGAACCAATTAATCCCGGTCTGAACGTGCCGGCCGGTGCGAGATTACGTTCGGGAACCGGCTCCAGCACGGAGCCTGGCTGGTGTAAAAGGGCTATTAGTGGGGCGTCTCTACCAGGACTGGTCCTCTCTTAGTGGGGACGTCTCTACCAAGACTGGTCTCCTCTTAGTGGTTGTGTGTTGTCTTACAGCTGGTATCTGCTGACTCTCTCAGCTGACATCTTTATCGCAGTACACACCGTTTGAACGACGACATGCATGGGAGTAAACATGAGCGACTGCGTATTATAGTTGATTCAGCAGAATTTGACACTCCCCTATCGCAGACTTGTCAGCCATGTCTCCTCTGTGTGTGTGTGTGTCTGTGTTTGTGTGTGTGCGAGCGTGCGTGCGTGCGTGTTTACACTTTGGGTTACATCCTGAGGTATTTATGTGTGTTTTGTTCTGGGTTGCCAGGCTACGGGTCCCCGTGGGCTGTACCACAGAACTCAACCATCTCGGCCACCAGTTCCTCCAGCGGCTGTTTGAAAAGTATGACGAGGTAGGTGTCAGGGCCCCCCGGTCGGCTGTCAATCACAATGATGGGTCATCTGACACGTCATGTGAGAAGGGGAGGGGTGGCCAGAGGGGGTAGAGGACACACACCACATACTGTATAGTATTACTGTATCAACCCTGAGGTTAGACATGTTTTATTGCTCGTTATTTTAATGAGATCTTTACTGGCATTATAATAATAATAATAATAATAATAAACTGTATTTGTATGGCACCTTTCATACAAGAAGTGCAGCCCAGGGTGCTTCACAGCAGTAAGGTAGAGATAATGGACATAAAATAGACATAGGTATAAAACTTGCATAAAATGTACAATTATTAAGATAAGATATTCCTTTATTGATCCTCTTGGGGAAATTTGGGCGTCATAGCAGCAGGGGGGAGGGGAGGTACAGGTATGGGCAGGGTAATAGTAGAAAGACATGAATATAGGCAATACAATTTGATCTGAACATAAAAATAAGAGAAAAAATAAACTGTAAACAATATAATGAACTCTGAATATAGAAATATGAGAAAAATAAACAGTGTAAACAAAGGTGCAGATGAGGGTCTGTATGCCCTAGCCGATTATACGTTACAATAAATATAGGCAATAAAGAATTAGAATCTGAGTATATACTAATAGTAAACGGTATACACTAGGTGCAGTATACATAAGGTGCAGTATACACAAGGGGCAGTAAACATAAGGTGCAGTAAACACAAGGGGCAGTATACACGAGGTGCAGTGTACACAAGGTAGGTACCCTAACTGGCATGATATACGTTGTAGTCTGCACAGGTTTGGTGGTTAAGAGTCAGACGCATATTAGGAGAACTCGTTATGAAGAATGAACCTCCTCTGTCTCCTCCTGTGTCCTTCTCTCTCTCCTCCTCTGTCTCTGTCTCCTCCTCTGTCTCCTCCTCTGTCTCCTCCTCTGTCTCCTCCTCTGTCTCCTCTGTCTCCTCCTCTGTCTCCTCCTCTGTCTCCTCCTCTGTCTCCTCCCCTGTGTCCTCCTCTGTCTCCTCCTCTGTCTCTGTCTCCTCCTCTGTCTCCTCCTCTGTCTCCTCCTCTGTCTCCTCCTCTGTCTCCTCTGTCTCCTCCTCTGTCTCCTCCTCTGTCTCCTCCTCTGTCTCCTCCCCTGTGTCCTCCTCTGTCTCCTCCTCTGTCTCCTCCCATGTCTCCTCTGTCTCCTCCCCTGTCTCCTCCCTTGTCTCCTCCTCTGTTTCCTCCCATGTCTCCTCTGTCTCCTCCCCTGTCTCCTTCTCTGTCTCCTCCTCTGTCTCCTCCTCTGTCTCCTCCTGTGTCTCCTTCTCTGTCTCCTCCCATGTCTCCTCTGTCTCCTCCTCTGTCTCCTCCCCTGTCTCCTCCTCTGTCTCCTCCTCTGTCTCCTCCCCTGTCTCCTCCTGTGTCTCCTCCTCTGTCTCCTCCCCTGTCTCCTTCTCTGTCTCCTCCTCTGCCTCCTCTGTCTCCTCCCTTGTCTCCTATGTCTCCTCCCCTGTCTCCTCCCTTGTCTCCTCTGTCTCCTCCCTTGTCTCCTCCTCTGTCTCCTCCCATGTCTCCTCTGTCTCCTCCCATGTGTCCTCCTCTGTCTCCTCTGTCTCCTCCTCTGTCTCCTCCTCTGTCTCCTCCTCTGTCTCCTCCTCTGTCTCCTCCTCTGTCTCCTCCCCTGTCTCCTCCTCTGTCTCCTCCTCTGTCTCCTCCCCTGTCTCCTCCCCTGTCTCCTCCTCTGTCTCCTCCTCTGTCTCCTCCTCTGTCTCCTCCTCTGTCTCCTCCCCTGTCTCCTCCTCTGTCTCCTCCCCTGTCTCCTCCTCTGTCTCCACTTCTGTCTCCTCCTCTGTCTCCTCCCCTGTCTCCTCCCCTCCCAGGACAAGGACTCCGCCCTGTCCCCCTCAGAGCTGAGGAATCTGTTTGGCGTGTTTCCCTACATGCCCTGGGGCGCGGAGGTCTACACGGCCGTCCCGACCACAGACGACCGCTACATCTCGTATCACGGCTACCTGTGTCAGTGGACGTAAGCGTCTCTCTCGCGTGTGATTCTCTAACCGCGCGTGCTTTGCATTCGCAAGCGTCCGTTCGCTTTGACACTTTCCGTGCACTGTGTGTGTTTTTCTCTCCACTTACTACTAGTCCGCACTGCTCAACGCTCACGTGAATGTCCGTGCTTCCATATGCAGGCTTTCCGCGTACCTCGACATCCACCGCTGCCTGGAGTACCTAGGATACCTAGGGTACCCTGTCCTCACTGAGCAGGAGTCACAGACCGCAGCCGTCACAGGTGTGTGTGTGTGTGTGTGTGTGTTGTATGTGTCTGTGTGTATGTATGTGTATGTGTATGCACGCACTTAATATAAGATAAATAAGATATTCCTTTATTGATTCCCCATGCTGCCCGAAATTCGGGAAGCATGGGGGAGGGGAGGTACATAACAGGTATGGGCAGGGTAATAGTAGAAAAGACATCAAATTTAGGCAATCAAATCAAATCTGAGGAAAATGCACAGTGTAAACAATATAATTAACTCTGAATATAAAAATATGAGAAAAATAAACAGTGTAAACAATATAATTAACTCTGAATATAAAAATATGAGAAAAATAAACGGTGTAAACAATATAAATAACTCTGAATATAAAAATATGAGAAAAGTAAACAGTGTAAACAATATAAATAAACAGTATATACAAGGTGCAAGTGAGGGTCTGTACCCTAATTGGCACGATATACGTCATACGTTGTACTCCGTGCAGGTTTTGGTGGTTAAGAGTCAGACACACTTAATGGTCAGTTCCTGAGTTCTGCAGCCGTTAGTTCTCCACGGTTGTGGAGCCTGATGGCCACTGGCACGAGGGTGGGGGGGGGGGGGGGGGGGATGAGTCTGGCTGAACGCGCTCCTCACTCACGCATGTACGTGCCTTGCCTTTACCTGGAGTACCTGCTGAGGGGTGAGGGAGTTTCAGCTGGCAGGCGACGTCAACACATGACTGATTTAGACTCTCTAGGAAGATTGAGGTGTATAATCCTAGTCTCATAGTAAACCACTCTGTCTGGTGAAGGGGGGATTACGACTGTAATCTGGTTCCACGGTAAACACTGTAGATTTAGATACGCATACTGTAATCTGGTTCCACAGATTTACATACGCATTATAGATGGACAAAACTCACAAAATTGCTATTCGATAGTCACTGGGAGCTATTCGAATACTAATCGAAAATCCACCCCACTTTAACACTTTCAGAGCCTGCCGTGTTTTCCTTTTTACCCCCTTGAATGCCCAGCACCACTTCAATGTTAACGTTAATATTGCCTAATCTATGTTTTAAATTATGGCTATGTGTCTAATCTGCCCATCGCATTATCAAAGACTATTTTCCAGTCAGTGCTGTCAAGGCAGATTGTTTTTTTATCGCGTCGTTTCCGTTTCAGAGCATTTAGAAAAGCACCCGTTTTCAGATAAAAAACACATTATCAATGACCCATTTCCAGTCAACATTGTCGAAGCGGATTGTTTTTTTATCTGTTCATTTCCGTTTTATATCATTTTGAAAAGCCCTCGTTTTCACGAAAAAAATAAGAGATTCCATGATAATCGCCCTGTACTGGAATATTCTAGAACGTTGTAATTTTTCGGCCTATTTATGAATCGTTTTCAAATAAACGCTAGATTATCGATAGTATAGGTGTACGTGTGCACGCTGGTGCCGCGAGCTGAAAATCGATTCTCTCAGTTCCTGATCGCTTTTACAGTCAAACAGCCATATCACATTATAGGGGGAAAGCTTATATCTCCGTGAAAACGGGTCTGATTATCCTAATACTGGTCAAATAGATTCCTTACCTGAGATCAGATGGTATCCAAATGGATTATTCCAATTCCTGATCGCCATTCCGAAAATCCATCCTTTTATTGATCCACCGGGTATACTGTAAAACACATAATCCCGCTGCTCTGAGGGTCCAGAATGAAGCTGATCGACTCCGGTCACATGCGTGAGAAGTCAAATGTGGAGTCCGGGTTTTTTTTTTCTCATGCCTTTTCATTGAGTCCAATCCAAAAGGGTGAATTACCATCTGGGAGACGATAGGGTTTTCTTTCCACATCTGAGCGCCTGGAGTGGCTGATTTACCAACAGTAGACTCGGTTGATGAAATATGAATTCAGATCGCTAATAAAAAAAAGAAATATTCGAATGGTGGGCATTCAACCCGCGGGGTGTAAACCCGAGAAAACTCGGGTTGGGCAATCAAAGTGTTAACGTATGCTTTTGTTTTTACTTAACACTTTGAATGCCCATCACGAGAATTCTCGTTTTATTTTTTTTATTAGCGATCTGAATTCATATTTCATCAACCGAGTCTACCGTTGGTAACCCTGCCCGCCAGGCGCTCGGATGTGAAAAAAGCGCCCCCTATGTCTCCCAGATGGTAATGCACCCTTTTGGATTGGACTCAATGAAAATGGATGAGAAAAAAAACCTCCGGAATCCACATTTTACTTCTCACGCATGTAACCGGAGCCGATCAGATTCATTCTGGACCCTCAGCACAGCGTGTAATATGTGTTTTACAGTATACACGTTGGATCAATAAAAGGATCGATTTTTGGAATGGCGATCAGGAATTGGAATAATCCATTTGGATACCATCTGATCTCAGGTAAGGAATCTATTTTACCAGTCTTAGGATAATCAGACCTGTTTTCACGGAGATATAAGCTTTTCCCCTATATGTTGATATGGCTGTTTGACTGTAAGAGCGATCAGGAACTGAGAGAATCGATGTTCAGCTCACAGCACCAGCGTGCACACGTACACATACTATCGATAATCTAGCGTTTATTTGAAAACTATTCATAAATAGGCCGAAAAATGACAACGTTCTAGAATATTACAGTACAGGCCGATTATCATGGAATCTTTTTTTTCTCTTGAAAACAAGGGCTTTTCAAAATGCTATAAAACGGAAATGAACCGATAAAAAAACAATCCGCTTCGACAATGTTGACTGGAAATGAGTCATTGATAAGCGACGGGCAGATTAGACACATAGCCATAATTTAAAACATAGATTAGGCGATATTAATGCTAACATTGAAGTGGATGGTGGGCATTCAAGCACTAAATGTGCACCCCCTGCTGGGCACTGAAAGTGTTAATAGCGAAAGTGAGATAATCCAACAAGCGAGCTAGCTGGCTGCTGTCATTGCTAACAGCTAACGCTAGCGGACCAGGCTAGCGTATTTCCGGGAACAAAAGCATTAATTCTGAAAGTTACATCGCTAATGCTTGAAATGTGTGAGCTTAGTGAAACAACATGGCTAACGTACACAACGTTGCTACCATGTAACATCTCTTTCTTCATCTTTCTTTTCTGTTATGCTACATGTACCCAGCATGCCAGTGTAACGGTTAATAGGGTCCCCTCTCAATACACTACTACACAGTGTAGTTGCTGGTAAAAACAAGGGGAAAAAATACACGAGTATAGAATGAATCAGGAATGGATGACATTACAATGCTCCCACCGCGTGCTGGCATCTAATGACAGTGGTTTGATTTAATTAATCAATTAACCTCTCAAATAAATTAACCAATTAACCTCAGCCTAAGGACTTATTGGGGGGACTTGTGGGATAGAGCGTTGAATTACCTGTGTGTGTGTGTGTGTGTGTGTGTTGTGTGTGTGTGTGTGTGTGTTGTGCGTGTGTGTTGTGTGTGTGTGGTTGTGTGTGTGGGAGTGAGACCCAGTAGGACTCAGGTAGAAGGCTCGTCTGCACACTGGGGCAGGATTAGAGCGTGTGATGTAACATTCTCTCGTCTCTAATTCTCCCACTCAGACTGTGTGTCTGTGTCTCAGACTGTCTGTCTGTAGGTGTGTCTGTCTGTAGGTGTGTCTGTCTGTAGGTGTGTCTGTCTGGAGGTGTGTCTGTCTGTAGGTGTGTCTGTCTGGAGGTGTGTCTGTCTGTAGGTGTGTGTCTGGAGGTGTGTCTGTCTGTAGGTGTGTGTGTCTCAGAGGTGAGTCTGTGTCTGTAGGTGAGTCTGTCTGTAGGTGTGTGTGTCTATAGGTGTGTCTGTCTGTAGGTGTCTGTCTGTAGGTGTGTCTGTCTGTAGGTGTGTCTGTAGGTGAGTCTGTCTGTAGGTGTGTGTCTGTAGGTGTGTGTGTCTGTAGGTGTGTCTGTAGGTGTGTGTGTATCTGTAGGTGTGTGTATCTGTAGGTCTGTGTCTGTAGGTGTGTCTGTAGGTGTGTCTGTATGTGTGTGTCTGTAGGTGTGTCTGTAGGTGTGTGTGTCTGTATGTGTGTGTCTGTAGGTGTGTCTGTAGGTGTGTGTGTCTGTATGTGTGTGTCTGTAGGTGGGTCACAGGTGTGTCTGTGTCTGTATGTGTGTGTCTGTAGGTGTGTCTGTGTCTGTAGGTGTGTGTCTGTAGGTGTGTCTGTGTCTGTAGGTGTGTCTGTGTGTAAGGTGTGTGTCTGTAGGTGTGTGTATCTGTAGGTGTGTGTGTCTGTAGGTGTGTGTCTGTATGTGTGTGTCTGTATGTGTGTCTGTAGGTGTGTGTGTCTGTAGGTGTGTGTCTGTATGTGTGTGTCTGTATGTGTGTGTCTGTAGGTGTGTCTGTGTCTGTAGGTGTGTGTATATGTAGGTGTGTGTCTATAGGTGTGTGTGTCTGTATGTGTGTATCTGTAGGTCTGTGTCTGTAGGTGTGTATCTGTAGGTCTGTGTCTGTAGGTGTGTGTCTGTAGGTGTGTCTGTGTCTGTACGTGTGTCTGTGTCTGTAGGTGTGTCTGTGTCTGTAGGTGTGTCTGTGTCTCAGAGGTGAGCGGCTGTAGCTGAACTGACCTCCAGCTCTTAGGCCTCTCGCTGACCGGAGGGATGTGATTGGTTGCCTGTCGCTGACCGGAGGGATGTGATTGGTTGCCTCTCGCTGACCGGAGGATGTGATTGGTTGCCTGTCGCTGACCGGAGGGATGTGATTGGTTGCCTCTCGCTGACCGGAGGATGTGATTGGTTGCCTGTCGCTGACCGGAGGATGTGATTGGTTGCCTGTCGCTGACCGGAGGATGTGATTGGTTGCTTGTCGCTGACCGGAGGGATGTGATTGGTTGCCTCTTACTGACCGGAGGATGTGATTGGTTGGTTGGTGGCGGTTTGAGGTGATGCCCGAACCTGTAGTTAATCACAGTTGTTCTGTTCTTTGTTCCTGTGTGTGTGTGTGTGTGTGTGTGTGTGTGTGTGTGTGCGTGTGTGCGTCTGTGCGTGTGTGTGTGCGTCTGTGCGTGCGCGTGCGTGTGCGTGTGTGTGTGTGACAGTGACCCGGGAGAAGGAGGTGGACCTGGAGAAGGGTCAGACTCCGCGCTCAGTGTTTCTCTGTAAGGTGATTGGTCCACGGGGGACGGGGAAGACCGCCTTCCTCCAGAGCTTCGTGGGAAGGAGCGCCACGGTACGTATTTTATTATTATTATAATAATGAGGGATGTTCGATATTGGCTTTTTTTTTTTTTTTTTGATCCACTTTTTCTCCCATTTTTCTATATTTTCTCCCATCCCAATTTTCGTATCATCCAATTCAACCCTCCCCTGTCACGAACGCTGTTTCTTGCCTCCCACAAGCCGGCTGCAATGTGGACTAAGTCATACATAGCACAAGTCCCCTCCGGTACTTGAGGTAACAGCAGTCGCATCTTTTCACCTGCGCAGCTCGATCTCTCAGTGTCGAGGAGTAACGCGTGGGAGGCTCACGCTGCCCCCGACACTTCCTGATTCTACTGCGCAGGCGCACCAACCGACTTGTAGGAGTCGCTTGTTCACAACGTTCGATCCCCACCCTTCAGTTTTCCCTCCCCGTAATACGGCCAATGTGTATTACTGCGGACGACCAGCTAAACTGAAAACAATGTGGAGAGCTGGATTCGAACACGCGAATCCTAGCGTCTCCACGCTGGTGGCGAGTGCCTTGCCCACTACACCACCTAGCCGCCCCGATATTGGCTTTTTTAACGATATCCGATATACCGATATTGTCCAACTCACAATAAAATAATTTTATAAATACAGAATAGAGTAAAACATATCAAAGAAATATCAACAATAAAAACGTAAATGATTTAAAATGTAAAGCTTTTATCAGTTAAGCATACAATCATGTTGAATTGGAAGATACAAAAGCCAAATTGTTTTTGCATTGACACCTGGATGAGGGATTTCATGGACCTATTGACAATGGAACGAGCAGCTTCAACGCTCGCTGAATATGACCATGGAGAGGACGCTCCCTGGATCTTTATAAGGACATATTTGGAGAATAGTTATGACTGAATGTAGACGTGTTTGATCTGCACCCCCCCCCCCCCCCCCATTTGTTAGTGTGTTTTGTCTGTATTGTATTGTATTTATGTTGAGCTGTTTTGTGTTTCAAACTATTAATAAAAAAAAATTATAAAATGTAAAGCTTGAGCTTCACTAAGGTGCGATCGGCTTCGCTGTTTTTGTCTTTGTCTCCAGAGAGAGGAGCGTTCCAACGGTGCCTTTTCACTCCACACCATCAACACAGTCCAAGTCAGCAACCAGGAGAAGTATCTTATCGTAAGTAGCTCTCGCTCATGCTGACCTTTGACCCGTGGCTTCGGGTTAAAGGGGACAGAGTTCACATTGTGCTACTCTGATGATGATCTCGGACAGTTAAGTGTGTTTCTGTCTCCCAGAGCTGGACATGTGAACATTAACACATTCCCTGCCATTGGTTATATCCATCAATATAGCCAGTCTGCCACCACTCTAAGCCTATGGAGATGTTCACCTTCTTTGCAGGGCTATAACTTTTTAAATTGTATTGCTAAATTGACATTACTATGGCTCATTCAACATCGATTATCTATCGTTCAGGATGTAGGAACGTTATACTTTTTCATTCAAACATTCATACAAAAATACCTTCTAGAATATAAGTATGTTTTTATTATTTTCTGCAGTAATTCCTAGAACGTGAGTTATAGGCATAAACGCATATATAGATTATCAAGTGCTGTTTATTCCCGATACACGCTATATTTAAAAATTCAACTGTATATGATCCTATACGTTATGCGTCATCATGCGCGGAGGAAAAGGGGGGGGGGTCTTTATAATTCTGTGATCGTCAGTAAATGCTTTATGTAGTATGGGTGATATATTGATCAGATCGGTTTGCAGTGAAATGAATAAACATTTGGGCTGAAAATGATGTTAGCGTCCTCTTACCGTTCGCCAATGAGACTGGTGGTGAAATATCCCAGGTATACGACGCCGATCGCCTAGGTCCATTTCCGGTTTGTATGTCGCAATAAACGCCGAAATCAGATAGATTATTAAGTTTATAAAGCGATCCATTATGTACATAGTGTCTGTCGGGAGCCTTGCGACAATATCTGACGGCCGGATGAATTTAATCGACGCACAGCAGCCATATCCTGTTTACCAATGTAACTCGCCCGACCATCCACCAGGCGGCGGTAGTGAGCCGTCGTTGTATTGAGCCGTAGGGTCCAGCTGCAGCGCCGAAGGTGTATATATGAATTATGAATGCCATGGCGAAAAAATGAAATATTGATCTCAATATCGCTGTACAGCGTGGTCTGGCGGTCAAAGCATGGCGGGCAATAATGCTTGTCAAGTCAAACTAGATCTCCCCCCCTCCCCTCCGCGAATGTATTTATGTATGGTTTAACTTAAGTGTTTAATTGGGAATTTATTTATGTATGGTTAAGTGTTTACTTTAAAGTGTTACATTACTAGCCCATATTTAAAGTAGTCACAAGAGAGTAATCATCTTTGTACATTGCATAGGGTTTAGAGTGGTATGATGCATAATTGGTAGAGTAACTTAATTAACTTTAAACTTCCAATGTGTATTTTATTTCCTGTATTTTTCTGTGTTTTGTTCTAAAGGTTTTTTACCTAGAAAAGCTACTGGCTAAACTGCTAATTGCCAAATGCAAATAGTAGACCATTGCTAACCATACAAAGACCACCTACTGGCTAAAAATGGCTGAAGTAGGAAGGAATGAAAAAAAAACTTTGAATATCAATAAATGGAGAAAGAAGGTCATTCTCGGTCTGGTTCTTGAGTGAAATCCAGTTAGCCCTTCGGTTGAGCAAGCAAACATCCTACCAAGTTGGGGATACAGCACAAGGTCAATATTCAAAAAACACGTACAACTTGACAATGCTGTACAGCGTGAACGGCGGTGGATGTGTTAAGAGTTGAATTTGTGCTGTCATTAACCCTTTCACTAGCACACTACAGCAGGTTAACCCTTTCACTACCACACTACAGACGGTTAACCGTCTGCAGTGTGGTAGTGAAAGGGTTAACCTTCTGTAGTGAAAGGGTTAACACTTTGTTGTGTGGTAGTGAAAGGGTTAAATGTTGTTTGTTGGTCCATTGACGTTGAAGAAGTGAGAGGCGTTGTGGGCTCCAACATTTTAATTTGAGATATTACATCCATATAAGTAGCACACGGGGTCTTAACCCTTTCACTACCACACTACAGAAGGTTAACCTTTCACTACCACACTACAGAAGGTTAACCTTTCACTAGCACACTACAGAAGGTTAACCTTTCACTACCACACTACAATAGGTTAACCTTTCACTACCACAATACAGACTGTTAACCGTCTGTAGTGTGGTAGTGAAAGGGTTAACCTTCTGTAGTGTGTGTGGTAGTAAAAGGTTAACCTGCTGTATTGTCGCAGTGAAAGGGTTAACCATTTGTTAGTGTGGTAGTGAAAGGGTCTTAACACATTGTGTGCCGGCAGGGGGTGCGCTCTTTATCGCTTGGATGCCACCACTCTAGTCAATGAGAGGGCGAGCACATTTGCGAACGCATAAACTATATCTTAAATTATGGCTATGTGTCTAATACGCCAGTCGCTTATCAATGACTTGCTTGCAGTCAACATGTATGAAACGGATTGTTTTTTTCATCTGTACATTTCAGTTTTATACCGTTTTGAATACGCGTATAGTTTTGAAGATTTCTAGTGATTCCAGAAAAATCCGCGAAAATCACCATTTACTGGAATACACAAAACACGTTGTAATTTTTCGGCCTATTTATGAATCGTTTTCAAATAAACGCTAGATTATCGATAGTATGTGTACTTATGCACGCTAGAGAAGCGGGCTGAAAAATCGATTATCCATGACCTGGTCAGCGCTAACGTCATACACGCACACACAGCCCCACACACACAAGTTGTGAAATATGTAAAAAAAACATCTGATTACCCCAAAACTGGTAAAATAGATTCCTTACCTCAGATCAGATGTTCTGCAAAAAGATTATTCCAATTCCTGATCGCCATTCCAAATATCGATCGCGTTTATTGATCCAACGTTAGACCTCGAAACAGATAATCCACGCTGCTTTCGGTTGCCTCAATGAATGCAATAGTCTCAGGTTACATGCCTGAGAAGTAAAATGTGGAATCCGGAGTTTTTTTTTTCTCATGCATTTCCATTGAGTCCATTCCAATGGGTGCAATACCATCCGGGAGACGATAGGGGGCGATATTTGCCCTTTTCGAGCTCAGAGACAGTCCCAATGATAACGTGAGGCTGGATGGATGAAAGATGAATGGATATCGCTATTAAAAGAAATAACGATTAAATAACGAGATTTCTCGTTGTTGGCACACAACGCATGGCGGCCAACAACGAGATTTCTCGTCGTTGGCACACAATGTGTTAAAGGAACATGCCAACATTATGGAAATTTCGCTTAGTCTTCTCCAGAAGATGGATACCATTTTCCTCTCTGTGCGTTCAGTAGAAAGCTATCCGGCTGAAAGCTGGCCTAGCTTAGCACGAATGAATGGAAGCGGATCAGCTAGCCTACTCCAAAAACACCTCTCCCGGAGTTTTAAGCTAGGCTAGTGGTCTGTATCCGCTTCCATTTCTGACCCTGGAGAAGATGGTAAGCGCATTTCCCATAATGTTGGCGTGTTCCTTTTGAAAAGTCTTACATTTAAGAATTTTATTAACACTTTCAATGCCAGAGCTTGGTGCACGATTTAGTGCTTCCTTGCCACCACCCACTTCAATGATAGAGCTCTCATATTTGCAAACGCATAAACTGTCTTAAATTATGGCTATGTGTCTAATCTGGCCGTCGCTTATCAATGACTTGTTTGCAGTCAACATTGTCGAAACCGATTGTTTTTTAATCGGTTAATTTCCGTTTTATACCATTTTGAAAAACGCAATTTTTTTTAAGTTTCAGGAAAATATAAAGATTCTGTGATAATCGCCCTTTACTGGAAGATTCTGGAATACACAAAAAACGTTGTAATTTTTCGGCCTATTTATGAATCTTTTTCAAATAAACGCTAGATTATCGATAGTATATGTGTACTTATGCACGCTATAGAAGCGAGCTGAAAAATCGGATCTCTTATTTCCTGATCGCACACACACACACACACACATACAGTAGGGCACATGTTGATATCTCTGTGAAAAAAGATCTGATTATCCTAAGACTGGTAAAATAGATTCCTTACCTCAGATCAGATGTTCTCCAAAAAGATTATTCCAATACCTGATTGCCATTCCAAATATCGATCGCGTTTATTGATCCAACGCTGGGTACTGGAAATATGTATTCCACGCTGTTTTGGGGCTCTGCAATGAATCTGATCCTCTCGGGTGACTTGTCTGAGAAGTAAAATGAGGAAGCTGGATGCCCCCCCCCCCCCCCCCCCCCCCAATGAATGGTCGGCATGAACAAACGGGATATCTCGTTGTTGGCATTGAAAGTGTTAATGTAATAAAAAGGTCTTCAATATTTTGATTATGTCTAAAAAGGGTATTGGATCAGGAAGTTACTTCTATGTTGCGATAACCTCTCTGTATCATGTTTAAATCTGCTTGGGGGATATTCCCTTTAACCATCTCAACCTCAGCCTCTCAACCACCTCCCGTTTGTCCTTCTCCACCCCTCCCCCCTCCTTCTTCTCCACCCCCTCCTTCTTCTCCACCCCCTCCACCTCTTCCTCCTCTACCACCTCTTCCTCCCTCTCCCACCTTCTCCTCCACCTCTTCCTCCTCCTCCTCCCCCCCCCCCTCCACCTCCCTCCCCAGCTCTATGAGGTGGACGTGGAGACAGAGTTCCTGAAGGCGTCGGACGCCTCCTGTGACGTGGCCTGCCTCATGTACGACGCCAGCGACCCCGACTCCTTCGACTACTGTGCCAGTATCTACAAGGTCAGCAGGGACGCGTGTCTCTTTCATCTCCTTACCCCCCGCCCCCTGTTTGGAGGCAGGGTTTTCTCTCGCGGGAGACTGTTCTTGTAAATAAGACTTTCCAGATTTTACCCGTCAAAACTGTTGTCTAGTTTGTCTCTGGGGGAGTGTGGGACGTTGTCCTGTGTCCTGCGTACTAACTAAAGGCACGTGACACCGCTTTTAGATCTGGTGACACGCAGGTCTACGGCTCAGCCAGGGCTAACCTGACTAGGGGAATCAAGCGGGACGAGCACGAGCTACAGGTTGAAGAGCACTTCAACAAGTCCGACCCCCAGCGCATGTGGCAGGGCCTCCAGGCCATCACAGATTATAAACCTGATTAGACATCTGATTAGCGATATTGCTCAGTAGTACTCATATATTATATATTCATTTATATACCCAGTTTAATTACCTGTACCTTGTATATACTGTTGCATTTTACTGTTACATTTTACTGTTACATTTGCACTCTGGTTGGATGCCAGACTTCTGGTAAACTGGGTGATGTTTGAAAGCCACAAGCAGCAAAGTGAGGTGTTGTTGGTTCATGTGGAACGCAGACCATGTGGTCTCTCAACCACGTTACAGTAGCATTGAATGATCACTGCATTGAATGAGCATGGCATTGAATGATCAATGATCACAGAATTAAATGATCACATTGAATGATCACAGTATTCAGCTAATTTTAACCGGTTGTTGTTGTTGTTGTTGTATGCCGACGATGTTCATGTGTTAAAAATACAACTTCATTCCAAAGAGGATTATCCTCCAAAGATTATTATTGTTTGCGATGTGGACAGACTCGTGTCTAGCGTGATGCAAAGGGTCAGACCTCTTGCTTAAAATGCACCACTTGTTTAAAACAAAAAGAAGAAGAATTGTTTAATCTTTGTGGAGACTCAACATTGTGAATAAGTGAAAGAGAACAGCATTGAATTGCTCCTTTAAGGAACCTGCCTGGTTGAAGAGATATAGATGGAATAAACAGAAAGCAGAATCACAACAGAGTAGACCTCATTCCATGGCTGATGGAATCAAAACTGTCTACAGATATTGTATTCCATTATATTATTATTATTTTTAGGGTTTCAAGCACAAAGAACGTTGACCCATTGATTGGAAGTTGTGTGCAAATGCTTCAACACATATGACCCCAATTGGCCTAAATTCAAAATTAAAAAAAGAAATTAAAATTAAAGGTCAAACCTTTGAACTTTGAAAGGTCAGAACTCCTACGCCGTGAGTCCGATTTACACGAAACTTGATACAGACATCCATCTATCCTCATTGGCTTGAAACCCGTTGATCGCCACTTGTAGCTATATTTATTATCATTATAATAAGTACTTAAACCCTCATACATTCCCATCACAAGTGTAAACTAACAAGTAATGCACATGCCGTGCAGAAGATTTACAGACATACTTTATGGAAATTAAGTTTCCATTGTCTCCTCAACTAGACAAACAACCAGAGTCTTTTCTCCGAAATAATAATAATAATAAGTGTCTGCTACATGTATTAATTCACCAGCTAACGTGGCCTGTCCTGCATACATCAAGCATTAACTCCTGCTGTTCTTCTCCTGCAGCAACACTACATTAACTCCTGCTGTTCTTCCTGCAGCAACACTACATTAACTCCTGCTGTTCTTCTCCTGCAGCAACACTACATTAACTCCTGCTGTTCTTCCTGCAGCAACACTACATTAACTCCTGCTGTTCTTCTCCTGCAGCAACACTACATTAACTCCTGCTGTTCTTCCTGCAGCAACACTACATTAACTCCTGCTGTTCTTCCTGCAGCAACACTACATTAACTCCTGCTGTTCTTCTCCTGCAGCAACACTACATTAACTCCTGCTGTTCTTCTCCTGCAGCAACACTACATTAACTCCTGCTGTTCTTCCTGCAGCAACACTGCATTAACTCCTGCTGTTCTTCTCCTGCAGCAACACTACATTAACTCCTGCTGTTCTTCCTGCAGCAACACTACATTAACTCCTGCTGTTCTTCCTGCAGCAACACTACATTAACTCCTGCTGTTCTTCCTGCAGCAACACTACATTAACTCCTGCTGTTCTTCTCCTGCAGCAACACTACATTAACTCCTGCTGTTCTTCTCCTGCAGCAACACTACATTAACTCCTGCTGTTCTTCTCCTGCAGCAACACTACATTAACTCCTGCTGTTCTTCTCCTGCAGCAACACTACATTAACTCCTGCTGTTCTTCTCCTGCAGCAACACTACATTAACTCCTGCTGTTCTTCCTGCAGCAACACTACATTAACTCCTGCTGTTCTTCCTGCAGCAACACTACATTAACTCCTGCTGTTCTTCTCCTGCAGCAACACTACATTAACTCCTGCTGTTCTTCTCCTGCAGCAACACTACATTAACTCCTGCTGTTCTTCCTGCAGCAACACTACATTAACTCCTGCTGTTCTTCTCCTGCAGCAACACTACATTAACTCCTGCTGTTCTTCCTGCAGCAACACTACATTAACTCCTGCTGTTCTTCTCCTGCAGCAACACTACATTAACTCCTGCTGTTCTTCTCCTGCAGCAACACTACATTAACTCCTGCTGTTCTTCTCCTGCAGCAACACTACATTAACTCCTGCTGTTCTTCCTGCAGCAACACTACATGGAGAGCAGCATCCCGTGTGTGTTGGTGGCATCCAAGGCGGATCTCCAAGAGGCCAAGCAGCATCATGGGACCAGTCCGGCAGAGTTCTGCTACAAACACCGGCTGCCGGCACCGCTGCCCTTCTCCAGCCTGGACCCCTCCAACAAGAACATCTACACCAAGCTGGCCTGGGCCGCCATGTTCCCGTACGTCTCTCGCTTGGGCTGGTAGCGGCTAGCCGCAGGGTTATACGTTTAATTTTACTTCTCAATATCTATTTTATCTTGTGACAAGGTTTCAGAGTTCAATCTTGCTCTGCAGTAACTACAGAATCACTCGACAGTCAAAGAACTTAAAAGCCATTTTCTCATTGCCGGCCGTGTTTTCCCTTTTACCCCCTTGAATGCCGCCACCCACTTCAATGATAGTGCTCTCATATTTGTGAACCCATAATCTATGTCTTAAATTATGGCTATGTGTCTAATCTGGCCGTCGCTTATCAATGACTTGTTTGCAGTCAACATTGTCGAAACGGATTTTTTTATTATTTTTTTATATATTTTATTTTGATTTTCCATTATTCAAAATATACACAAATGACAATACTGAGACAATTACAGGACAGTAATAACGGCAACAATAACAACAACTATATGTGGGTGCCTATATACGCCTATGGTAAATGGTTGTAAATGTGTAGGATAAAGTGATAGAGGTCCCTACATATGTAAACAAACACATCAGGAAAACAGAAACAAACAACAACAAAAACAGAACAAAAAATAACAATATTTTCAGAGACATTGAGAGATACAGGATGTCCTCAACACATCTTTACCAGAACGGAGCTACTAGAGAGATCAATGAGAAGGTCATTCAGTCAAGTCAGGTGGGAGATCTCCAAGATAGTCCAGAAAAGGCTGCCAAATTTGATTGAAATGATCAACCCTGTTCCTTAGTGAATAAGTCACCTTTTCTAGAGGGATACAGCTCTTCACCTCTGAAAGCCACATCCCAAATGGCAAAGGGAGTTCTGTAAGCTTGATGGAATGACTGCATGTAAGGTTTGAGTTTGTAAAGTTACAAAGGAGGCATATTTCGGGATCAGTCGGAAATGTTATATTATGAATTTGTGATATAGCCTCACAGACCCGCTCCCAGAAACTTTGCAGTTTGATACAATGCCAAGTGGAGTGAAGGAACGTGCCCTCCTCCTGACCACACCTAAAACAGAGGGACAAGATACTAGAGTTGAACCCATGTAATTTGGAGGGGGTAAAATAGACCTGATGCAGAAAATTGAATTGAATTAGTCTATATCTTGAATTTAGTGTGCATGTGACCCCATCTTTACATAGGTCCTCCCAGAGGCCTGGATCAATTTCTGTGTCTAAATCTCTCTCCCATCTAGTCCTGGAGGCAGAGAGGGTAGTAAGGCGTTATAGACTTGAGAGATTGTTCTCACCATCCTTTGATCATTATGAAAAAGACTTTCAATGGGAGATTTTTCTGGTAGTTTCCATTGACCTTGAGTGTTAACCCTCACAACATCTCTCAGTTGCAGGTATTTAAAGAAATCTCTTCCAGGAAGTTGATATTTCTCTTTCATTTGCTGGAAGGACATAAAAACCTCATTTTCATAACACTGTTCCAGTTGAGTGATGCCTTGTAAAGACCAGGACTCAAAGTCTCTATTCTGGTATAAGATAGGTATAAGCCTATTTCCCCATAGGGAGGTTTTAGGTGATAGAGGGCTATTGTGTCTGAATTTTTTTTGTAATTTTAACCAGGTTTGGACTGAATGGATCATGAAGGGGTTCTGGGTGATGGTCTTAATTGATTTCACGTCCCATTTGTACAAGGTATCAGACGGGGTGGTCTTGTTAATGTCTAGACATTCAATGTTCAACCATGAGGCTGAGAGGTCCCCCTCAAACATTTGAGCCAAAAATCTGGCTTGTGCCGCCAAGTAATACAATCTAAAATTAGGAAGTTTCAGTCCTCCCTTTGTATAGTCTAAAGTAAGTTTAATTAAGGAGATCCTTGGGGATTTACCTCGTCATATAAACCGTCTGATCAATCCGTCCAAGGAGGAGATAAATTTAGAAGGGACTTGGATTGGGAGGGACTGAAATATATAAAGAAACTTTGGCAGGACATTCATTTTTATAGCATTAATTCGGCCTAGTACGGTGTTTTAACAGATTGAGCTTATATAGATTCCCCATCTCCTTATCTATTAGTATACCCAAGTATCTTATACCATTTGGTGACCATTTAAAAGGGAAGTTATGTTGAATGTTGTCTTTTTCTTTTTTTTATCCACTTTTTCTCCCATTTTTCCATTTTTTTTTTCTCCCATCCCAATTTCGTATCATCCAATTCAACCCTCCCCTGTCACGAACGCTGTTTCTTGCCTCCCACAAGCCGGCTGCAATGTGGACTAAGTCATACATAGCACAAGTCCCCTCCGGTACTTGAGGTAACAGCAGTCGCATCTTTTCACCTGCGCAGCTCGATCTCTGTGTCGAGGAGTAACGCGTGGGAGGCTCACGCTGCCCCCGACACTTCCTGATTCTACTGCGCAGGCGCACCAACCGACTTGTAGGAGTCGCTTGTTCACAACGTTCGATCCCCACCCTTCAGTTTTTCCCTCCCCGTAATACGGCCAATGTGTATTACTGCGGACGACCAGCCAAACTGAAAAACAATGTGGAGAGCTGGATTCGAACACGCGAATCCTAGCGTCTCCACACTGGTGGCGAGTGCCTTGCCCACTACACCACCTAGCCGCCCTGTTGAATGGTGTCTTTAACACTTTGAGCGCCACGCCGTGTTTTCCTTTTTACCCCCTTGAATGCCACGGTCCACTCCCAATGTTAACGTTAATATCGCCTAATCTATGTTTTAAATTATGGCTATGTGTCTAATCTGCCCGTCGCTTATCAAATAATCATTTTCCAGTCAGTGTTGTCAAGGCAGATTGGTTTTTTATCGCTTCATTTCCGTTTGAGAGCATTTTGAAAAGCACCCGTTTTCAGGTGAAAAACAGCCCATTCTGTGATAATCGCCTTTTACTGGAATATTCCAGAACGTTGATATTTGTCTGCCTATTTATGAATCGTTTTCAAATAAACGCTAGATGATCAATAGTATACGTGCACGTTCGAGCCGCACGCTGATAATAGCTGATTTCATTTCCTCATGGATTTTACAGTGAAACAGAGAGCACATATCACAAAAAAGCTTATATCTCCTCGAAAACGAGTCTGATTATCCTAACACTGATAACATAGATTCCTTACCTGACATCAGATGGTATCCAAATGGTATATTCCAATTCCTGATCACCATTCGAAAAAATCGATAAGTGTATAGATCTAACGTGTATACAGTAGAACTCATGATCCGCGGGGCTCAGAGGATCCAGAATGAACTCTGGTAACTCCGACTGGAAAATGTGGACTGGAATATTTTTTTTCCCCCATCCATTTTCATTGAGTCCATTCCAAAAGGGTGATTTACCATCTGGGAGACGATAGGGGGCGCTTTTTTCACATCTGATCGCCGGCGGCCCTTGGGTAGGCTAGGGTAGGCTCGCGTGATGCAATATGATTTCAGATCGCTAAAAAAATTTATAATAATAATTCCGAGAAATCTCGTGAGTGGCTTTCAACGTAACTATCGTAAACACGAGATTAGCCGTGAGTGGCTCTCAAAGTGTTAATAGAATCTGATAAGGGCAGTATTTCACTTTTGTCAAGGTTAATTTTATATCCGGAAAAGGAGCTATATAAGTCCAACAGTTCGAGAGGGAGCTTTCCGCGTTTGTTAAAAAGAGAAGAATATCGTCGGCAAAGAGTGAGATTTTATGTGTTCGGTCCAATTTTGAAGCACGTTATTTTAGTGTCTATTCTGATTGCTTCTGCTAGGGGTTCTAGGGCGAGCGTAAATAAGGCGGGGCTAAGAGCGCAGCCCTGTCGGTTACCTCTATGTATGGAGAAATAATCTGAGGTAGTCCCATTGACCGCAATCCTAGCTTTGGGGGAGCCATAGAGTGATTTGATCAAGTCGACAAATTGAGCGTCAAAACCAAATTTTTCAAGGACTTTGAAGAGATAGGGCCATTCCAACCGGTCAAATGCCTTTTCGGCGTCGAGGGAGAGAGCAATGCTGGGAATCTTGTTTTTATATGCGAAATGGATAATATTAAAAAAGCGTCTAAGATTGTTAGAGGAATGTCTGTTAATTATAAAGCCAGTCTGATCGGAATTAACAAGGCGGGGAAGGAATGTTTCTAATCTTTTGGATGTCATCTTAGTTACAAGTTTATAGTCTGGAGCGAGATTGGCCTGTAGGAGGCGCACTTTAAAGGGTCCTTCCCCGTCTTGTGAATAACCGATATAATGGCCAGAGAGAACGTCTCAGGAAATTGTTTTTCTTCTCTAGCTAATTGGAGGACTTCCTCCAAGGAGGTCTTGAAATTCCTTGTAGAACTCTGGGGGGAAACCATCCTCCCCAGGAGATTTATTTGACGGTAGAAGTTTAATGGTCGCTGTTACTTCGCAAATTGAAAATGGTTTGCTCATAAACTCACTATCCTCGGCAGACAAGCTTGGGAGATCAAGTTTGGAAAGAAAGGAGTCTATTGCTGTGCTGTGCCCGCTAGGCTGTGCAGTGTATAAGTCACTGTAATAGTTCCTAAAAGCATTGCTAATTTCTGTGGGTTTATTGGAGATTTTGCCCGGGGCTACTTCAATTCCGTTAACTGCCCTCTTGCTTTCTTCCGTTTTTAGTTGCCATGCCAGTACTTTGCTAGGTTTCTCCCACAACTCATACTATTTTTGTCTAGAACGCATAATGGATTTCTCTGTTTCCTCAGGGTCCTATATGTATCTTTATTTGATGTTCTCTGATAGTCTTTCTCAAGTGTTGGAATTTCAGCCTCAATAGAATCAAGTTCAGCACAGTATTTCTTTTTCAGTCCCTTTGTATAGGAGATAATGTGGCCCCTTAGGTAAGCCTTGAGTGTATGCCAAAAGATGAAGCTATTGGGGGCAGATTGTTTATTTGTTAGTGTAAAGAATGCAATTTGTTCTCTAATAAAGGAGCAAAATTCTGGTTGTTTGAGAAGCATTGGATTAAATCGCCATCTATATATATTGTTTTTATCTTATCTGGCATAAATATGGATATAATCAGGGGGGAATGATCGCTCAGTAGTCAAGTAAGGTAGAGCTGCCGCGGTATTGATGTTTTCCTTACCGCACAAATTTGCGAAATATTTCCTACCGCCACGGTTATTGCACACAAAAAAAAGTTTGAATGCATTTTTTTTTTTAAATTGTAGTCTACTCTTTATAGCATATAGCCTGCCTCTAGTCTAAATGTCTATCTTTAGAGGATGACTTTGCAGCATGAATATTGTTTTGGATTCGGCAAGCACGCATTCGTTATTGAAAGTGAAACACTGATTCGAAGTCTCCCCTCTGGTCGTGCGCCGTTCACTCGGTGTCGCGGGCAGGGGTGGTAGCGCCCGGCAGTTACCCCCCCGACCCTTTCTTCTTATTATTATTATTATAAAGTTACTACTTATGATTAACAAAGGCATTCGTTTTGTGGCATTAACGTTATATAGTTACACGTTCAATAACATCAGCGTATTTACCGGACCATAGCAAGGCAAGCATTACTCAATTCATATCTCAGTTCCTTTCTTTGCTCAGAGCGTGCTGAGTCGTGCCCATTCTGCGGTGTGTTAATAAAGTTTTCAATCAGACAAGTGTATAGAACGAAGGGCTTTTATTATAACATTCGTTGCAGTAAAATCATTATGCCTCGTTTAGTACTCCTGAGGAGCGATGGTAATCCACTTCGGCGGGGAGCTAACGTTATTAGCCGTGTTGTGAGCTCTGATCAATGGCTGACATTCAGGATGTAAAAAACTAACTAGGCACTTGCCGATTGGTGGTAACAGCAGAGGCGGGTGCAAGCGGTATGACGTAATTGGCAGAATCGACTGTCAATCAAAATTGTTCTGTTGCTTTGGTTGAGAGTATTATTATAAAAAACAGCTGTGATGCGGTATTCAGCTAAACTCTGCGGTGGGCGTGATGTAACAGCGATACC
Organism: Notolepis coatsorum; assembly: GCF_963971535.1. Lineage (NCBI taxonomy): Eukaryota > Metazoa > Chordata > Actinopteri > Aulopiformes > Paralepididae > Notolepis > Notolepis coatsorum. The sequence continues at coordinate 13,312,152 of NC_140174.1, read as the reverse complement.
GCGGTAATGCGGTAATCGCGGCAGCTCTAAAGTAAGGTATTGAGCATTCAATACTCTATGGCATTGGTGAGTGGATAGCAGGAAGTTATCTATACGCGTGGGGGTGAGAATAGAAGGAGTAATCTCTAACCCCTGGGTGGATTCCCCTCCAGGCGTCTGTCAAGTTATAGTCCTTCATAAAATAAATGGTTGTTTTTGCTGCCTTGGTAGGGGAAGCCGGGTTGGTTGAGGACCTATCTAGCACTGTATCCAGGCAGAAGTTGAAGTCCCCTCCCACAAAAATGATGCCAGTTGCCTGAGCTATAAGAAGGAAAATATTTTGGATGAAGGCGGGGTCGTCGAAGTTAGGTGCATAAATGTTCAATAGTGACCAATATAGTAGTACATTTGTCCCTCAACAAGTACAAATCTGCCTCTAGGGTCAGAGGTGGTTTTGGTGGCAACGAAAGGGATGTTTTTATTAATAAGGATTGCGGTTCCTCTTGATTTGGTATTAAAGGAGGAAGCAAACACCTGTCCAACCCACTCTCTTGAGTTTCTTATGCTCCTCATCAGAGAGATGCGTTTCCTGTAGGTATACAATGTCTGCTTTGAGTTTCTTTAGGTATGAATAGACCTTTTTCCTTTTGATTGGGTTGTTTAGGCCTTTGATATTGAATGTTATGAATTTAACTGGCTCCATCATTTCATCTGTGTGGTTGTGTTGTAAAGTAGTCTCCATCTCCCCACCACTCCATGTCTGGATTATTCTCTATTAGAGTATAAGGGTACCGATATATCTCTATATGGAAAAAAAATACATGTAGTACAGACGGAAACATACATAGAATACAAATAGAACATAAAAACATTTACCCCTATGCCTGTCTCCCCAATTGAGACAGGCTGATAAATCCCCTGTTGACAAGAGTGTCTTCCAATTGTGCAGCTTCACTCTTAGCCTATGTAGAGAGGCTCCTGTCTCTCATTATGTTATACACATCTTATTTGTGTTTTAACCCAAACTATTGCTGAGGAGCAAATGAACATTGTTATTTACATGAACAACCAATAACTTGGAGAACTGGAGATAGGTATGTGTAGAATTGTACCCAACCCTTGTTTCATGTTCAAAAGCGACATCAATTTAAAGGGAGAAAAAATAATAGATGGATATTTAAAATATATATGTATATATATAGTAGGTCAAACTGTCCTTACTTATATAAAACCATTGTCATTCGCGAAGTGACAGTGATATGAAAAGTTCCACCTTAAGTTCTAGGAAACAGAAAAAGCAATCCCATATCCAAATTAACTCTGGCAGGTCGATTTTGCAATATGTCAATTATTATGTAAAACTTGTCCTTCAAGAAGTGGTATGAGAAAAAAAAAAAAAAATACAAATAAAAGTTACACCTTTGATTCTAAGAAGACCCAACCCTTGTTTCATGTTCAAAAGCGACATCCATTTGAAGGGAGAAAAAATAATAGATGGATATTCAAAAGATATTATGTATATATAGTTGGTCAACATGTCCTTATTTATATAAAACCGTTGTTATTCGCAAAGTGACAGTAATATGAAAAGTTCTACCTTAAGTTCTAGGAAACAGAAAAAGCGATCCCATATCCAAATTAACTATGGCAGGTCGATTTTGCAGTGGTATGAGAAAGAAATTGAAATAAAATAAAAATTCCACCTTAGATTCTAAGAAACAAAACAAGAAACAAAGAGCAAACGGAGAAGAAAAAAAATAAAGATTGCAAACTATGGTGGTAGGTCGACTTTGTAACATGTCCATATTATATAAAGCCATTTTCATTCAAGAAGTGACAGTGAAATGGGAAGTTCCACCTTAATCTCTAAGAACCAGAAAAAGTGTATACATATACCCGTAAATTCTTTCACGGTCGATGTGGAACGTCTATTATAGTCTGGTGTCCCGGTCATTGAACGGGTTAATCAGACAAACTATGGCAGGTCTACTTTGCAGTATGTCAGTAATTATATAAAGCCATTATCATTCAAAAAGTGACAGTGATATGAAAAGTTCCACCTTAGATTCTGAGAAACGACAAGAAGTGATCACATATCTATACAAAATGTGGCAGGTCAACTTTGCAACATGTCAATAATTATATATAACCACTGTCATTCAAGAAGTGACATTACCACAGGAAGATCCACCTTAAATTCTAAAACTGGGGAAGCGATCACGTACCCATACAAACTATGACCGGTCGACTCTGCTTGTTTTCTTTCACGGTCGATGTGGAACGTCTTTATAGCCTGGTGTCCCAGTCATTCATTTAACGGGGTTTTCAGCTTGGCCAAATCGTTCCTTGCAAAATGTCTTGGCTTCCTCCGGTGTGGTGAAAGTGTAGACTTCTCCCTCCACCAGTGTCACCCGGAGGCGGGCGGGGTGAAGGAGCCCGAAGAGTATGCATTTACGGTACAGGATCGTTTTGACCTCATTAAACACTGCACGTTTTTTAGAGAGGGCTGCGCTGTAATCCGGGTAGAATTTTATTTATAGAGTTTTATTCTGATAGCGGGGTTCGTTTTCTCTGGCCCAGCGTAATGCTCGTTCCTTCTCCTGGAACCGGTGGAAGCATACTATGATGGATCGTGGCGGGGTACCTGTTTTGGGTTTGGGGAGTAGAGATCGGTGTGCTCTCTCCAGCTCTGGTGGCTTGTTGAATACGTCGGGACCCATGACTTCCATCAGTAGATTTGCGACAAATTTAATAGGGTCTTGTCCCTTTTCGCTGTCTTCGGGGTACGTTTACAATACAGAGGTTGACTCGCCTTGAACGATTTTCCAGCTCGTCGACCCGGTCTAGGAGGGTGGTGTTGTCTCTTTCCAATTTGCGTATGGTTTTCTCCGCTTTGACGAGACCATCAAAGTTATCTCCCGCGGTGGTTTCAACTCTGGCGAGGCGTGCTTGAAAGGAATTAACCGTTTCGTGAAGTGCATCCACTGATGTTTGTAGGGGTGAGAGAGAGTTCTGTAACAAAGTTGAAAAGTCTTCTCTGAGGCTGGATCTTTGTTTTGCTTGAACTTCGAGTAGAATAGTCATGGATAGGGCGTCTTGACAGTCTTCTCTGTGCTCCGTATTGACTGCGACGTCTCGTGCGGCCATTGTCTTGCTAGTAGCGTTAGCTCTATTGATTGGAGTTGTCCGTGTCGGTTGTAAGGTCGCTTGTTTAAGATGTCTGGTCCTGTCGTTGTTAATTTTTACCTCGGTAGGGTGTTTGTTAAGTACTGTAGGAGTTTTGATTTTCTGTGGTTGAAACGTTTTTTTAGATGTTAGAAATGTAAATTATTAGCGTGAGGCAGGAGAGCCTTCTCGACCACGTCTTTCTCCTACGCCGACATAACCGGAAGTCCACGGATTGTTTTTTAATCGGTTCATTTCCATTTTATAGCATTTTGAAAATCGCTTGTTTCTTGAAACTTCCAGAAGATTCTGTGATAAACGCCCTTTACTGTAATACACACAACTTGAGTCCATTCCAAAAGGGTGCATTACCATCCGGGAGACGATAGGGGGCGGTATTTTCCCAATGGAGCTCAGAGAGAGTTTGCAGCACTGACGTGATACTAGAATGATGAAATATGAATTCAAATCGTTAATAAATAAAAAAAAAACGCTATATGGCATCGTTGGCAATAAACGGTTAGCATGAACAAACGACATATAGCGTCGTTGGCAATGAAAGTGTTAATGTCTTAGTGAAGATTGATTTATATGAAAACCGATGTATGTATAATTTAGCTAGCTCGCCAACGTTACTGTGATTAAAGCAAACGTTTAAAAAAATAAAAATAAAAAACATTTAGTAAAAAAAATAATGTATTATAATTTTTTCTGGAGGGGCAGGGCGTCCCATTGCCCGCCAAGGCAATGGTAGGGAAAACACTGGTATAGTTACTGCGGTTAGCTTCTGTATAGTTACTGTGGTTAGGTAAGAAGTATGTGCAACCAGGGCGCTGAAAGCTAATAAGAAAATGTATACGATTAATTTTATAAAAACAAATTAATAATATTCCACTTCTGTGAGATGGTCTACAATATAAAGAAGATCTAAACATTTGTTTTTAGTGACGGAATAAAGAAATAATAATTTCGTTATCACAACTTCCTGTAATCACTTGACCCACTATAATGGATCAGGGAGATGGTTTTGTGAGATGAATGAAAAACGCAGATGCCATTTTGACGGGTATTTCTCCAACAAATCATCAACATACAAACGCCATTGTGTGGCACAGGGGTTGTTTGTTCTACCAGTTGAAACTATCGCCTGGGACTTTGGCTTTTTGTGAGGGAAGTGGCCTGAAAATGTAAGCTCCGAAACCAGAGCGAAACTGTTCTGAATAGCATTGTGGGCGGAGCCATTTGATCACATTAAACTGCGTTCTGAATAGCATTGTGGGGCGGAGCCATTTAATCACATTAAACTAAACTGCGTTCTGAATGGCATTGTAGGCAGAGCCATTTGATCACATTAAACTAAACTGCGTTCTGAATGGCATTGTGGGCGGAGCCATTTGATCACATTAAACTAAACTGCGTTCTGAATGGCATTGTGGGCGGAGCCATTTGATCACATTACGGCAGAACGTTTTACCTCCCGACTGACTTATCAACACTATTCATTGACTCTCTCTCTCTCTCTCTCTCTCTCTCTCTCTCCCCACACCCCCCTCCCCACCCAAGGCACCTGAACGGCTCGGACATGAGCAACACCTCCTTCTGGTTGAGAGTGACGTTAGGAGCGGCCGTGGTCACAGTACTCGGCTTCGCCATCTACAGAGCCCTGGCCAGACACAAGTGACCGAACACATCCTGAGCAGAGAGAGAGACGCCTCCCTCCGGCCTTCCAGCACCGACCCTCCTCCTCCTCCACTCCTTCTGACCAACAGCACTCTGCGCCCGGCAGACTGTCATTTTATTATATAGCTCTGTCCAACGACCCCAGGCTACCCCTCATAGTTCAGTCCTTGTCTGGGCTTCACGCTTCTCCACTCTGCCCTCTGACTCACTCAAAGGTAATAATCCAAAGGCTATTGGAGGCCCCCCCCCCCGCCGGCTTTCTCTGCCTCGCACTGTCTATCCAGGCTAAGCAGGGGTTAAGTCTCCCTGCGCTGCTGGACGCAGTGATATACGCCAAGAGCTGCTACTGTACATTAACGTCCAAGCGGGTGCTTCCATTACATGGGGAGGAAGAGGCCACTGTGTCCAGCCCATCATCACCAGACCCCCTCCCCTCCCCCATCTGAAAAGTGTTAATGGTGAGGTTGGATTGATAGTATTATATATATATGTATATATATATATATATATATATACACAAGCAGTCTTTCCTGAGCTAAATAGAAGAATGCCAAATTGTGAATCATATCAAACCACAGACAGACTGATCGACGACCAAAGGACAATGTGAAGCGTCTTAGCGGTCCGTGCTCCCAACAGTCGGGCGGGAAGTGTCTCGGTTCCGAGCCTCGGAGCCTCATCGACGGAGGAGGTCTCCGCGATGCCGAGACATGGCCCCCGGCCAGCAGGCGTCCTGGGCAGCCGCGCCTCACAGCTCCCTGGGGGAACTCCTCACGTCAACGAAGGACCTTTTTTGTTTTCGCTTCGACCGAGCCACCAGAGATCATTTTAGATTTTCAGATCCGAGTTTGCCAAATACAGAAGCCGCTCCAGAAGTCTAGCAAACCCCACAAATAGCCTGTTTGCCGCCTCTCTATAGCGTCTAGGAATGAAGCATTTGAATGCGCTAGAATCCGATACAGCTCCATACGGTCTCTGCAGTTATATTTAGAGGATCGTTGACGCCGCACGGACTATTAGCAGAGACGAGAGGCGTGAAGCACGTGGAACGCATCGAACGCAATAAGACTGACAAAGAGAGACGTTTTGTTCACGTCGGAATTTTAACCCCCCCCCCTGCGCTGGGAGGACACACCTTGCAGACGGAAGAAGCTCTTGTCCCTCCTTCACTTTTATCTCTGGTTTTCTTGGATTGGAATTTTGAAAGAAATATTTATTTCAGTGAAATCTTGAATAGGTTGGTGTTCATGCGTCAGGGTTGGCTTCAATTCACCTCAATTTAAGACGCATAGTGAAATCTCGGCTGTGAGAATCTCGCCCGGTATCACAGAATAACGAGAATAGCGAATGCATGTTAACTCATTGACTGCCACGCTGTTTTTCCATCTTTAATATCTGGTGCCAGCGTTTCAGACCATTTTGATGATGTTTGCAGACCCATCGTATATTCTATATTATAGCTATGGAGACAATAGTATGGCTCATTTGAAAGGCAATATTTATACTCCAACAGGGAAAAAACCGTTTATTTCTACATACCTTCGTTCCTGCGCAATCCCAGGCTAAAAAGCGTCCCGTTTAAAAATAATTCATGCTCATTTCCTAGAATGCGAGATATTGCGTGTTCCGTGCTTGTTGCTCGTCTGACACCTATATTATTACAAAGGTAACATGACCATACATAGAATTGTTCTATTAACAAAGCCACCTGGGGGGGGGGGGGGCGGTTCACAAAGGCATGTTTTAGGATGGGGTTCGGTAAAATAGACGTTTCCTTGGTCAGCAGCTCCGTCAAACCCTGTCCACTCTTGCTCCGAAGTGTCTGAGTCTGAACAGGAACTATTTAAATAAATAACGTTAGTTGGCTCTGGAGAGCTCTGGCGGCGACTACCTAGGAGCGGTGAACAGATAACGTTACATCCTCGGCCGGTTTGACTATAGTATTTTTATGATTTACCAGAAGTGCTGAGTCCAACGTAGTCTGGTGAAAACGCACCTTATGGATGGATCGTCACCTTTTGTCCTCTTCATAATAATCTCCAATAGTTTGCTCCACGCGAGCACCATTGCCGAGGCACTTTGCTGGCTACTGTGGCCAGAGAGCAACTCCCCCCCCCCCCCCCCCCCCCCCCCCCACAGGAAACTAGCCCAGATCAAAAGGTAGGCGAGACTGCCACCTATCGGGATTCGATTGTCATTTCAATTCTAATTATCTTAGGCCATGTCCAGACGAAACCGATTTCGGTCGTATCAGTCAAAGTATTTGATCGTATGCACCTTTCATCCACACGGAACTGGGTTGTGGCAGCCTGAAGACGCTATTTTCTGAAACGGGCTTCAAGAGTGTGCAAATCTAAAGACGCTCTCCTTTGCGCTGCCGTCTTTACAAGTGATACGAGTCTTTTCCTGAACCGTTGATGCGATAGCCCACCTCTCCCTTAAACCGCATGTGCAAACTCAGCCAACATCACAACCACCGTCGACAACAGATTGACATCTCCCTTACAGTGTTACAGAAGCTATTGAGCTTGATCGGGCTTTTACAGCTAAATGTACTTTTTCTAAAAACCCAAGTAGTAGCCAAGCACATACTGTTCCATAGCATACGCATGACAAATCCTCTCTTACCTTGACGATTAAAAAGCCTCCATCATTTAGTAAATAGTATTCCCATGGCTGGTGTTGAGCTGTAGCCAGCCAGCTAGCATTGATGCTGCTAACCAACTAAATACAATAGAGTCTAGACAGTGGTATCCTGAGGTAACGTTAAATACAGACAACGTTTGCTATCGAAAGGACTGGACACAGGGACAAGTTAAACATCAATCAATTACTTTAATACAACACAGGTTGTATGGCGTATGGACTCCCTGGGTCTAGAAAGCAAGTTGTCGTCTACTCTAAGCCATCCTAGGTTGTCAAAGTGGGCAGGGGTGAGGTGTGTTTTAGGAGTAAGGTCAAGCAGTAGTCTGACCAGTTTGTTTTGAGATGTTTGTAATTTTGTTTTTATGCATGTCTATGGCTTGGGGGAAACATGCACTTAGAATCACCAGAAAGTTTTTCGAAATAGTGAAATGCCATGTTGGCCTCAATATTTTCAAAACAAATTATATGAAAAGGTTATGAAATGAACAAGAATGTGATAAAAATATTTAATAAAAACGGAGCTCAACGCATACATTTGATCGTCGAAATCAGTTTGTTTCCCCAATACCAAGATGGCGGCGGTCTCGTGACGTCAGTTTCTTCGAGAATTAAAATAAATAACGGACTTCTGGTTTTTGTTTTTATTATTTCACCATATACCATAAAACATAAAGTCTCAAAATAAGTTAGAATAAATACAAATGTAGCCGGTACAACGCTGTACCTGCCAAACACTTCGACCATGCCTTGAGTGGGAGTCGAACCCCGGGCGTCCGCACTGCGGGCGACATCACAAACCGCTGCGCCAAGAAAGGAATTCCTCTCTAACTAACCATGTCTATCCTGTCTCTGAGGATCAGGGGAGTGAGTTTTACTTTCACGTCTATCTATCACACTATCGTGGTACATATCCGTTACATTCACCCCCCCTAAACTCACTCCACTCCACCCAAGGCACTTCCATTGGGGAGTGAGTTTTACTTCTATGTACCGATTGTACCGTAGTCACACTATCGCGGTACATATCCGTTACACAAACAACTTCATAAAATAGCGTAAAACACGAAACGTCTCCAAATAAGTTAGAATAAATACAAACAACTTCATAACATAGCAGTATTGTGTAATAATTCTCAGTATTGTTTGAGCCGCGGTCTCTCTCTCTCCACTCCTTTGGAAACTAACGTTACGTTAGCTCAAAAGCACAGAACCGGACGATAAGACAACGATAACACTTCCGGTCGGGCGGTGTCAAAATAAAAGAGCGACGTCTTAAACAGGAAAGACATTTATTTTGTAAATTTGTGGCACGCACTTATTTCTTGAGACACTGGTTTTTACGGAAACCTTTTTTTAATAAACTAAATGAAACGAAAACGATCAATCGTTTTTCGTCTGGACAAGGCCTTAGGGTTACCAGGATCACACACAAGATCCGGTGGACTGTTTAGTATCATAATAATAATAAAAACGAGTATACTCGTTTTTGGTGTTCAACGCATGGGCGCCAGGCAGTCAATGAGTTAATATGCTATCATTAACGAACATACCCGTTTGTATTGACATTCGTTTGCGTGGGTTGAATTGAGCGCGCGTTGCGCTCTGGCATCGAACATCTTTCTTCGTGTGGAAAGACTTTTGATTGTATTATTAAATCTACCCTTTATTTCTTTTCTCTCTTTTCAAACACGGGACAATGGTTTTGTTTCTCTGCTTGTTTTACTGGGGACTCCGCTGATTCTACAGGATACATTTCTGCCACTTGTTATAAACTCTGCATATTATTACTGACTGAAAATGAAATGATCTAGAAGCTTACTTAATAAAACAAAGCCGGGACTGTTGACTTCATTTCGCATTAGAAGAACTGTGTAGTAATATTCCACTATGTTGGGTTGCTTCTATGTAGATACACAGTGGCTCAGGAGGTAGAGCAGTCGTCTGGTAATCTGCAGGTTCCCGGTTTGATTCCCGCTCCTCCCGGACAGCGTGTCGAAGTGTCCTTGAGCAAGACACTTAACCCCTAATTGCTCCCGATGAGCAGGTTGGCACCTTGCATGGTTGCGTCCGCCGTCGGTGTGTGAATGTGAGGAACAAATTGTGAAGCGCTTTGGATAAAAGCACCATTTACCATTTACACAGCAAAATAAGCACGTTGTTGTTTTGAGGTAATAATTTTCTTTTAGTAATAAAAAAGTAAAATAAAATAGACCATTTTGAATTAAATAGGACCATGACAATTATTTTACAAGATAAAGACATTAATTTAAGTACTGTCTCTAGAATTTAAGGTTATTGGCATAACACTTCAGTCTTGTTTTTATGTATGTAATTATTCCTCACATCTGTGTGATCGCAGTGCTGCTGCGACCAGTCTGATAGTGTTGCATAACCCACAGTGCTTTTGTAATTTTGGAGATGTTGACGCTGTCAAATTGGATGAATTTACCAAGCAAAGCTGTAGCGGGAATGTAGGTACAACGCCAGTTACGATCCTGTTCCACGTTACATGGATTTAATAAAAGGCTAATTAAATCCATGTAACGTGTCATATTATGACCCGCTCGAAGAACGATTAGCATTTTATTAAATCATATTTAGATATAGATTCTGAATACACACTGATCATTCAATGTACAGCCGAGTAAAATCGTTATTCTCACGACCTGTTTGAAATTACTGTATAGAGAGGGTCATTTGTAAATTATATTTTCCTTTTATCAGTGACTATAAAGTATACAGACTGGCTGAGCTAAAGAGGAAACATGCTGTTCCAGGGAACGGCCACCAGGTGGAGGTGTTGAGCTAAATACGAAACGTGCTGTTCCAGGGAACGGCCACCTGGTGGAGGTGTTGAGCCTCAGGTAAGGCACAGCCTCCTCGACGCCAGGAGGACCGTTACAAAGGCGTTATAAATCCAAATGTGGCCAGGAATGGTTGCCGCAGGTTTGCTTTGCATTCCACACGCATTGCATTGTGTTCTATAAATTGTGGTATAACTATATCGAGAGAGAGAGGTGTGATTTGATTGAGGTGCATCATGGACTGGGCTATTAAAGGGATGAGCAGGTTGAGAGGCCGACCCTGTTGCTTAAGAAGGGGATTAAAAGCAATCATGTGCAACTTGCAAATGGTTCATATTGAGCCGCTTTTATATACAGATTTACAGAATGACTGATGGATGTTATTGACACGTGGTGATCAGGCAGGGATGCCCACACTTTAAGACGTGGTGGGCTGAATGATAACGTGGGTCACGGGCCAGGAATCTAACTGGAAATATATAATTTTACAATTGCAATAAGCAAATGTGTATCATGCACTCTTCCTACTATACTAATATGTCTATGCACTCAAGTTTCAGACACTGTTTGATGAACATAGTTACTCGGCTGCCAGAGTTAACTTGTACCTTCCTGCTGACTTGTACAGAACTTGTAAGTCGCTTGGGATAAAAGCGTCCGCTAAATGCAAATGTAGGGCCTCCGTAGCTACAACCACGTGACTTATGTCAAGGCTCTAATCAACATTCATTCACGAGCTCCATGTAACGCGGAAGTGCAGTGGTCGATGGCGCCAGTTCTAATCAACATTCATTCACGCGCTCCATGTAACGCGGAAGTGCAGTGGTGAAAAACAAAGAAAGCCCTCTTATTGGGTAGTTGAATCTGTTGTTCTGCTATTGGTCCTCTTTCATATAATACCCAGTATAGATATCTATGGTAACAGCAAGCAACTCCATCGTGACATTTACCGTCGCTTTTACGCACGCGAAATACGCGCTCAATAAGTTGCCAAACACCCACTCTTTAGTTAGAAGATGACAAATGTTTATTGTATTACAGTATAAATAGTTGTAAAAATGACTTACAGAGGACGCCTTCTTATTATTGGGTTGATTGGTTGTTGTTCCACTTCAATATACAGCAGAATAACAGCCTACATCATTATAGCCACAATAACTCGCTAAACAGATACCCTTACAAAAGTGTATTGTATTACAGTATAAACAGTCTTAAAAGTGAAAACACGGTGAGATGTTTTGATATCAAGAATCAATGGAACGTGTTTTTTTTTTTTTTTACAAAATGTAGCATCAATAGACAACAACAATTATAGAGCCACCTCACCTCGAGCATCATTTGAAAATCTCGCTGACGTCCGCTCAGCTGCCCACAGTTCCACACATTGTGAAGGCTCAACAATGCTCGCTATTGAAACGTTTGTATTTTCACTATGACCTCGTGCAATGACAACAAGTCGGGTGCCTAATCGATAAAAGGTCAATTTTTTAATATTGTATATATATTTTTTTCTCGCAAATTGTCTACTAAGACCCTGGGCTATACGGGTATCCAATGACCGGAGAGAGAAACAACAGTAACAATATTAATTAATGTTGTCGAGACAAAAAATAAATCTCACAATTAACTTTTTTTTACAGCATAATAATTAGCCTATAGTGCAATAATGGAGTGGAAACAGTTGGTAAAAACATTAGGATAAAGTTCGCATGGGACCATACAAAAATAATACATATACGAAAACATTTCCCCAAAGTATTTACAATGACTTTCTGCAATAATCAAAGTCTCTGATGATAAAGTCATTTACTTCTTCTTCGCTGCCTTCTTTGCGGGCTTTGCTTTGGGCTTGGCCGCCTTCTTCGCGGGCTTCGCCTTGGGCTTCACCGCCGCCGGCTTTGCCTTCTTCACGACGACGACGACCTTCTTCGCCTTCGCGGCCGGCTTCTTCGGAGACTTCTTCACCTTCTTGGGCGGAGATTTAGGTTTCTTGGACTTCGCCGGAGACTTGGCCACCTTCTTGGGCGGCTTGGCCAGCACCTTCTTGCCGGGCTTGGCGACTTTCGCCGCCGGCTTCTTCTTCGCCTTCGCCTTGGCGGCGGGAGCCTTCTTGGGCTCCGCGGCGGCTTTGGCCGCCAGCCTGAAGGAGCCCGACGCGCCGGTGCCCTTGGTGTGGACCAGCACCCCGGAGGTCTCCAGCCTCTTCAGCGCCAGCTTGGTCTGCCCGTCCGCGTTGTCCCCCACCTTGTAGTGGGCCTTGACGTACTTCTGGATGCTCTGACGGGACGCGCCTCCGCGGCTCTTGTCGCTGCCGATGGCCGCCTTGATCATGTCCGAGTATTTGGGATGAGCGGCTGGTTTCCTGGGCTTTGTTGCGACCTTTTTGGCCTTCGCCGGTGCCGCCGTCGTCTCTGCCATAATTATGATCGACTTTCGAGTTATTCAATAATAATAATAATAATAATAATAATAATAATAATAATAATAATAAAAAAAAAATCGATCAGGTCAACAGTCCAAACTGTATAGGTTCTGATCGCGTCACGGGAGTCCAAAAAAATCTATATTTCCAGAAGTATATTATTCAGGCTTTTTTCCCTCAAATAATCAAACGTGCGTTTTTTTTTTTTTTAAGTCGAAAAGTTAAATGTTGTTTTTGTTTAGTTTCTAATAATGAGCCACGCTGCAGTGTGTGCCGCCACGTCACAGCCTCTATGATTAATATGAATGTTGCATCTTATTCCACAACTGCGTCTGCGGGGCTTATGAAGGCTGCGTGCGGACGTGATTGAGAACACCAACGGGCAGCAGCTGATCCAGCAGACATCATGGAACTCAACACGGTCCTGTTTGTGTTTCTTCATCCTCACATATCTGTCAAATATGAACCCCCTGGACGCGCACAGACGCGCAAAACACCACGATCCGCTCGGAGACACATTGGGCTTCGGACACATGTGGTTGTCGCGCTCCGGGTGTCCGATCGGGCAACTTTTATTCCAGGAAAACCCACTGGAAGTATTGCGTGTTGTGATCAATTTTGCAGAATTCGCATTAAATTGACCCAAACGCACCGCGCCGATCGTCCAAACGGCGAATGCATATCGAAATTGAATCTATGCTCCGACGAATGCACGGGGTTTAATCAATGCAAAAGGTCGTTATTGCTTTTAATACAGCGATACAGTTATCCAACTAACACAGCCCAGCCATTGACTTTGAGTGACGTGGTTGAGATTATTTACTGTTAAACCGCGTATAAAACAAATGTCACACTATCTGAGTGATCGATGAAGCCCGTGTTGATACGCTTGATTAATATATGTTGTGATCGGGCGCGTAGGTTTTTCCTCATTCGTGTATTTTTGACAAAACGTGTTATTATAACTGACACCATGGCATGGCACAGTCGCAACTGAGCTTCCATTGTCAGGAAAGTTGCCAACGCCTTCCGAGGATATTCTGATATTACTTCATAAAACCTCTAAACATTATTCGAGAGAGCGGGGTACATGATCATATTTGACATAAGGTGTTACACCAAGTGTCGTCCAGAGACTAAAGTAAATATAGAAATGCATTGATGGCATTCTTTTGTTCTGCAGCCGCAGTCAATAACATGTTTGATAAGTGTTGTGTTGTTGTTGCCCTGCATGCAGAACCACCTTCTGTATAGAATGCGTCCTGTGCCATCCCCTTGAAGGTACCTCTGTGCCACAACACAACACTTACTAATGGCAAACTTTGCGTTTAATCCCCCGATATTAACATTTAAATCTGATATTCCCCCAGAAACGCCATCTTGAATCCCTTTATTCACTATTTAGGTAAGAAAAAAAAGTACACCCGTGCTGTAGGGACAATCATTGATTATAAGTTATTTTATTTGCCTATTTCACTGTATATTATTTTGTACATCCTTCACTTTCTTTCCATCCGCATTTTTTTGGCCGTGTCCATGTCAAGCTGGCCACTCTTACTTGTTATAATAGAATAGAATCGAATAGAAGTACTTTATTAATCCCGGGGGAAAGTCAGCAGCACCACAGATCGCTCACAATAAACATTTATAGGTAGTCAAAAATAAGAATACACAGTCAAAGATATACATTCTAAAATGTGTATATACATTCTAAAATATACAGTAAAATGTACAGGAAGAAATGTAAGGGGGATGTTGACAATTTTGAAGTCATACATGGATGGATATTGAGGTAACATTATAGACAACATAGGGTCTATTGTTTCACCTATACTGTACATTTGTCTTGTACCTGTGTCTCTATACTGTACATTTGTCTCTACCTGTGTCTATACTGTACCTGTGATATACTATATGTATCTCTATACTGTACCTGTGTCTCTATACTGTACCTTTGTCTCTATATTCTATGTATCTCTATACTGTATACCTGTGTCTCTATACTGTACCTTTGTCTCTATACTCTACCTGTGTCTCTATACTGGACATACTGGACAAAATAAACATGTTTGTTTAATATTGAACTTCATCTGGATTGATTCCCCAGTATATATACAGTCAGGTAGAGTATAGAAACATAACATGTATCTATACGTCTCTACCTATATATATACTGGCGAATCAATCCAGATGAAGTTCAATATTATACGGAATGTATTTCTGTCTTGTGTGTCTTTCCCTCTCTCTCTCTCTCCTCCCTCCCCACTGACTTCAGCGTCTGTTGCCTTTAGCGAGAGTGGGTGAGTTTATCTGCCTGGCTGAGGGAGTGAGTGACAGAGTGAGGGAGCGAATGAGAGTGAGTGAGTGAGTTTTAAAGAGGGAGGGCGGGGCGAGCGAGTGAATGCGTGAGAGTGAGGGGGGGGTGAAATAGTGAATGTGAAAGTGCGTGCGCTGATATAATGAACACGCGCAATGGCGCAATTCTATATACAGGCAACCTTTTCTTCGTCGACCCGTTCGCGATGTTAATGATTATTAACCCGGCGAGAAGTGAAGATATATATATATATTGTTACATGAATGTGAACCCGAGTATTACAGCAGGCCACTTTGCTCGCCCCGGTAGACCGCGTTAGACCACTCCCTTCTCGACAGAGTCCTTAACCCTTTCACTGCCGCACTACCAAACGGTTAACCCTTTGATTGATTGATTGATTGATTGATTGATTTATTGATTGAAAACTTTATTAACAGATTGCAGAATGGGTACAATACAGTACAGCTCAATACACACAATTGTTAAGGGGATGCAGACTTTCGTCTTGTTTACATCAGGGTCCCCCATTTTCAATTAATCAGGATTTCACTGCGACAATGAATACACAGAAGGTTAACCCTTTCACTGCCACACTACAGAAGGTTAACCCTTATATCACACTACCGACGGTAACCGTCGGTAACCGTCGGACCGTCGGTAGTGTGATAGTAAAGGGTTAACCTTCTGTAGTGTGGCAGTGAAAGGGTTAACGGCTCGGATCAACACGGTCCTACCGAGTTAACATCATGTCACCACGTCACCCGGTGACCTACAAGTTGTATATCCCCGTCGTTACACTTGGCCTACTTTGGAGCGATATATATATATATACTTGTGACGGGATTGAATTATCTCCTGTCAACATTGTTATTGTTGTAGAGCTTCTTTATTTTTTTTATTATTTTTAGATGAAGTATATGGTAGATATGATATATGCTGGTGCTGGTGTTAATGTGTCTTGTCGATGGTGATAATAAATTATAATGGAAATTTGAATAAAAGCAAATTACCAACAATAGTCATGATGATCAAAATTATTTGTAGTAGTAGACTAGTAGTAGTAGTGGGCTACTTGTGGTTGTTGTAGTAATAGTAGTAGTAGGCTGGCTAGTAGTGGTTGTTGTTGTAGTAGTAGGCTTGTAGTGCAGTAGTTGTAGTTAATAATAGTAGTACTATAGTAGTAGGGTACTAGTGGTTGTAGTAGGCTAGTAGTAATAGACTATCGTCTTGTTTACATCAGGGTCCCCCATTTTCAATTCATCATCATACATGACATACAGATAGACAGTAGGCCTACTGTTACATCTAGACATTTATGACATACCAGATCTACAAATGTACAGTACTGTTTATGAGTACAAAAAGAGTTTAAAAGAGAGTATATACATTTGAGGGGGAAGCAACTGTACATTGGAGGAGGTAGGGTAGGTGGGGTGGGGGTGCGGTTGGGTAGGTGGGGTGGGGGAAACTGTATTGGAGGTGGTTGGGTGAGTGGGGTGGGGGTTGGGTAGGCGGGGGGGGGGGGGGGGGGGGGAGAAACTGTACATTGGAGGGGGTTGGGTTAGGACATTTACCGGGGCCAGTTTCGAATTACAGTCTCCCGTAGGTGCTCTTTGAGAGTGGGTAGTGATTCACATTCCTTTACAGCTTTGGGTAGGGCGTTCCACATTGATGTGGCATAATTGCGAAACGTGTTTAGTCCCTTGTTTGAGCCGAATCTGGGTTTCACATGATTTGTGGAGCTCCCTCTGGTGTTGTGGTCGTGGTATTCACTGACCTTTGGGAAGTATTTTGACATGTACATGGGTACCTTGGTCGTGTAGTGTATCTTGTAGACCAGGCCCATTGCAAGTTGCTGTACTCTGTTGTCTACTCTAAGCCATCCTAGTGGTTGTTGTAGTAGTAATAGACTAGTAGTAGTAGTAGTAGGCTAATAGTGGTTGTTGTAGTAGTAATAGGCTAGTAGTAGTAGTAGTAGTAGTAGTAGTAGTAGTAGTAGTAGTAGTAGTAGTAGTAGTAGTAGTAGTAGGCTACTAGTGATTGTTGTAGTAGTAATAGGCTAGTAGTAGTAGTAGTAGTAGTAGTAATAGGCTAGTAGTAGTAGTAGTAGTAGTAGTAGTAGTAGTAGTAGTAGTAGTAGTAGTAGTAGTAGTAGTAGTAGTAATAGGCTAGTAGTAGTAGTAGTAGTAGTAGTAGTAGTAGTAATAGGCTAGTAGTAGTAGTAGTAGTAGTAGTAGTAGTAGTAGTAGTAGTAGGCTACTAGTGATTGTTGTAGTAGTAATAGGCTAGTAGTAGTAGTAGTAGTAGTAGTAGTAGTAATAGGCTAGTAGTAGTAGTAGTAGTAGTAGTAGTAGTAGTAGTAGTAGTAGTAGTAGTAGTAGTAGTAGTAGTAGTAGTAGTAGTAGTAGTAGTAGTAATAGGCTAGTAGTAGTAGTAGTAGTAGTAGTAGTAGTAGTAGTAGTAGTAGTAGTAGTAGTAGTAGTAGTAGTAGTAGTAGTAGTAGTAGTAGGCTACTAGTGGTTGTTGTAGTAATAGGCTAGTAGTAGTAGGGTTGATTGATTGATTGATTGAAAACTTGATTAACAGATTGCATAATGGGTACAGTACAGTACAGCTCAATACACACAATTGTTAAGGGGATGCAGACCAGAGAAAGACTTTCATCTTGTTTACATCAGGGTCCCCCATTTTCAACTCATTAGGATGGGTACTAGTGGATGTTGTAGTAGTAGTAGTAGTAGTAGTAGTAAGCTAGTAGTAGTAAGAGGAGGAGTATTTATTTAACATTAATTAACAGTTAACTGATGGTGTGTTAGTGGAGTATTAGTATTTCCATAGATATGATCATAACCATTGCTATTTCATTCTTAATATTGTCCATATAGATATATACAATGCATCACTGTGCCTCACTGCATCACTGAGCACAGAGTGACAGTTACCATCTTCCTGGACTTTTACTTTTGAAACAACACTGTGCAATATTACACTTACTGTAGACTTCAGTATATTTTTACTGTATTTATTTACTGTATATTCTATTCTAGTCTTATTCTTAGGCAATTTGTTTTGTTATTCTTATTCGTGACTTGTTCTGTCTAAATGTTTAATGTGATCGATTTGTAGTGTCAAATTTCCCTCGGGATAATAAAAGTATCTCTATTCTATTCTATTCATGGGCTTTAAGTATTGTTACTCTTTACAACATTTGTAACTTAGGACTTATTTAATTTAAAATGTTTGTGGACAACATGCCACTATCTGGTGTCAAATGATATGTCTTTCATAATGCTTAACATAGTGCTCGGATCATTTATTTCAGATTTTCATAAAAGTAAGTAAGTGGGTTGTAGGAATTATATTCCACATGTATTTGGAGAAGATAGCGGCACCATGAGTATCAGAAACACTTAGTCGTAGAGTTACACAATCTAAATTTATCCGATGCCAACTTGTAATTTTAGCCTTTTAAAACCCTCTCAAGTCCTAGCCTGCCTCTGCCTCAGTGCATTCTGGGTAACATCATTCACCATTCGAACACTCTCCTGGACTGGTGCCGTGGCTCTGTTGTCTCAGGGTCCAAAAGCAGACGCACAGCGGAGGGAAGTCGTAACGCTCTCCACTTAGAGTCTCTCCTGAGCTGCAGATGCTGTTGATAGTTCCGTTTACTCTCGTCTTTGCATATAATAAGATAAATGCAAACGAAATCAGGTCTTTAGATTCAATCAACTGGCAACTATAGAAGGAAAGGTCAAAGGATTTGGGTGAAGAAGTTAATGTTCCCTTTATTGGTTTTAAAATGTTCATGGTTTCATCACACTTTGTCATGTTGAATGTACTGTTCAGAAAGTACATTTACCCCCTCTTACTCATATAAGAGTTGTTGTTGTAGTAATAGGCTAGTAGTAGTTATTGTAGTATAGTGGTAGTGGTGGTAGTAGTAGTAGTAGTAGTAGGGTACTAGTGGTTGTGGTAGTAGTAGTAGGGTACTAGTGGTTGTAGTAGTAGTAGTAGTAGTAGAGTAGTAGTAGGCTACTAGTGATTGTAGTAGTAGTAGTAGTAGTAGTAGTAGTAGTAGTAGTAGTAGTAGTAATAGACTACTAGTGGTTGTTGTAGTAGTAGTAGTAGTAGTAGAGTAGTAGTAGGCTACTAGTGATTGTAGTAGTAGTAGTAGTAGTAGTAGTAATAGACTACTAGTGGTTGTTGTAGTAGTAGACTACTAGTGGTTGTTGTAGTAGTAGTAGGCTAGTGATTGTAGTAGTAGACTACTAGTGGTTGTTATAGTACTAATAGTAGTAGGCTACTAGTGGTTGTTATAGTACTAATAGTAGTAGGCTACTAGTGGTTGTTATAGTACTAATAGTAGTAGGCTACTAGTGATTGTAGTAGTAGTATTAATAGTAGTAGGCTAGTTCAAGTTCAAGTTTCTTTATTAGTTGTTGTACAAAAATACAGAATACTTTTATATGAAATGCTTTTTTCTGTTTTGCTCCTGAGTGTGCTAGATAAAAATAGATAAGTATAAAATAGAAAGTCAAAAGTACGTAAACAAGTGTAAACAAAAGTGTTCAATATACATTATATATAATACAGAGTAGAACAAATTTGTAACTGAGTTACAATACAATATACAGTACAATGCAGAAATGCATGGGATGAGGTACAACTTAGGGTAAGGTGCAATGAGGTATGAATTGTAGTGCAAATCTCTTTACCAATAAATATAAAGTGTGTTAAAGTGGGTGCTACAGTGAGTTGTTTATTTAAAGTGAGTGTGTACGTGTGGATGTGTGTGCTGTGAGTGTATTTGATGGTTTGTTACATAGTGTTATTGTCGTTGAGCATCCTGATGGCCTGGGGATAGAAGCTCCTTCTGAGTCTCTCTGTGCTTGCCATGAGACTCCGGTATTGCTTGCCTGACCGCAGCAGTTCAAAGAGGCAGTTGTTTGGGTGGCTAGAGTCTTTGATTATTCTCTTAGCCTTACCCCTGCAACGCTTGTTGTAAATGTCTTGGAGAGTCGGAAGCCCACCTCCAATTGTGCGTACGGCTGAACGGGTCACTCTTTGTAGTCTGCTACGGTCTTGTGCGGTGCTATTCCCAAACCAGGAGGTGATATTGCCAGTCAGGATGCTCTCTATTGTGCATGAGTAGAAGTTCTTAAGGATCTTCTGACTCACTTTGAACTTCCTTAGGCACCTAAGGAAGTAGAGGTGTTGCCGTGCCTTCTTGACTACACTGTCAATGTGTGTGGTACATGTCAAGTCCTCGGATATGTGGACTCCGAGGTACTTAAAACTGTTCACTCTCTCGACCGTGTTGTCGTAGTGGTTGTTGTAGTAGTAGTAGTAGTAGTAGGC
Source organism: Notolepis coatsorum (assembly GCF_963971535.1). NCBI lineage: Eukaryota > Metazoa > Chordata > Actinopteri > Aulopiformes > Paralepididae > Notolepis > Notolepis coatsorum. The sequence continues at coordinate 13,291,781 of NC_140174.1, read as the reverse complement.
TACTAGTGATTGTAGTAGTAATAGTAGTAGTAGTAGACTATAAGTGGTTGTAGTAGTAGTAGTAGACTATAAGTGGTTGTAGTAGTAGTACTAGTAGTAGTAGTAGTAGTAGTAGTAGTAGTAGTAGTAGTAGTAGTAGTAGTAGTAGTAGTAGTAGTAGACGACTACTAGTAGTTGGCTTCCTCTTACTCTTTATACGTTATCTTGTGCTACAACATTATCATATGTTCTTTAAAATTATATCGAATGTGTGTTTGTGAAATATTTACCCAGCATGCTCCATCACAGTGCAAAGGAAATTTCTCCAAAGTCATTTCTTTAAAGAGCGTTCAGGCCCTGTGTACCATCTGGTCTACATTGTTTCAAAGATCAAAATTGCTCAACATTTCACATTGTATTTCTCTGGCTATATTAGCCTCCATTAAGCTTCTTCCGTCTCATTGTACAGTGATTTCATAGTCGTACAGTGATTTCATAGTCGTTGTACAGTGATTTCATAGTCGTTATACAGTGATTTCATAATCATTGAAATATTAGGTAGGTGAATACTTGGATCGAGGTCTTTTTATTG
>NC_140174.1:13268710-13286210 GCF_963971535.1 Notolepis coatsorum | reverse complement strand
GCTGTCCCACGATTGGCGCACATGTCACATGACCTGGCCAATCAGAGCGCAAAACTCGATACGCTGAAAACAAACATTTGTTGTCGAAAGTATTCACGCCTCCGGGCACGACACAACGCTGCCTGTCAGAATTACTATGTGCTGTTTTGACAGACAGACGCGTGAGATCTGAGGGGCGGGGCAGCGTGGATCCCACGTGGTGCAAGCGCTGGTTAAAAGCTTTGCAGGGATGATGATGATGCCATAATGAACTGTAACTGAGAGACTGTGAACTTTTTTTCCCACCTTTCTGTCTCTGTCTGTATTCTTAGTTCCTTCAGCTCCTCTGTTCTCTCCTCTCTCTTCTTCTCTCTCTCCCTTCCTCTCTTTCCCTCCCCCTCTCTCTCTTCCTGTCGCTGTGTCTCTCCCTTCCTCTCTCTCTGTCTTGTCTCTTTCTCCCCCCGCTCTCCCCCCCCCCCCCCCCCTCTCTCTCTCTCTCTCTCTCTCTCTCTCTCTCTCTCTCTCTCTCTCTCCTCTCTCTCCTCTCTCTCTCTCTCTCTCTCTTTCCTCTCCCTCCCCCCCCCTAGAGAGTGTATAAAATGGAGCAGTTTGAACTAAAACTATGTCAGTCAGTGACCTGATTTGTTCTGCTGCAGTTTTCATCATCCAGGGTGATTCCCTCCATCACCCCCGCCGGCCGGCCGCCAGAAGACTCCAGGGTCAAACGCCCTCATCTATCACCACACCATCTCTCCCCTGTACGGCCAAGCGCCGTCATCTATCACCCCCATCTCTCCCGCGTAACCGCCAAGCGCCGTCATCTATCACCCCCATCTCTCCCCCGTACGGTGAAGCGTCGTCTATCATCACCATCCTTGTAATTTTGGCCCGTGCCACCACGGCCCCTCCCTCCTCCCTCCTCCCCAAAAATATCACCTACCAGCAGGAGAGGCTCTCCTTTTCTACCTACTTCCTCTAAGTAATTCTCTCTCTCTCTCTTTCTCTCACTAGGAATTGAAAATGGGGGACCCTGATGTAAACAAGACGAAAGTCTTTCTCTGGTCTGCATCCCCTTAACAATTGTGTGTATTGAGCTGTACTGTACTGTATTGTACCCATTCTGCAATCTGTTAATAAAGTTTTCATTCATTCATTCATTCATTCATTCTCTCTCTCTCTGTTTCACTTTCCCTTCCCCTCTTTCTGTATCGCTCTCTCTCCTTTCCCTCTCTGTTTCACTCTCCCTTCCCCTCTTCTGTATCGCTCTCTCTCTGTTTCACTCTCCCTTCCCCTCTTTCTGTATCGCTCTCTCTCTCTGTTTCACTCTCCCTTCCCCTCTTTCTGTATCGCTCTCTCTTTTCCCTCTCTCTCTGTTTCACTCTCCCCCTCCCCTCTTTCTGTATCGCTCTCTCTCTGTTTCACTCTCCCTTCCCCTCTTTCTGTATCGCTCTCTCTCTCTGTTTCACTCTCCCTTCCCCTCTTTCTGTATCGCTCTCTCCTTTCCCTCTCTCTCTGTTTCACTCTCCCCTCCCCTCTTTCTGTATCGCTCTCTTTCCCTTCCTCCCCGTCTCTCTGTCTCTCTTTCTCACTTCCTCCTTATCTCTCTCTATATATCTTTCTCCCTTCCTCCCTGTCTCTCTTTCTCTCTCTCTCTCTCTCTCATTTTGGCCCGTAACCACCAGGGCCCCTCCCCTCCCCTCCCTCCCTCCTCCCGCCCCCCCCTCCCTCCTCCCCAGCAGGAGCGGCTGGGAGTCCCAGCATCAGGCTGCTATATATAGCCAGGACGGTGGTGTTGTGATCCAGCGGTCTGTTTGGTCCGCGGAGCCGCGCGTCGCTGAGTGTTGTTGATCACATTACACAGCGACAATAACCTTTAGCGGCGGCGCCTCTCCGCGTCTTCAGCAGCAGGTCGTCGGGCCTTTAGGTGGTAATTACATCCTCCTCTCTGTTAGTGCTCATCTCTTATCTCTTATCTCTCCATTACCGTAGGCTCTCTTCACCTCTCTCTTTCTCTTTCCTATCTCTCTTTCTCTTTCCCCCTCTCTCTTTCCCTATCGCTCTTTCTTCATCTCCTCCCCTCTTTTTATTTCTTTCTCTCTCCTCCCTCTTTTCCTTTCTCACTCTCTCCTTCCCCCTTTCTCTCTCTCTCCCTTCGTCTCTGTCTTGTGTGCGTGTCTCTCTTTCTCCCGCCCAGCTCTGTCTCTGTCTCTCTCTCTCTCTCTCTCTCTCTCTCTCTCTCTCTCGCTCTCTCTCTCTCTCTCTCTCTCTCTCTCTCTCTCTCTCTCTCTCTCTCTCTCTCTCTCTCTCTCTCTCTCTCTCTCTCTCTCTCTCTCTCTCTCTCTCTCAATTCAATTCAATTCAAATGGGCTTTATTGACATGGGAAACATACGTTTACATTGCCAAAGCCAGTGTTAAAACAAACAAAGCAAAACAATCAAACAGAGAAATCAGGAGAAATCAGTACAGTACAGAAGGATTTTCTTTGTGTGATTGACAGTCTTTATGGTGGTTGCATTCCATTGGATGTCCTTTTCTTGTCACAGCAGCTCACAAATCGTGCTGCTGTGTTTGCACATTGTTGAATTTCACTGGGAGTTTTGCGTTATTTGCCATGTTTTCGAAGTCTCTTTGGGTGTTCGCAATTTGTGGGAAGTATATGTCTCTGATGTCTTGGTATAGTGGGCAGGTTGTTAGGAAGTGTAGCTCGGTTTCCACCTCTTCTTGTGTGCAGTGGGTGCATAGTCTGTCTTCTCTTGGGAGCCAGGTCTGCCTATAGCGGCCTTTCTCGATGGCTAGGCTGTGCTCGCTGAGTCTGTACCTAGTCAAGGATCTTCTTAGTTTTGGGTCAGTCACAGTGCTCAGGTATTCTGCCACTGTGTACTCTCTGTTTAGGGTGGGGTGGTTCTAGTGGAGCTCTTGTCTCTGTCTGTATTCTTAGTTCCTTCAGCTCCCCTCTTCTCATCTCTGCTCTCCCCTTTCCTACCTACTTCCTCTAAGTCATTATTATCTCTCTCTCTCCTCCCCTCATTCCTTTCTCTCTCTCCTCCCCTCTCTAGATAGGTAGGTAGGTATTTATTTAGACAACAAAACATATACAGATCATTACATCACATATTTGCTTTTGTCAAGGAGAGGAACGAAAAAGCCAATGACTTATTTACATCGTTGTCTCGTCAATGTTTCTGTCTGCACACATTTGACACCTGAAACTCTCCTCTTAACCTCTCTCTCTCTCTCTCTCTCTCTCTCTCTCTCTCTCTCTCTCTCTCTCTCTCTCTCTCTCTCTCCTCTCTCTCTCTCTCCCTCTCCCTCTCCTCTCTCTCTCTCTCTCTATCCCTCACCCTCTCCCTCTCCCTCTCCCTCCACCTCTTCTTCAGCCAGACCCCTTCAGCCCTTGAATGGCATAAATGTTACATAAGGTAATTAATGTGTGTTGGTTTCTCTTGTACTGCCTGTACCTCCTGCAGGGAGAGTCCTGGGAGAGGAGGAAGGCTGAGTCACAGGCCGACACATTAGCCTAATGAGCGAGGATCCACCACAAGGTAGGTACACACACACACACACACACACTCTCGTATGCATACATACATCTGTAATGAGGGAGGAGCTTACTATTCACACAGACAAATACCTGCTCCCGCTTGCTTGGCCGCCAGCGAGCGCAGACAGACGCGCACGCACACTCTCACACGCCGGCCATTACCAACCGGCTATGCAAATGCCACAATCTACATACACCATCTAGCCCCGCGTCGGAGGCGTCTGTAATGAAGACACCAGTGCTGTTGGAGTCACAGACCCACGCTGAGTTAAGAGCCGCAGCAGGGCTGCGCGTTCACGGCAATAAACATCCATTCCGGAGGACTGTTTTACACACATACACAGTAACACAGACACACACACACACGCGCGCGCACGGGGCGATAAATAAGCGCCCGCCTTATGGACCTGGCGGCCATTAAGCCGGTGAACACGAGTGCAGACCGGCGGTCTAATTAACGGACGTTCCTTCTCCTCCTGAAAGGCCTCGTTATTCTCCCGCCGCCTGTCTCGCACGCCGGCCGGGCTTTGTCTGGCGCTCTGGGGCCTTGTTAAGAGAGGAGCGGCCTGTCTGTCTGCGCCTGGTCTCCGCGCCCTGCGTCTGACCGCTGGAGCTCTGAAGAGAACACAGGTGGGGAGGTGGTGGGGGAGGTGGTGGGGAGGTGGTGGTGGTGGTGGTGGTTGAGGTGGTGGGGGAGGTGGTGGTGGTGGAGGTGGTTGAGGTGGTGTTGGTGGAGGTGGTGGTGTATGTGGTGTTGGTGGAGGTGGTGGTGGAGGTGGTAGTGGTGGTGGAGGTAGTGGTGGTGGAGGTGGTAGTGGTGGTGGAGGTGGTGGTGGTGGTGTATGTGGTGTTGGTGGAGGTGGTGGTGGAGGTGGTAGTGGTGGTGGAGGTAGTGGTGGTGGTGTATGTGGTGTTGGTGGAGGTGGTGGTGGAGGTGGTAGTGGTGGTGGAGGTAGTGGTGGTGGAGGTGGTAGTGGTGGTGGAGGTGGTGGTGGTGGTGTATGTGGTGTTGGTGGAGGTGGTGGTGGAGGTAGTGGTGGTGGAGGTGGTAGTGGTGGAGGTAGTGGTGGTGGAGGTGGTAGTGGTGGTGGAGGTGGTGGTGGTGGAGGTGGTAGTGGTGGTGGAGGTGGTGGTGGTGGAGGTGGTAGTGGTGGTGGAGGTGGTGGTGGTGGAGGTGGTAGTGGTGGTGGTGTATGTGGTGGTGGAGGTGGTTGTGGTGGTGGAGGTAGTGGTGGTGGAGGTAGTGGTGGTGGAGGTGGTGGTGGAGGTAGTGGTGGTGGAGGTGGTGGTGGTGGTGTATGTGGTGTTGGTGGAGGTGGTGGTGGAGGTGGTAGTGGTGGTGGAGGTAGTGGTGGTGGAGGTGGTAGTGGTGGTGGTGTATGTGGTGGTGGAGGTGGTTGTGGTGGTGGAGGTAGTGGTGGTGGAGGTAGTGGAGGTAGTGGTGGTGGAGGTGGTAGTGGTGGGGGAGGTGGTGGTGGGGGAGGTGGTGGTGGAGGTGGTAGTGGTGGTGGAGGTAGTGGTGGTGGAGGTGGTAGTGGTGGGGGAGGTGGTGGTGGAGGTGGTTGAGGTGGTGGTAGTGGTGGTGGAGGTAGTGGTGGTGGAGGTGGTAGTGGTGGGGGAGGTGGTGGTGGAGGTAGTGGTGGTGGAGGTGGTTGAGGTGGTGGTAGTGGTGGTGGTGGTAGTGGTGGTGGAGGTAGTGGTGGTGGAGGTGGTTGAGGTGGTGGTAGTGGTGGTGGAGGTGTTGGTGGTGGTGGAGGTGGTGTTGGTGGTGGTTGAGGTGGTGTTGGTGGTGGTGGTGGTAGTGGTGGTGGAGGTAGTGGTGGGGGAGGTGGTGGTGGTGGAGGTAGTGGTGGTGGAGGAGCTCTTGTCTCTGTCTGTATTCTTAGTTCCTTCAGCTCCCCTCTTCTCATCTCTGATCTCTCCTTTTCTACCACTAGGAGCTGCCCAGTACAAACACAGTCTTACACTGTTGACCACTAGGAGCTGCCCAGTACAAACACAGTCTTACACTGTTGACCACTAGGAGCTGCCCAGTACAACCACAGTCTGACACTGTTGACCACTAGGAGCTGCCCAGTACAACCACAGTCTGACACTGTTGACCACTAGGAGCTGCCCAGTACAACCACAGTCTGACACTGTTGACCACTAGGAGCTGCCCAGTACAAACACAGTCTTACACTGTTGACCACTAGGAGCTGCCCAGTACAACCACAGTCTGACACTGTTGACCACTAGGAGCTGCCCAGTACAAACACAGTCTTACACTGTTGACCACTAGGAGCTTCCCAGTACAACCAGAGTCTGACACTGTTGACCACTAGGAGCTGCCCAGTACAACCACAGTCTGACATTGTTGACCACTAGGAGCTTCCCAGTACAACCACAGTCTGACATTGTTGACCACTAGGAGCTACCCAGTACAACCAGAGTCTGACACTGTTGACCACTAGGAGCTGCCCAGTACAACCACAGTCTGACACTGTTGACCACTAGGAACTGCCCAGTACAACCACAGTCTGACACTGTTGACCACTAGGAGCTGCCCAGTACAACCACAGTCTGACACTGTTGACCACTAGGAGCTGCCCAGTACAACCACAGTCTGACACTGTTGACCACTAGGAGCTGCCCAGTACAACCACAGTCTGACACTGTTGACCACTAGGAGCTGCCCAGTACAACCACAGTCTGACACTGTTGACCACTAGGAGCTGCCCAGTACAACCACAGTCTGACACTGTTGACCACTAGGAGATACAAGATACAAGAGTTTTATTTGTCACGGCATACAGGTATACAGTGAAATGCGGGGGGTCCCGCCCCCGCAACGATGTGCATAATACAATAGTAATATATAATAAGAATCCAACCAATAGAACAACATTGTGCAATAAACAAGTAAACAAAGTAGGGCATATCGGTATCTGTACATGAGTTATTTACAGAGCATGGCTTTTTATAGTTATTTTATTGAAAGCCTCCTAACTTTTTCTTTTATCTGCTGGTTCAGTGGCCTGTCTATTAAAGATAGGAACAGCCTACAGTATATTGTGAAAGTGTGCTCCAAAATAATTGGAGTAAAACAGAGAGACCTATGTTCTCTCTGGACGGACCAGGTGGTCAAGAAGGGGACGAGCATCATTAATCAACCCCTCCATGCTCTGTCTCAGCGGTTTTCACTGTTGCCTTCTGGCCGCCGTTATGACGTCCCACCAAGTAGGACCAACCGCTACGCCAAATCTTTTGTCCCCTCGGCTATCAGACTTTTAAAACGCAGACAGTAGTCATTTTAAGTAGCCTTTTGCACTTGGTTGTCTGTTTTTACGTTTACTTTTATTGCTGGATTGTATCACATGGAGTGTTTCTCTTTTTATTTTCCGTGCTGTCGTTGAGATGTTTTGTTGTTTGTTTGTCTTTGTTGCTTGTGGTGAAGCTGCAAATATGAATTGCCCCACGGGGATCAATAAAGTTGTCTGAATCTGAATCTGAATCTGAATGCTAGGTTCTGTGATAGTGCAATACACTGTTAGCTACGGATGAGGGGCACTGGGTCTTTATGTACACTGCTATACAATGCTATATTATACAATCTTAAGCTGTCACGGCATACAGGTATACAGTGAAATGCGGGGGGTCCCGCCCGCAACGATGTGCATAATACAATAGTAATATATAATAAGAATCCAACCAATAGAACAACATTGTGCAATAAACAAGTAAACAAAGTAGGGCATATCGGTATCTGTACATGAGTTATTTACAGAGCATGGTAGGACATGCTAGGTCCTGTGATAGTGCAATACACTGTTAGCTACGGATGAGGCACTGGGTCTTTATGTACACTGCTATACAATGCTATATTATACAATCTTAAGCTCTACTATACTACTCTTAAAGTGACCTTTCCTTCTGTAAAGTGACCTTACGTGTGAGCGTGTGCAGCATGAGTGTGTGTGTGCTCATGTTAAAGTGTCTGCTAGTGTGTGAGCATGTACAGTGTATGTGTTGTGTGTGTGCTCATGTGTTCTTGTGCGTGGAGAGTTCAGTGTTCAAGGCTCTGATGGCCTGGGGGAAGAAGCTGAGCCGAAGTCTCTCTGTCCTAGTTACTGGTGTTCGCAGGCGTTTGCCTGACCGCAGCAGCATGAACAGGCTGTTGTTGGGGTGGTGAGGGTCTTTCATTATCTTGCAGGCTCTGGATTTGCACCTCTTGTTGTATAGGACCTGCAGGGTTGGTAGTGCAATACCCGTGGTACGCTCGGCTGAGCGCACCACTCTCTGTAGGGCCTTCTTGTCCTGTGCCGTGCTGTTGCCATACCAGGCAGTGATGTTTCCAGGAGCTTCCCAGTACAACCACAGTCTGACACTGTTGACCACTAGGAGCTGCCCAGTACAACCACAGTCTGACACTGTTGACCACTAGGAGCTGCCGAGTACAACCAATCTTACACTGTTGGCCACTAGGAGCTGCCCAGTACAACCAGTCTGACACTGTTGACCACTAGGAGTTGCCCAGTACAACCACAGTCTGACACTGTTGACCACTAGGAGCTGCCCAGTACAACCACAGTCTGACACCGTTGACCACTAGCTGCCCAGTACAACCACAGTCTGACACTGTTGACCACTAGGAGCTGCCCAGTACAACCAGTCTTACACTGTTGACCACTAGGACAGTCTTCAGCAGTTGATATTGAGGGACGGGAGAGAGAGTAATTTATTCACTTCCTGACGGTCCACTCCAGAGCATCAAACCCATGTGTCTAACCTGTAGACCACCACTGCCCCACACGTTCACATGATCTTTCTGTTCACATCAGTGGTCTTTAGGGCTGACCTTCGAATTTCCTTTTGGAATTCGAAGCTTCGGGGCCGAGATTCGATTTTAATTCGAAGCGTCGAGATAAAAAAAAAGAATAATAATAATAAATTTTTTTATTTGAATTTTTAAATTTAAAAAAAAATAATTTTTGTTGTGGGACTTGTACAGCACTTTGTTCAACTTTGTCAGTGCTGTAAAGTTTAAACCTTTTTAAATCTTAGACAAACGAAACACTTTGCTTTCATGAAATATTGTAAGCCGTCATTTGAGGCTTTATAAAAGCAGCACAATGAACACAAATCTGTCAGTGCCGAGTCCGACCTCATCTTAAATAACAAACAGCATTCTTGTTGTAGTTAACAAAGAGAGGCAGAGTTGATTTTGCACAAAAAAAAATTAAAAAAAGATTTTTTAAATCTTTTTAATATATTCGAATCCCATGCCCATCGAACGAAGCTTCCAAGTATTTAAGACAGCCCTAATGGTCTTGGTCCATCATCATTTGACAGAAGTTCTTTTGATGTTGCCAGGGAAAAGTTTTTTTGTTGTCTTTTTTACTGTAATCTCACTCTGGCTGTTATTATTCCGCACCGTCAGTCTGATGATACAAATTAATCTGTTCACACTCACCACTCAAAGGTCGTCGGAAACCACTGAATTGCTAACATTAGGCATTGGACAAATATTAACATACACTGACTTCAATTCGATTGGAAAGACAGCCCCTTTCAGATTTTTGCGTGTCATGTGGGCAAGGCCTGTGTCAGTCATGTGGGCAAGGCCTGTGTCAGTCATGTGGGCAAGGCCTGTGTCAGTCATGTGGGCAAGGCCTGTGTCAGTCATGTGGGCAAGGCCTGTGTCAGTCATGTGGGCAAGGCGTGTGTCAGTCATGTGGGCAAGGCCTGTGTCAGTCATGTGGGCAAGGCCTGTGTCAGTCATGTGGGCAAGGCCTGTGTCAGTCATGTGGGCAAGGCCTGTGTCAGTCATGTGGGCAAGACCTGTGTCAGTCATGTGGGCAAGGCCTGTGTCAGTCATGTGGGCAAGGCCTGTGTCAGTCATGTGGGCAAGGCCTGTGTCAGTCATGTGGGCAAGGCCTGTGTCAGTCATGTGGGCAAGACCTGTGTCAGTCATGTGGGCAAGGCCTGTGTCAGTCATGTGGGCATGATGGTGGCCTGTATCAGTCATGTGGGCAAGGCCTGTGTCAGTCATAAGGGCATGATGGTGGCCTGTGTCAGTCATGTGGGCATGATGGTGGCCTGTGTCAGTCATGTGGGCAAGATGGTGGCCTGTGTCAGTCATGTGGGCATGATGGTGGCCTGTGTCAGTCATGTGGGCATGATGGTGGCCTGTGTCAGTCATGTGGGCATGATGGTGGCCTGTGTCAGTCATGTGGGCATGATGGTGGCCTGTGTCAGTCATGTGGGCATGATGGTGGCCTGTGTCAGTCATGTGGGCATGATGGTGGCCTGTGTCAGTCATGCAAATGAATTAATGACTTTATTTGACAATATATGAATAACATGCGACAGAAGCACAGTCTGTAATACTGCCAAGTATGGACACAAAAAAGCTCAGAGCTTATTTCCATTGTGGTCCTTGTAGGGGGGGACGGGGGGGGGACGAAGTGTTCAGACATGCATCATACTAGGGCTGTCCCCGACTAAGGATTTGGATGGTCGACTATGATTGGCCAAAATTTGCCGTTAGTCGACTATTGGTAAAAAAAAAAAAAAAAAAAGTATACCGGTAATATTAATATTATTATTATTATTTTTTATCATTCCATTTGGGCTGTGGGGGTGCTTAATGTCTGAAGGAGTCGACTGAAGGCTTCTTGTCCTCTGCAAAAGCATGCAATTGGTCCACTGATGGATACATCTTGATATTTGTCTAGTCTAGTGTGTTCATTAGATGGGTGAAATCCTCTTTCAGTGCCTCTGTGCCTGTTTTCGTAGGCAGTTAGCCTCTGGTATGCATGCCATTAGCGTTAGCCACACGTCTAGGCCTCTTTTCTTTTGGAAAGAATGATACAATTTAAATTTTTTTTTTAAATAATAAATATATATATATATTTTTTTTTCTTCGACTAAGAGGTTGGCTAGTCGACTACGGCTCCTTTCGACCGATTAGTAGACTAATCGACTAATAGGGGTCAGCCCTACATCATACAGACATTGTAAAGCCACATGACATCACAACACATCACATAGACATAACATAGACACATAAAAACATGTAAAAGTGCCTTCAGCACCTGTGTGTGTGTGTGTGTGTGTGTGTGTGTGTGTGTGTGTGTGTGTGTGTGTGTGTGTGTGTGTGTGTGTGTGTGTGTGTGTGTGTGTGTGTGTGTGTGTGTGTGTGTGTGTGTGTGTGTGTGTGTGTGTGTGTGAGAGCCCTCTCTGGGGACCCCGTCTTTGACCGACAGGATGGTAAACTCTGTCTTGGTCAAGATGGCACGGCCCCTGTCAATTAGCACATAAATAAACCAATTACCCGCACACCACACGATGGATCGCTGTGACGACGTCAGAGAGTCGGAGAGTCTGAGCGTGTGGCGCAATTTAAGGCAGAAAACAGACAGTGGCACTTTCTGTCAGCAAGCCAGAGGCTGAGCCAGCACTGTTGGAGCTGAGAGTTGGCAACATACCTCTGAGAGGGTACAATGTGAAAGGGGGACAGGGGGCATCCCTGCCTCAACCCTCAGCTCACAGCTGTGGCATCTCTGCCTACGTTCAGCTGCCTTTAGCTTTCCCCCCTTCGCCCATCACTATTCTATTCCATCACTATGATAGCATGCATAATAATGCTGTATATACCATATATATATATGTAGACCTAGAGAAGGCGTACCATGACAGGGTACCAAGAGAGGAGCTGTGGTACTGTATGAGAAAGTCAGGAGTAGCGGAAAAGTTTGTGAGGGTAGTACAGGACATGTATGAGGGCAGTGCGACTGTGGTGAGGTGTGCAGTGGGAGTGACTGAAGGGTTCAAGGTCGGGGTAGGACTGCACCAAGGGTCGGCCCTCAGTCCTTTCTTATTTGCAGTAGTGATGGACAGGCTGACAGACGAGGTCAGGCAGGAGTCCCCGTGGACCATGATGTTCGCAGATGACATCGCAATCTGTAGTGAGAGCAGGGAGCAGGTGGAAGAGAACCTGGAGAAGTGGAGGCACGCACTGGAGAGAAGGGGGATGAGGGTGGTGATGATGCAAGGAGTAGGGATACCAAAAGTGGATGAGTTTAAGTACTTGGGGTCAACAGTCCAAAGTAAATGGGGACTGACTGTGGTAGGGAGGTGAAGAAGAGAGTGCAGGCCGGGTGGTGCGGGTGGAGAAGGATGACAGGGGTGATCTGTGATAGAAGGGTACCAGCAAGAGTTAAGGGAAAGGTCTACAGCAGGGTAGTGAGACCAGCTATGCTGTATGGACTAGAAACAGTGGCACTGACCAACAAGCAGGTGGCGGAGCTGGAGGTGGCAGAGATGAAAATGTTAAGGTTCTCTCTGGGAGTAACAAGGTTGGACAAAATCAAAAATGTCTACATCAGAGGAACGGCCCATGTTGAGCAGTTCGGGCAGAAAGTGAGAGAGGCAAGACTGAGATGGTTTGGACATGTGCGGAGGAGGGAGGTGGGGTACATCGGGAGGAGGATGCTGGAGATGGAGCTGCCAGGAAAGAGGAGGAGGAGGGGAAGGCCTAAGAGGAGGTTTATGGACACAGTGAAGGAGGACATGCGGGCAGCGGGAGTGATGGAGGACGACGCAGAGGACAGAAACAGATGGAAACGGATGATCCGCTGTGGCGACCCCTGACGGGAAAAGCCGAAAGAAGAAGATACCAAGTTTCAAGTTTCTTTAATAGTTGTCATACAGAAGTACAGAATACTTTCATACAAAATGCTTCTTACTGTTACGCTCCAGAGATTGTGCTAGACAAGATAGTATCAAATAACATAGTATAGCATGTAATTTAGAAGTAGCAAATGAGGTCACAGTGTTCAGTATAGACATATGTACAATGTTCGATGCAGAATAGACGTAACTGAGTTACCATATAATATACAATACTATGCAGTGTACTAATGTACAATACTATATAGTGCAAAGCAGAAATGGGATGAGGTACAATTTAGGTACAATTTACAGTAAGGTGTACGAGTTGTAGTGCAATCCTTCATCAATAAATATAAAGTGTGGGGAGTGGGTGCTACAGTGTGTTTGTTTAAAGTGAGTGTGTGCTATAAAGTGTGTGGAGTGGGTGCTACAGTGTGTTTGTTTAAAGTGAGTGTGTGCGTGTGGATGTGTGTGCTATGTGCGTTTGATGGTTGTTGTTGTGTAGTGTTCATTGTTCGTTTAGCAGCCTGATGGCCTGGGGATAGAAGCTTCTTCTGAGTCTTTCTGTGCTCGCCTTGAGACTCCGGTATCGCTTGCCTGACCGCAGCAGTTCAAAGAGGCAGTTGTTCGGGTGACTGGAGTCTTTAATGATTCTCTTAGCCTTGCCCCTGCACCGCTTGTTGTAAATGTTCTGGAGGGTGGGGAGCCCCCCTCCAATTGTGCGTTCGGCTGAACGTGTCACTCTTTGTAGTCTGCTTCGGTCTTGTGCAGTGCTATTCCCAAACCAGGAGGTGATGTTGCCAGTCAGGATGCTCTCTATTGTACATGAGTAGAAGTTCTTAAGGATCTTCTGACTGACTTGGAACTTCCTTAGGCGCCTGAGGAAGTAGAGGCGTTGTCGTGCCTTCTTCACAACACTGTCAATGTGTGTGGTCCATGTCAAGTCCTCGGATATGTAGGCTCCGAGGTACTTAAAGCTGTTGACTCTCTCAACCGGTGCCCCGTCGATGCTGAGGGGGCTGTAGTCCTTGACCCCGACCTCCTGAAGTCCACAATCATCTCCTTTGTTTTGCTGACGTTCAGGGAGAGGCTGTTTTCCTGGCACCATCCCGCCAGGACCTTGACCTCTTCCAGGTAGGCCCTCTCGTCGTTGGCAGAGATCAGGCCCACCACCACTGTGTCGTCAGCAAATTTGATGATTGTATTGCTACTCCGCTGAGCCACACAGTTGTGTGTGTACAGGGAGTAGAGGAGGGGACTCTGACTTCTATCAGCATGTGACTTGTAACACCAGAGGCGGTAACATCCTAGATTACTGTTACACGCAATTCAAGGGTGGCTACAAGGCTCATTCTGCTAGTGGCTTTGGTAAGTCGGATCACGCGGCCATTTTCCTTTCACCAAAGTACAAACAGAGAATCAAGAGCACTCCTGTAGTCTCGCGAGAGGTGCAGAAATGGGATTTGACGTCAGAGGAGACGCTCCAGGCTGCGTTTGAGTGCACAGACTGGGGTGTGTTCCGCGACACAGATAACATTAATGTCTACACGGAGACAGTGCTGGACTATGTTCGTACTTTGGTGGAAGAAACAATCCCCACTACCACAATGAGAGTTTACCCAAATCAAAAACCCTGGGTAGACAAATCCGTCCGTGAAGCTCTGAGAGCGCGCACCAAAGCATACAACGACGGCCTAGTGGCAGGCAACACGAATGATCACAAGGTGGCGCGATACAATGTAAGGAGGACAGTGACAGAGGCCAAACGGCGCTACAGGGATAAAATTGAACTCCAGTTTGAACAGGCTGACTCTAGAGCTATGTGGCAGGGGCTCAAAACGATGACAGACTACAAAGGCGCCTCCCTCAAACTGAACAGTGACATCTCCTTAGCAAATGACCTCAATACCTTCTATGCGAGGTTTGATGCTGGTAATAACAACACCAGCCCACAAGCCACGGCAATGGGGGGGGGGTCTGCTGCTGATGGAGACTCAGTGTTCAGGGTAACAGAGCATGAGGTGAGGCGGACCTTTAAAAAAGTGAATATCAGGAAGGCAGCAGGACCGGACGGCATCCCCGGCCGCGTCCTAAAAGTCTGTGCCGACCAACTGGCCCCGGTATTCACTGACATATTTAACCTGTCCTTAGAACAGGCTGTCATCCCCACCTGCCTGAAGAAGTCCACTATTATCCCTGTACCCAAAAAATCCAAGCCTGCTTGCCTCAACGACTACCGCCCTGTAGCTCTCACCTCCATAGCCATGAAGTGTTTTGAGAAGCTAGTAAAGGGCTACATCTGCTCCTCCCTCCCCATCAACATGGACCCCCTGCAATTTGAATACCGCCCCAACAGGTCCACGGAGGACGCCATAGCCCATGCGCTGCACACAGCAGCATCACACCATATATATATATATATTGTGACGAGCCTGGTGGGGTTCAGACTCGCCACGGTTCCAAAACAAACAAATTCAAATGTCCACACAAGTGCAATATCAATCAACAAGAATATTTATTGAATAAGGGCAGAATTCAGTTCGATAGGCAAAGAGAATGGTTTGTAATACAGTCCGATGGTCAAAAACACAAAACAGGATTGTTCTATACTCAGGGTAGTCGTCCGGTCCAGGGTCAGTACACAAGGGGGTTTCTCAGCCAGTCCAGGGTCCAGTACACAATGAACACCTTCTCGCCTTCACCTCTCCTCTCACTACCTCTCACCTTACACAACTCCAAATATCTCAATCTCTTTCTCTCTATGTCACAACTCCAACCTCACCTCCACTCAACTTACCTCTGACTAACCTAGTGTATTTGTAGTGTGTGTGTGTGTGTCTGGGGTGTGTGCACGTGAGATGTGGGTGAACTAAATGATGCACAGGTGTGTTCTATCAGTACTAATCAGCTACCTACTACCTACAGTTCCTACTCCTTCTGTGGCAATAATATCTCCCATCCTTCACATATCCACGAGAGGGGGGGTGATATCTGCCACAATATATATATAATCTTACCGTATATCTATCCACATCTGTCTGTACATACCTGCATATAATCCTTTTTACATATTTGTAGATACTATATTTATATCTGTACATATCTCTTACCTACTCTTACTAGTTACGCTGCTGGCCAGTATGACTTACTACCATAGTGTCTTTATACCTGTATCACTGTACTAGGGCTGTCCCCGATTAAGGATTTGGATAGTCGACTATGATTGGCCAAAATTTGCCGTTACTCGACTATTAGTCGACTTAAAAGAAAAAAAAAGAAAAAAAAAGAAAAAAATAAGTATACATTTTTTATTTTAATTCTTCATTCCATTTGGGCTGTGGGGGTGCTTAATGTCTGACGGAGTCGACTGAAGGCTTCTTGTCCTCTGCAAAAGCATGCAATTGGTCCACTGATGGATACATCTTGATATTTGTCTAGTCTGTGTGTTCATTAGATGGGTGAAATCTTCTTTCAGTGCCTCTGTGCCTGTTTTCTTAGGCAGTTAGCCTCTGGTGCGTGCCATTAGCGTTAGCCACGCTTCTAGGCCTCTTTTCTTTTGCAAATAATGATAAAAATTAAAATTAAAAAGAATAATTTCTTTTATAATTTTCTTTTTGTGTATTCGACTAAGAGGTTGACAGTCGACTACGGCTCCTTTCGACCAATTAGTCGACTAATCGACTAATAGGGGTCAGCCCTACACTGTACATATTAATACTATATCTATATCTGCACATACAGTATCTCTTACCTACTCTTACTAGTTATGCTGCTGGCCAGTATGACTTACTACCATAGTGTCTTTATACCTGTATCACTGTACATATTAATACTATATATGTGTACATATCTCTTACCTACTCTTACTAGTTACGCTGCTGGCCAGTATGACTTACTACCATAGTGTCTTTATACCTGTATCACTGTACATATTAATACTACAACCCTACATACATCTGATTAGCACTGTTACTCAGTAGTACTAATTTATATATTCTATACCCAGTTTAATCACCTATACTTTGTATATCACTATTACACTTTACTGTTACATTTGCACTTTGGTTGGATGCCAGACTTCTTTTCGTTGTACTGTACTAGTGCTGTATGATGGCAATACATTTTAATTTAATCACACCTCTGAGAGGGAACAATGTGAAAGGGGGACAGGGGGCACCCATGCCTCAACCCTCAGCTCACCCATGCCTCAACCCCTCAGCTCACAGCTGTGGCATATCTCTGCCTACTTTCAGCCGCTGTTAGCTTCAGAGCAATACAAGGCAAGGATTCCCCCTATTGTCCTTAATCACTATTGTCCTTAATAACTGCAGTCACTGCAGATGCGCGCGGGAAGATAACGTGCCCCCAATGCAAGTGTGTCTCAGCTGAGAAAGAGCACGTCTGTGATGCCTCCCGCTGTCCGCGAGCTCCCCGTCATCAGTCTTCCGCTCTGACCCTTGTGTTTCTCGCTCCCCGCCTGCGCCAGTCGCCTCATCATTTGCATGAATTATGCACGAGACTTATACATAAAAAGGCCTTTTGTTCCGGCGTTACTTATAATGATCTGTCATACGTGGGGGAATTCTGCCGACGTCTCACTGCGGTGCTGTTTGTTTGAGCGCGATGGAGGGGTGATCAGCGAGCCATCCGGTTGGATTCTGTTGTGTGTATGTGTGTGTGTGTGTGTGTAGTGTGTGTGTGTGTGAGGTGCACATCTACAATGCACTAATGTGTTTGCGTGTATAATTAGTGTGGAAGAATTAGCATTTTTCCTGGAGGTGTCAGCAAAAGTCATTTTTTGACCCTTCATCTACCGTCTGATATATAGCTGTATTACCAGTGTAATTACAGAGGCTATACTCTACTGTCACGTGCCACAGCAATGCTAGCTTGTCTAATGTTTACATGTGGGTGTGTGGTGTGGTGGTGTGTGTGTGTGTGGTGTGTGCGTGTGTGCGTGTGTGGTGTGTGTTTGGTGTGTGTGCGTGTGCGTGTGGTATGGTGTGTGTGCATGTGTGTGGTGTGTGTGTGTGTGTGTTTGGTGTGTGTGTGTGCATGTGTGTGGTATAGTGTGTGTGTGTGTGCATGTGTGTGGTATGGTGTGTGTGTGTGTGTGTGTGCATGTGTGTGTGCATGTGTGTGGTATGGTGTGTGTGTGCATGTGTGTGTGCATGTGTGTGTGTGTGGTGTGTGTGTGTGTGTGTATGGTGTGTGTGTGTGCATGTGTGTGGTATGGTGTGTGTGGTGTGTGTGTGTGTGTGTGTGTGTGTGTGTGTGTGTGTGTGTGGTATGGTGTGTGTGTGTGTGTGTGTGTGTGTGTGTGT